>NC_090747.1:60757082-60759582 GCF_036898095.1 Palaemon carinicauda | reverse complement strand
TTCTAGGCATGTTGTGAATAAATTAAAAGAGATGGGGTCTCCCTGTCTAGCTCCTTTCTCAATCGAATTTTCTCAATATCTAAGAGCATTCTAACATAAGGTTCTTCTATTCCTTGTCTTGGAAGGGATTTCATTACTGCTGAAGTTTTGACAGAATCAAAAGCTTTCTCTTAGTCTATAAATGTCATAACTTGGTGGTTTGTCATACTCTGTGGATTTTTTAAATGAAGTAATCTCCTCCCAAGAGAGAGAGAGAGAGAGAGAGAGAGAGAGAGAGAGAGAGAGAGGAGAGAGAGAGAGAGAGGAGAGAGAGAGAGAGAGAGAGAGAGAGAGAGAGAGAGAGAGGTGGCTAAGTGAAACAGACTATAATTGATCAACTTTATTTCCATAAAACTGGCCTTCCACATGAATGTTTGTAAACAAATAACAAGAAAAGTTGTTTGCCATAGACTCTGTACATACAATAATACATGTTGTAGATTTGTGTATACATATATATATCCTTGTGTTGAGACAGCTTGTATGTATGTATGTATGATATGTGTGCATGTGTTATATGTATCAAATAGGTTTAATTTTTTTGCTAAACATTGAATCTACATTAATTACATTACAGTTCCTCCCAAATTTTTTTTCATTTGCTGGTTCAATATTGACAAAAAAATATTGTCACAGTTTAAGGCAGCAGTAGCAACAGTATATGTCATATATTTGATAGATTATCACACCTCTGGCAACTAGTGGTCTGTTATTTTATTTTTTTTCTTATTTTCTTTCTCTATTTTCAATTTCTTGGCATTGAAAATGAGTAACAGCATTGTTTTATGTAATTTAAAAAATATATATCAATTGGGCTTGTCCTGGATACTTTGATATATATATTTTTTATACTTTGTATCATCGTTGGCAACTATGATATCATCACTTCAATTCTTTAGATATTCTAAAAACATCTTACATTTTAGTTTTAGAACCTTTTAGAGCATTGAGTTAGCTCAAAACATCTTAAAATTCTAGTTCTAGAACCTTTTAGAACATGGAGCTAACTTAAAACATCTTAATTTCTAGTTCTAGAAACATTTTAGAACATGGAGCTAACTTAAAACATCTTAATTCTAGTTTTAGAACATTTTAGAACATACAACTAGCTTATAACATCTTAGATTCTAGTATTTAGACCTTTTAAGACATGCAACTAGCTCAAAACATCTTAATTTCTAGTTTTAGAACATTTTAGAACATGGAATTAACATCTGCAAGTATCTTAGTTAACAGTAAATGTATTTCTGGCATTTCGGTCAAAATAAATCTATAAATTATCACAAGAATACATAATTGTTTTTAGGAAAAAGGTCAGAAAAAGGGACCCTCTCAATTATCAATTCATCCCAATATTACGAAATAGATTGCAAATCCTCTGCCTACAATTAGATAGATATACAGTAGAATAGACAAGTATATCTTAGGCATATCTTATTCTAAGAGATGATCATAGTAGTTAGAGTAGTATAATAGTTGACTATCGTGTAGAATCACCACATTTGGCGCACTGGCAATCAGCTGGTTCGCTCAGCTTGAGGGACAGTTGACCTTTGCCTCCAACCAGGCGGTTCCCGTCCACGTCATAACAGTGGGTTTAGGATAACTTCGCGGGACCTCAGGTGGGTTTCCCTACAGCAGCGGCAGTCCTGCGGAGGAAGGAAAAAAAATTAAATTATTATTATTATAAGAGAGATTACTCGAGTGCCGTTGCGGATGAGATCATGATGAAGGGTAGATGGAGATGGTTTGGGCATGCTCTTCGTACTCCCCAAGAGAAATTAGTTCACCATATGTTCAGCTGGGCTCCACAAGACACTAGAAGGGTTGGAAGACCCAGACTTACATGGCTGGGACTATGAAGCGTGAAGTAGGAGATGATGAATGGAGAAGTATTGAATTAAAAGCAAAAGATAGAGACGACTGGTGAAATTTGACAGAGGCCCTTTGCATCAATAGGTGTAGGAGGAGATGATGATGATGATGATTATTATTATTATTATTATTATTATTATTATTATTAGTATTATTATTATTATTATTATTATTATTATTAGCCAAGCTACAACCCTAGTTAGAAAAGCAGGATACTATAAGTCCCATAAGGGCTTTAAGGGGGGTAAATAGCCCAGTGAGGAAAGGAAATAAATAAATAAACTACAAGAGAAATAATGAACAATTAAAATGACATATTTTAAGATTAGTAACAGCATTAGAACATAACTTTCATTTACAAACTATGAAGAGACACTTATGTTAACCTGTTCAACATAAAAACATTTATTGCAAGCCACCTCTTCTCACATTGCCCTTTAAGGAAAGTGATGATGTTGGTATTTAAAGAATTAGAGACTATGAGAAAGCTTCTGTTTCTGTCAAAATATCAGTAGTAAGGAAAGCACTTCAAAAACAAATAGTGATGAACATTTTGATTGAGAAAGGAGTTAGACAGGGAGACCCC
>NC_090747.1:60625193-60735193 GCF_036898095.1 Palaemon carinicauda | reverse complement strand
AACCAACTACTGCTTTCAGGTAGACTCTAATCTTTAACCAACCACTGCTTTCAGGGTAGACTCTAGTCTTTAACCAACTACTACTTCCAGGATAGTCTCTAGTCTTTAACCAACTACTGCTTTCAGGTAGACTCTAATCTTTAACCAACCACTGCTTTCAGGATAGTCTCTACTCTTCAACCAACTACTGCTTTCAGGTAGACTCTAATCTTTAACCAACCACTGCTTTCAGGGTAGACTCTAGTCTTTAACCAACTACTGCTTTCAGGTAGACTCTAATCTTTAACCAACCACTGCTTTCAGGATAGTCTCTACTCTTCAACCAACTACTGCTTTCAGGTAGACTCTAATCTTTAACCAACCACTGCTTTCAGGGTAGACTCTAGTCTTTAACCAACTACTACTTCCAGGATAGTCTCTAGTCTTTAACCAACTACTGCTTTCAGGTAGACTCTAATCTTTAACCAACCACTGCTTTCAGGATAGTCTCTACTCTTCAACCAACTACTGCTTTCAGGTAGACTCTAATCTTTAACCAACCACTGCTTTCAGGGTAGACTCTAGTCTTTAACCAACTACTACTTCCAGGATAGTCTCTAGTCTTTAACCAACTACCGCTTTCAGGTAGACTCTAATCTTTAACCAACCACTGCTTTCAGGGTAGACTCTAGTCTTTAACCAACTACTGCTTTCAGGGTAGACTCTAGTCTTTAACCAACTACTGCTTTCAGGGTAGACTCTAGTCTTTAACCAACTACTGCTTTCAGGGTAGACTCTAATCTTTAACCAACTACTACTTCCAGGATAGTCTCTAGTCTTTAACCAACTACTGCTTTCAGGTAGACTCTAATCTTTAACCAACCACTGCTTTCAGGGTAGACTCTAGTCTTTAACCAACTACTGCTTTCAGGATAGTCTCTAGTCTTTAACCAACTACCGCTTTCAGGTAGACTCTAATCTTTAACCAACCACTGCTTTCAGGGTAGACTCTAGTCTTTAACCAACTACTACTTCCAGGATAGTCTCTAGTCTTTAACCAACTACTGCTTTCAGGTAGACTCTAATCTTTAACCAACCACTGCTTTCAGGATAGTCTCTACTCTTCAACCAACTACTGCTTTCAGGTAGACTCTAATCTTTAACCAACTACTGCTTTCAGGGTAGACTCTAGTCTTTAACCAACTACTACTTCCAGGATAGTCTCTAGTCTTTAACCAACTACCGCTTTCAGGTAGACTCTAATCTTTAACCAACCACTGCTTTCAGGGTAGACTCTAGTCTTTAACCAACTACTACTTCCAGGATAGTCTCTAGTCTTTAACCAACTACTGCTTTCAGGGTAGACTCTAGTCTTTAACCAACTACTGCTTTCAGGTAGACTCTAATCTTTAACCAACCACTGCTTTCAGGATAGTCTCTACTCTTCAACCAACTACTGCTTTCAGGTAGACTCTAATCTTTAACCAACCACTGCTTTCAGGGTAGACTCTAGTCTTTAACCAACTACTACTTCCAGGATAGTCTCTAGTCTTTAACCAACTACCGCTTTCAGGTAGACTCTAATCTTTAACTAACCACTGCTTTCAGGGTAGACTCTAGTCTTTAACCAACTACTACTTCCAGGATAGTCTCTAGTCTTTAACCAACTACTGCTTTCAGGGTAGACTCTAGTCTTTAACCAACTACTGCTTTCAGGTAGACTCTAATCTTTAACCAACCACTGCTTTCAGGATAGTCTCTACTCTTCAACCAACTACTGCTTTCAGGTAGACTCTAATCTTTAACCAACCACTGCTTTCAGGGTAGACTCTAGTCTTTAACCAACTACTACTTCCAGGATAGTCTCTAGTCTTTAACCAACTACCGCTTTCAGGTAGACTCTAATCTTTAACCAACCACTGCTTTCAGGGTAGACTCTAGTCTTTAACCAACTACTACTTCCAGGATAGTCTCTAATCTTTAACCAACCACTGCTTTCAGGGTAGACTCTAGTCTTTAACCAACTACTGCTTTCAGGTAGACTCTAATCTTTAACCAACCACTGCTTTCAGGATAGTCTCTACTCTTCAACCAACTACTGCTTTCAGGTAGACTCTAATCTTTAACCAACCACTGCTTTCAGGGTAGACTCTAGTCTTTAACCAACTACTACTTCCAGGATAGTCTCTAGTCTTTAACCAACTACTGCTTTCAGGTAGACTCTAATCTTTAACCAACCACTGCTTTCAGGATAGTCTCTACTCTTCAACCAACTACTGCTTTCAGGTAGACTCTAATCTTTAACCAACCACTGCTTTCAGGGTAGACTCTAGTCTTTAACCAACTACTGCTTTCAGGTAGACTCTAATCTTTAACCAACCACTGCTTACAGGGTAGACTCTAGTCTTTAACCAACTACTACTTCCAGGATAGTCTCTAGTCTTTAACCAACTACTGCTTTCAGGTAGACTCCAATCTTTAACCAACCACTGCTTTCAGGATAGTCTCTACTCTTCAACCAACTACTGCTTTCAGGTAGACTCTAATCTTTAACCAACCACTGCTTTCAGGGTAGACTCTAGTCTTTAACCAACTACTGCTTTCAGGGTAGACTCTAGTCTTTAACCAACCACTGCTTTCAGGATAGTCTCTACTCTTCAACCAACTACTGCTTTCAGGTAGACTCTAATCTTTAACCAACCACTGCTTTCAGGGTAGACTCTAGTCTTTAACCAACTACTACTTCTAGGATAGTCTCTAGTCTTTAACCAACTACCGCTTTCAGGTAGACTCTAATCTTTAACCAACCACTGCTTTCAGGGTAGACTCTAGTCTTTAACCAACTACTACTTCCAGGATAGTCTCTAGTCTTTAACCAACTACTGCTTTCAGGTAGACTCTAATCTTTAACCAACCACTGCTTTCAGGATAGTCTCTACTCTTCAACCAACTACTGCTTTCAGGTAGACTCTAATCTTTAACCAACCACTGCTTTCAGGGTAGACTCTAGTCTTTAACCAACTACTACTTCCAGGATAGTCTCTAGTCTTTAACCAACTACCGCTTTCAGGTAGACTCTAATCTTTAACCAACCACTGCTTTCAGGGTAGACTCTAGTCTTTAACCAACTACTACTTCCAGGATAGTCTCTACTCTTCAACCAACTACTGCTTTCAGGTAGACTCTAATCTTTAACCAACCACTGCTTTCAGGGTAGACTCTAGTCTTTAACCAACTACTACTTCCAGGATAGTCTCTACTCTTCAACCAACTACTGCTTTCAGGTAGACTCTAATCTTTAACCAACCACTGCTTTCAGGGTAGACTCTAGTCTTTAACCAACTACTACTTCCAGGATAGTCTCTAGTCTTTAACCAACTACCGCTTTCAGGTAGACTCTAATCTTTAACCAACCACTGCTTTCAGGGTAGACTCTAGTCTTTAACCAACTACTACTTCCAGGATAGTCTCTAGTCTTTAACCAACTACTGCTTTCAGGTAGACTCTAATCTTTAACCAACCACTGCTTTCAGGATAGTCTCTACTCTTCAACCAACTACTGCTTTCAGGTAGACTCTAATCTTTAACCAACCACTGCTTTCAGGGTAGACTCTAGTCTTTAACCAACTACTACTTCCAGGATAGTCTCTAGTCTTTAACCAACTACCGCTTTCAGGTAGACTCTAATCTTTAACCAACCACTGCTTTCAGGGTAGACTCTAGTCTTTAACCAACTACTGCTTTCAGGATAGTCTCTACTCTTCAACCAACTACTGCTTTCAGGTAGACTCTAATCTTTAACCAACCACTGCTTTCAGGGTAGACTCTAGTCTTTAACCAACTACTACTTCCAGGATAGTCTCTAGTTTTTAACCAACTACTGCTTTCACGCTAGACTCTAGTTTTTAACCAACTACTGCTTTCAGGGTAGACTCTAGCCTTTAACCAACTACTGCTTTCAGGGTAGACTCTAGTCTTTAACCAACTACTGCTTCCAGGATAGTCTCTACTCTTCAACCAACTACTGCTTCCAGGATAGTCTCTAGTCTTTAACCAACTGCTTCCAGGATAGTCTCTAGTCTTTGACTGCTTCCAGGATAGTCTCTAGTCTTTAACCAACTACTCCGTCCAAGATAGTCTCTAGTCTGTAACCAACTGCTGCTTCCAGGATAGTCTATAGTCTTTAACCAACTGCTTTAAAGATAGTCTCTAGTCTTTAACTGACTGTTTCCAGAGTTCTTTAGTTTTTAACCGACTGCTTCCAAAATAGTTTTCAGTATACACGATTGGTTCCAAAATAATTTATAGTCTTTAACCAACTGCTTCCAGGATAGTCTCCAATCTTTAACCAACTGCTTCCAGGATAGTCTCTAGTCTTTAACCGACTGTTTCCAAAATAGTTTTTAGCCCTTAACTGCCTCCATCCAAATTAGTTTATAGTCTTTAACCAACTTACCTTCCAGGATAGTCTCTAGTCTTTAACCGACTGCTTTCAAAATAGTTTGTCTTTAACCAACTGCTTCCAAAATAGTTTTTAGTCTTTAACCACTGGCTGCTTCCCAAATAGTTTTTAGTCTTTAACCACCGGCTACTTCCAAAATAGTTTTTAGCCTTTAACCAACTGCTTCCAAAATAGTTTTTAGTCTTTAACTGACTGCTTTGCAAATAGATTTTAGTCTTTAACCAACTGCTTCCCAAATAGTTTTTAGTCTTTAACCAACTGCTTCCCAAATAGTTTTTAGTCTTTAACCAACTGCTTCCCAAATAGTTTTTAGTCTTTAACCAACTGCTTCCAAAATAGTTTTTAGCCTTTAACCAACTGCTTCCAAAATAGTTTTATTCTTTAACCGACTGCTTCCCGAATAGTTTTTAATCTTTAACCACCGGCTGCTTCCAAAATAGTTTTTAGCCTTTAACCACCGGCTGCTTCCAAAATAGTTTTTAGTCTTTAAACAACTGCTTCCAAAATAGTTTTTAGCCTTTAACCAACTGCTTTCAAAATAGTTTTTAGTCTTTAACCACCGGCTGCTTCCAAAATAGTTTTTAGTCTTTAAACAACTGCTTCCAAAATAGTTTTTAGCCTTTAACCAACTGCTTTCAAAATAGTTTTTAGTCTTTAACCACCGGCTGCTTCCAAAATAGTTTTTAGTCTTTAACCAACTGCTTCCAAAATAGTTTTTAGTTTTTAACCGACTGCTTCGCAAATAGTTTTTAGTCTTTAACCAACTGCTTCCCAAATAGTTTTTAGTCTTTAACCAACTGCTTCCAAAATAATTTTTAGTCTTTAACCACTGGCTGCGTCCAAAATAGTTTTTAGTCTTTAACCACTGGCTGCTTCCAAAATAGTTTTTAGTCTTTAACCAACTGCTTCCAAAATAGTTTTTAGTCTTTAACCACCGGCTGCTTCCAAAATAGTTTTTAGTCTTTAACCAACTGCTTCCAAAATAGTTTTTAGTCTTTAACCAACTGCTTCCAAAATAGTTTTTAGTCTTTAACCAACTGCTTCCAAAATAGTTTTTAGTCTTTAACCACCGGCTGCTTCCAAAATAGTTTTTAGTCTTTAACCACCGGCTGCTTCCAAAATAGTTTTTAGTCTTTAACCACCAGCTGCTTCCAAAATAGTTTTTAGCCTTCAACCAACTGCTTCCAAAATAGTTTTTAGTCTTTAACCACTGGCTGCTTCCAAAATAGTCTTTAGTCTTTAACCAACTGTTTCCAAAATAGTTTTTAGTCTTTAACCAACTGCTTCCAAAATAGTTTTTAGTCTTTAACCACCGGCTGCTTCCAAAATAGTTTTTAGTCTGTAACCGGCTGCTTCCAAAATAGTTTGTAGTCTTCAACCAACTGCTTCCAGGATAGCCTCTAGTCTTTAACCACCTACATCTTTCAGGTCCTTCTGGGCGTTGGAGGCTGGAATGACTCCCGAAGCAACAAGTACTCCATCATGGTGGCCGACGCCAGCAAGAGGAGGAGGTTTGCAAAGGAGGTCGTCAAGTTACTTCTCGAATACGGCTTCGATGGCCTTGACCTTGACTGGGAGTACCCGGGCTATGAAAGCAAGCGGGAAGACAAGGAAGGTACTTGAGCTATGAGGTCAGCGGGTCGGAGAGAACCTGTTACACTGATGACAGACAGGGGGTCCTTATTTGGGAACTTGTTGGGTGTCATTTGAGAGCCTAAACATGTTGGAGGAAAGAGAGGGAAAGTTAGGGGTATCTCTGTTTAGATAACTGATTAAATGCTTATAGAAGTTGGGTCAGAGAGAGAGAGAGAGAGAGAGAGAGAGAGAGAGAGAGAGAGAGAGAGAGAGAGAGAGATGAGTCTTTAAGTCTGTTGGGTGTCATTTGAGAACCTAAACACGTTGGAGGATAGAGAGGGAAAGTTGGATCTGATTCTGTCTTTCCAGTTATGGATCTCTTAGTTTAAATAACTGATTATTTATAGAAGTTGGGTCAGAGAGAGAGAGAGAGAGAGAGAGAGAGAGAGAGAGAGAGAGAGAGAGAGAGAGAGAGAGAGAGAGAGAGTTAAATGAGTCTGGTAAGTCTGTTAAAAGCGTAAATGTAAAATGAACTAAAAGAGGAAAGGACCCATATCTAGTATAGAAAACTATTGAAGGATTTTAGCTTATGTAATATATTAAATATTTTTTTACCTATGATTTAATTTTTTGGTTTTATTGCTTTTGAAAACATTGTAGACATATATGGTAAAAACGTCCTTTTATAAGATGATTCATATCTGATTTATTAATATTTATTAAATGAGGGACATTTTTATACTTACATTATACATTGTCAAAAGAATTTACAATATTGAAATCTAAATTTTCAATTGATTGTTCTATTGAAATATCCTTTATGATCTGGACTTTAAACTTAATTTATTCAGCCTAACTTTCAGAGAATTCTATGATATTTCAGAAGTTTATTCATTCATGGATTAGAAGTGGACAAGCCCTTGCTAAACTGATATGCTTGGAAGGATAAATTTGAAATTTTCGTTTTATTTGTTATTGAAATTTCAATTATTCCATAGTGTAGTTGCCTTTAGTTGATTTTTGTCTTTGTTATTATTTTTGTTTTATTTATTATGTATGTTTTTATTATTTTTATTATTGAAGATTAACCCCATTGGTATTGTTATGCTTTTCCATTTTTTTTATTATGACTAATTCACTGAAACTTTTATAGTAGTTGAAATTATCATAGTATTTTATCTTATTTTATTTGATCATATCCAAAAGACTAAGAATTTGATTATTATTATGCCATTATCATATTTTATCTTTTTATTTTATTTGATCATATCCAAATGACTAAGAATTTCATAATTATAATGGCCATTGTCATAAGTCTTGTTTCAAGATCTAAGTAATTTTCACAATTCAATTTCTTAAATATCCATTCATTAAAATAGTTTTTACAATCGTTACTCAATCCATTCATGATAGCCTATTGGAAACGTCCCTGCTTGGCGATATGCCGGACTGGGGTTCGAGTCATGCTTAAGCAGAGTAGTTTCTAATAGTGTCTGCAACCCTACCATCCTTTAAGCCAAGGATGGGGGGTAGCCTATAGGTCTACCTGTTAAGTCATCAGCAGCTATTGCCTGGCCCTCCCTGTTCCTAGCTTGGCCAAGGCACTAGCCACCCGTTGAGATACTACCGCTAGAGAGTTATAGAGGTCCTCTGACTGACCAGATAGTATTAAATTGAATCCTTCTCTCTGATTACGGTTCATTTTCCCATTGCCTACACATACATCGTTTAGTGTGGCCTATTCACTTATTCTCCTCATACACCTGAAAAAAAGCTGAGATTACCAAATAATTCTTCTTCATCCAAGGGGTTAACTTCTGCACTGTAATTGTTCAGTGGCCACTTTCCTCTTGGTAATGGCAGAAGAGACTCTTTAGCTATGGTAAGCAGCTGTTCTATGAGAATGAGACTCCTAAGTCAAACCATTATTCTCTAGTCTTGAGTAGTTCTATAGCCTCTGTGCCATGGTCTTTCACTGTCTTGGGTTAGAGTTCTCTTGCTTGAGGGTACACTCGGACACACTATTCTCTCTTATTTCTCTTTCTCTTGTTTTTTTAAAGTTTTTATAATTTATATAAGAAATATTTATTCTAATGTTGTTACTGTTCTTAAAATATTTTATTTTTCCTTGTTTCCTTTCCTCACCGGGCTATTTTCCCTGTTGGAGCCCCTGGTATTATAGCATCCTGCTTTTCCAACTGAGGTTGTAGCTTAGCAAGTAATAATAATAATATGTATATATGGTCAATCTCTAGGGCATTGTCTTGCTTGATAGGGCAGTGTCACTGTCCCTTACTTCTGCCATTCATGAGCACCTTTTAAACCTTTAAATACTTCAGGGTTCACCCACTGGGTTGAAGACCTCAAAACGGCCCTGAGTCCTCACGGAATGCTGCTGACGACCGCCGTCGGAGCCGCGAAGAGAGTTATCGACAGGGGATACGATGTCCCCAGAATTATGAAGCATTTTGATTTCGTAAGTCAATTTTCTAAAATAATTTGCTTTTAGACTTTATAAAAATATGATTAGGATATGTACGTCATGTTACGTATATTTTTATTATATATTTACATAGAGTTTTGTATTATAGTCATTAAGTAACTTGTACTATAGGCATGCATATATTGTGAATATACTTGAATTTTTAGATAAAGTTTAGAATTGCATCTTTTTTATTAATATGCAT
Organism: Palaemon carinicauda; assembly: GCF_036898095.1. Taxonomy (NCBI): domain Eukaryota; kingdom Metazoa; phylum Arthropoda; class Malacostraca; order Decapoda; family Palaemonidae; genus Palaemon; species Palaemon carinicauda. Next base: position 60,726,490 of record NC_090747.1, on the reverse strand, counting down.
AGAATAAATATATTAGGTGAAATGACAGATTTGCATACACTTTCATGTAAACAAATACATTTAATTTTTGTATTTTAAACATAAGGTCTCTTCTCAACAAATAATTATAGATACGTTACAAAAATAGATTACATACATAATTAATGTCACATTAGCCACTTGCGTATACAGTAATGAAGCAATATCTGATAAACAAGTTACAGTAATTATTCATTGTAATTTGTATTAACCACATCACTTTTATCAGGGTCTATTTCAATACTTTGAAGATAAAGAGGACTAATGGATAAACTGTTTTATCTGGATTTTGCTTAGAATATCAGTTTTTACGTCTTATAGATATGTTTGACCTTTTTACGCATAATGTATAAAGTATTATCCTCAATTTTACCATCTGAAGGTAGATTTAATACCATAAAGTTGATATGCTTAATAAATCAATAGGTATTTGTTATGACAAAAAGTATACAAGCGAGGTCGATTGTAATAATCGTCCCTCTTTCTAGTTGGCCCCATAGTGGAATATTTCCCACAGTGCATTTTATTTTCAATATTTACCATCATAAGGTAGATTGAATCCATAAAGCAATTTGATAAGCCCAATAAATCAGTAGGTATTTATTCTGACAAAAAGTATACAAGTGAGTTCCATTTTGATAATCATCCCTCTCTCTAGATGGCCTCGTAGTATTTACTACAGTGCACTTCACGCGTGCTCTGTAGGCGTTACTTAAGGGTTTTTGCAAGGCTCCATAGGCCCCTAGCTTCACTTACTTTATAGCCCTCTACTTTATCTTCAATTCCCACCACCCTTCTTGCTCTCCAACCTCTTTTGACTTTTACTGAATAGTGTAACTGCAAGGTTTTACTTGTGTGCCAAGTGGCCTCACATTCCCCAGCCCAGGTTCCATAAATCTAATCCTTTCTCTAATAGATCAATGTTATGGCGTATGACTTCCATGGATCCTGGGAGAGAGTGGTGGCCCACCATTCGCCGCTGTATCCGGAAAAAGGACAGAATCCAGAATTTAACGCCGATTTTGCCGTGAATTACTGGATCCAAAAAGGAGCACCAGCCAATAAAGTAAGTGGTTTTGTTTTTAGATTCCATGGTGCTTTGGCTCTACAGGGGCTCTGTGCAACTTTGCACCCATTTTTGCTATACAAGAAAGTTCTGTTTAGTCATTTTCAGATGTAACAAATGGGATTTATTATCAGCAAAATTGGGATATCTTTTAGTCAACTTCATGGAACTCTTAAGACCAAGAGCTGTATACATTATCATGTAAAAATGCATGTCGTTTAATCCTTGCAAATAATGCAGGAGCTCTATAAGATGTTTTGAATCCTTGGAGATGGTGTTGGAGGTTCCCTTGTAAATGTTCACATTTCATATCATTGGAGATAGCGTTGGGGTTCCCTTGTAAAAGTTCACGTTTCACATCATTGGAGATAGCATTGGAGGTTCCCGTGTGCAAGTTCACGTTTCACATCATTGGAGATAGCATTGGAGGTTCCCTTGTGCAAGTTCACGTTTCACATCATTGGAGATAGCATTGGAGGTTCCCTTGTAAAAGTTCTTTAACCCTAAAGAGCTCCATTTGAGGAGATCCCGCTTTAATACCTAATGAAAATAATCAATAAAATTGTTTGCTCATCCTCATGAAACTGAGATTACATATTTAAATCTTTGCAGATAGTGTTAGGAGTTCCATTATATGGAAGGTCCTGGACCCTAGCCAGCTCATCCAACAGCCCTGGATCCCCAGCCAGTGGAGCTGGAAAACAAGGCAAGTACGTCAAGGAAAGAGGACACATGGCCTACTTCGAGTGCTGTTTAGCCCACCAGCAAGTAAGTAATTATAGCTCCTTATTGCCATAATGAAACTGTGTACTTTCTTTCGAATAGTTGATTGTGATATAATCTCTAGATTCAAAGAGATTCAAAGAGCCATTATTTTATAGAAAATTGTATAAGGTGTCTTATATTTTGTGATTTTTGCAAACTTCCTCTTTAACAGGGGAGAATGTCATAATTTGAGGGTTATTGTTCATAAAATCTTTTCATAATAAGCTGCCCTTTGTTTTTGCAACTTGGTCTTAATTTGTCTTTACACTGTGAAAAGAGATTGTCACTAAAGGCATACAAATGTAGAAGTTAAGTTCAGGGTTCATCCAGCTTGATCTTTTTATGTCCTTTACTTTTAGAAATAGGAAGTAAATAATTGCCTGCCTTTCCCTGTACTTTCTGATTAGAAGAAGAGTTTGTCATTACTCCAGATCTACACTAACATTTTTTTCTATCAGTGACTGCGCTTGATTAAGGACAATATACCAGCTTCGGTTGCTGCTTCCTAATAGAATACCTGATGACATTAATTTGGAAATTGTAACAGGGGATGTGCTATGATTCATATTTACATACTGTACATAGTGACCAGGTCATTTACCTGGTAAGATCTATGGTATTATATTTAGTACATTTTTTTAACAAATCTATAGAATAAGTTTACTTGATTACATGTACTCATGGAATCGTAGCTGTTCTCGGAAGTTCAGCCGTGAAAACACAAATATCGCTTTCTTCTTATGTAAACCTTCTCAAGATCCAGTTTTGTCGTTATGCCTCAACACAAATACTGTAGACCTCGCAGGAGCTAGATCATTGAGATGGAAGTAGGTCTTTCTATTATTTACTAGTCTTTCATGATAAATAAATTATGTTAAGTCCAATGTATGTACTGTAAAGGCAGGTTTTTGGCTCATGTGTTTATGGCAAATAATATATTGTAGCTTAGGTTATGTGGGTATCTTCTATCACAGGCATTCTTTAGAATAGAAGTTGGATGTTCCTTGATATATCTTTGTATGCACACACATCAGATACTGCAACTCCTGATTTTTCTTTCTGTCAGAAGAAATTTGCAAACCATGATCTTCTCCCATTTTAGCATATATTCATCCCATTTTAGCTTATATTCATCCCATTTTAGCACATATTCATCCCATTTTAGCACACATTCATCCCATTTTAGCACACATTCATCCCATTTTAGCACACATTCATCCCATTTTAGCACACATTCATCCCATTTTAGCACATACTTATCCCCTTTCAGCATATACTCATTCCATTTTATTACATATCTCATTTTAGCCCATAGTCATCCCATTTTATCACATTCATTCCATTTTAGCACATAATCATCCCATTTTAGCCCATAATCATCCCATTTTATCACATATCTCATTTTAGCTCATAGTCATCCCATTTTAGCACATACTTATCCCCCTTCAGCACATACTCATCCCATTTTATCACATAATACTGCAACATCCACTGATTCTTCCTTGCTAGTTAATTCCTGTAAACTGTAACCTCTCCTTATTAGTTTACAATTAGGCACTTTAGCACAGACCTACAGATATTCTTAATTTTAATCATCTGCAATGCCTAAATACGGCTAGCCATATGTCAAGAAGCCTTGTACAGCATAAGTCTTATATGGTTATTTTTATGTGGTTATTCACATCATATTCTTAATCCTTTGGGTGTGCCTTTTTCTATTCCACTATGGCCCTCCTCAGGACTGCATTTGAATGTCCTTGCTTCATCATATACTTGGCACACTTTCCTTTACTTATTAATTCTTTTCAGTGCAGTTTTTCAGCATTTGTTAACTCTTACTGATTAAACATTGCCTTGTTTATTATTTCTATCTTCTATTACATATATGATAATGCAATTCTTTTTATATGATAGTCATCTTCAGTTCTACCCCTCCACTCTCTTTACTCCCTATGTTTAATTTTGCCGATTGGACATTCTAAAGCGAGAAAGTTTATTCCTTTCTGAATTGTTCCGTGAAGATGGTATGAATGATTTTGAAATTCAGATTATTGACATTTTTTGGCTATGACAATGTCTATATTTCATGTTTCAAATAGTTTTTTTGATAAAAACATTTTGTTTAATTGCTGAAATGACCTGATTTGAAAATTCAGATTATTGACATTTTTTGGTTATGAGAATGTCTATATTTCATGTTTCAAATAGTTTTTCTGGGCTTGAACCTGTGCTGGCCAGTGAATAAGCTCCTATTAGCACTTATTCTTAGGTAATTTACTGCTAAATATACCAGAGAAAAAATGTAAAGGAGTGCTAGGTTAACTAGCTCGCTCACCTATTGGTGTCGGTATGGAATTGGGCGTATAATCCAGAGGTCCCGCACTATTTAGATTCATCCACGACAAAGACCCCAATAGAGGAGAGCCGTTCAACCTCACTCGGCACCACCAACTCTGCATCCGCTCAGAACCCAACTCCTTTTTAGCACGCCTGTGTGGTAACCCGCTTGTTTGTGCTCTCGTGTTTTCGCCTTATTTTTCGTGGATTATGGCTTCTACATCGGTTTCCCAGGAGACACCGTCTAAGTTAAGTACCAAGCTATGTTTTGCTGTGTTTTGAGCAATCTAGATCGTTTAATATTTAAATTATAGGAGTTTATCCTCTTCGATCATCTCGGTCTTGCTCGATTCCGGCGGAAATATGATCCCGCAAGTTACCAAGCCCGGGGTAGGAAGAAGCTCCGCCCGTATACCTCCACTCAGTTCCGGCAACAGCAGAGTAGCTCGTCCGTTTTCCGGCAGCCTCTTCCTCCATCTCCTGCTGTTCCTGCACAGCCTTCCACCTCTCAGGCTCCTTCCTCGGACGACTACGTCACCGTTCTGCTCCCTAAGAGCCAGCTTCCCGGTGCCTCCACCACCTCTCCAGCCTTTAACCAATCTTATGAGGCTCAAGGCTCTTCCCAGGGTTATAACAGAGGTAGAGGCTACCACCGTGGTTCATACCAGAACAGAGGTAGAGGTAGATTCTTTCGCAAGGGAAAGAACTTCCGAGGCGGACGTGGAGGCAACTCCTCAAGCCAATACTGAGGTGCAGCGGGTAGGGGGGAGGCTTTATGCCTTCCGCGACAAATGGAGGTTCAGTCCCTGGGCTTTCAGTATCATCTCCAAGGGACTGGGGTGGAGTTGGATTCAAGGACCTCCTCCACCGAACAGATTTCATCAGCATTCCACTCCGGACCTAGTCGAATTTGTCCAGGACCTGTTACAAAAGAACGCCATACAAGAAACGAAACACCTGAAGTTTCAGGGTCGGCTGTTCAGTGTCCCGAAGAAGGATTCGGACAAGAGAAGAGTGATTCTAGACCTATCCCTTCTCAACTTGTCCATTCAATGCGACAAGTTTCGAATGCTTACCGTCTCGCAGGTGCGGACCTTACTTCCCCGTGGGGCCGTCACCACCTCTATCGATCTTACAGACGCCTATTATCACGTCCCGATAGCGAGACACTTCCGTCCGTATCTAGGCTTCCGCCTAGGAAACAAAAATTACTCCTTCAAGGTGATGCCTTTCGGGCTCAACATCGCCCCAAGGATCTTCACAAAGTTAGCAGAAGTTGCTGTTCAGGAACTCAGAAATCAAGGGATTCAAGTAGTAGCCTATCTGGACGACTGGCTCATTTGGTCAGACACCTCCCAAAATTGCCTAAAAGCCACTCACAGAGTCATCCAATACCTTCAATCTCTAGGCTTCCAGATCAACTTCAAGAAGTCCCGTCTTCTTCCGAAATCAAAGTTCCAATGGCTCGGCCTGCAATGGGATCTTATATCTCACACTCTGTGTCTTCCCAAACCCAAGAGGTTAGAGATTGCAATGAACACCAAACGCTTTCTCAAAGACAAAGTAAGTTCCAGACGACTCCAAGAGAGGATCCTAGGGTCCCTTCAATTTGCTTCAGTGACGGATCTACTTCTGAAAGCAAAATTGAAAGATATCAATCGTGTCTGGCGTTCGAGGGCGAACCGGAAGCTCCGGGACAGGAAAGTCCGCCTTCCTCCCATTCTCCGGGAAAGACTTCTACCTTGGACAAGAGCCAACAATCTGTCAAAGTCAGTTCCCCTTCGATTTCCGCCTCCGAAGTTAATCATTCACACGGACGCATCCCTATCAGGTTGGGGAGGCTATTCTCAGCTCAGGAAAGTTCAAGGTCTTTGGTCTCCCTTATTCCGCCAATTTCACATCAATGTGCTGGAGGCCATGGCAGTTCTTCTAACCCTGAAACGTCTCGCTCCATCCAAGAGACAACACCTTCGTCTGGTTCTCGACAGCGAAGTGGTGGTCCGCTGCCTCAACAGAGGCGGATCAAAATCAGGGTCTCTGAACCATGTTCTAGTAGCCATATTCTCCCTAGCAGCCTCGAACCGTTGGCATCTTTCAGCTGTCCACCTGGCGGGAGTCCGGAACGTAGTTGCAGACGCCTTGTCCCGGACCTCCCCTCTAGAATCGGAATGGTCACTCGATCTAAAGTCATTCCGGTGGATTCTCTCTCGGGTTCCGGGTCTCCAAGTGGACCTCTTCGCCACGGAGTCCAACCACAAATTGAGAGTATATGTGGCTCCCAATCTAGACCCTCAGGCCTACGCCACAGACGCCATGTCACAGAATTGGGACATCTGGGAAAGGATTTATCTCTTTCCCCCGGTGAATCTTTTCCTGAAAGTTCTAGACAAACTGAGATCCTTCAAGGGACGAGTAGCCTTGGTCGCACCCAACTGGCCCAAGAGCAATTGGTACCCTCTCCTGCGAGAGTTGAGACTACATCCTCACCCGATACCCAATCCGGTTCTGTCTCAGATAGTACAAACGCGTTGTGTACGCTTTCTCAAACATTCAGAGCGCCCTAACTTTATGGACTTCATGAAGTTTGCGGCCATGCATGGTGCCAATATCGATCCTCAAAACACCCTGTTCATAGAATCAGATAAACGGGATTCCACCATCCGCCAATATGATTCTGCGGTTAAAAAGTTGGCTAAATTTTTGATAGACTCAGACGTACACTGTATGAACTTGAACCTTACAGTCACTTTCTTTAGAACTTTATTAGAATCAGGTCTGGCAGCCAATACTATCACCACTATTAAATCTGCCTTGAAAAAGATCTTCCTAGTGGGTTTTAACATAGACTTAACCGACTCTTTGTTAGCTTCAATTCCGAAAGCCTGTGCCAGACTGAAACCGGTTACTCGTCCTACCCCGGTTACCTGGTTCCTTAATGATGTACTCAAATTGGCTTCTGATACCATTAACAGTTCTTGTGATTACATTCCCCTTCTCAGGAAAACACTTTTACTGGTGAGTTTGGCTTCCGGGGCAAGAATTTCTGAACTGGCAGCTTTGTCAAGAGACCCGGGTCATATTGAGTTCCTTCCTTCGGGAGAGGTCCTTCTTTCACCTAACAAATTCTTTTTAGCTAAGAACGAAGACCCTCAGAACAGATGGTCCTCCTGGAAAATTGTTCCCCTCACGCAAGATCCGTCTCTGTGCCCTGTTACTACTCTTAAGTCTTATTTATCCCGGACCTCCTCTAACTCCTCCGGGCCTCTATTCGTTAGAGAACAAGGCGGTACCATTACCATTAAAGGGATCAGGCAACAAATTTTGTATTTTATTAAACAAGTTAGCCCTGACTCTTTTCCTCTTGCACATGACATCAGAGCGGTTGCTACTTCGGTGAACTTTTTTCACCACATGAATTTTACGGATCTTTCTAGGTATACAGGGTGGAAGTCACCGTCAGTGTTCAAGAAACACTATCTTAAACATTTGGAAGCCCTTAAATTTCCTACAGTAGCTGCAGGGAGCGTAGTTACCCCCAGGTAACTCACATGTTAATTCCTTGTCATTTTATCTCTCCCCCTTACCTGCCTCATTTATACCCTATTTGTATTCGTTGGTTTCGCACCTGATTACTATTACTATATTTGTAAATTTTTGACTCCTGAGTATCTGTATATATCATCACTCACGGCATTATTATACCTTACCTTTTTTGTCAATTGTTCTACCAAGTGGATTTATGTTCTTTTTAAGATACCCTTATAGCTGTTTTTGGCACTCATCTCTGATTAAAGTAACTTGTATTTCCCTTATGTTTATGTTTTTTCCTTTATTTTGCAAGTTTGGTGACATTTCTCTTGTATATATTCACTGGCCGGCACAGGTTCAAGCCCAGAAAAGGGATTTTGACGTAGGAAAAATCTATTTCTGGGCGAGGGACCTGTGCCGCCCAGTGAACCCTCCCAGCTCCTCTCCCTTGGAGTCCCCAAACTTTGGGTGCTAAGGAGTTGGGTTCTGAGCGGATGCAGAGTTGGTGGTGCCGAGTGAGGTTGAACGGCTCTCCTCTATTGGGGTCTTTGTCGTGGATGAATCTAAATAGTGCGGGACCTCTGGATTATACGCCCAATTCCATACCGACACCAATAGGTGAGCGAGCTAGTTAACCTAGCACTCCTTTACATTTTTTCTCTGGTATATTTAGCAGTAAATTACCTAAGAATAAGTGCTAATAGGAGCTTATTCACTGGGCGGCACAGGTCCCTCGCCCAGAAATAGATTTTTCCTACGTCAAAATCCCTTTTTTAATAAAAACATTTTGTTTAATTGCTGAAATGACCTTTTTGTATATTCGTCCAAGTGCCTTGTCCTGTACACAACAAATTTCTAACCAGGGTACCGATCAATTTACTTTTTCTTTAAAGCAGCCGCTTTCGGACCCAGGTACCTATGTATTTACTTTTTCTTTAAGAATCACAGGGAAAACTTCATTTTAGTATCCCATGCGTAGTAAATTCAACCATTTTCTAAGGTTTTTGTTTATAAAATCATCTTTCAAATGCTCTTTTAGATGTAAAAAAAAATCAGTTGAGAAACAAAAATATTGAGATAGCGTTTGAAGTAACCCCAAAATAACATTGCTTTAATGGGGTCGAGTCACCCTCTGTAAGGCTCATTTATAGACTGAATCTATTGAGAAAGTAACTAAAAAAACGCTTTAATACTATATTTATTTATCAAATCCTTCAAGGATGGCTGGGCCAAGATAACTGGAGATGGTGGACCATACCTGACGAAGGATGACCAGTGGGTTGGTTATGACGACGTCGAAGCTGTGGTTAAAAAGGTAAGAGCCAGTGTTGTAGCTAAGTGGGGAGGGGGTCCTTCTTGAAAATGCCCCCGGGTCTTCGAGAGATGGGGGGCCTTCAAAGCAGTGTCAGGTTATAAAAGTATGTAAGTATACTGTACATTTAAAATTACCACCAGCTCACCAGGGTATGAGCAAGGCTAAGGGGGCTGGTGGGGCGTTCATGAAAACACCCCCTGGGTCTCCAAGAGATGGGGGACCCCTCCAAAGCAGTGTCAGATTATAAAAGTATGTAAGTATACATTTAAAATCAGCACCAGCTCACCAAGGTACGGGCAAAAGGGCCTCTTTACTAACTCAATCTCAAAATCTTTTGCCATGGCCTTAGTAAGATGTTCTTATCAAAATTCTCATTAATATAATTTGTCCATAAGCATCTTACTGTGACTAATTCTATAAGATCTTTGTGTAGTGTTTTCCTGTTATGATATGCAAATAAGAAACATTGGTAGTCTTTGAAATTGTTCAAATGTGAAATTGCATGGAAGGGAAATATTAGTTTTTTAAATGAAACTGTAAAGTACTCAAGAACTTGAATATGTTTCCACCTGACCAAGTTTTGATGCCTCTTTGTTCCTTGCATAAGTAGTTCAATTTCTCCCTCACATTCGTTGTTTCATATTTAATTTTCCAGGATTGACCGTAATTTTTCTTTGTGATTCAAACTAATTTTTGTACACTTGATAAAAATATTTTGATGCTTAAATTCATAACACAGTTTACAAATTTTACAATTTCCATTTTCAACAGGCACAATACGCTCTTGAGAAAGGCCTCGGGGGCATCATGGTCTGGGACACCGTATCGGATGACTTTAGCAATGCCTGCGGCCAGGGCCACAACCCTCTCCTCACAGCCATTAATAGGACACTCCAAGGAGATCCCCCTCCTAAAGGTAGTGCCTCTAGCAGCACCTCCCCACCTCCCAGGGACCCACCCAGTGATGCTGGATCACGATCAAGCAACTTCATTCGAGCCTTTCCTTGGACGCAACCCGTCGCTGGAAATGGAGGAAGTGGGAACGTAATTGGCGGAACCTCTAGTATCAAAAGTTCTAGTTTTGGAGGGGGCACATCACAAAACTCAGACCTCCCTTATGAGTGGCTGGCATGGTAAAGTCTTTTTTATTTTAATTTGTATTTGGGAGATCATTTTGTACTAGAAGAGACTCTTTAGCTATGGTAAGAAGCTCTCCTAGGAGAAGGACACTCCAAAATCAAACCATTGTTCTCTGGTCTTGGATAGTGCCAAATAGCCTCTGTACCATGGCCTTCAACTGTCTTGGGTTTCAGTTCTCTTACTTGAGGGTACACTCGGGCACACTATTCTATCTTATTTCTCCTCCTCTTGTGTTTTTGAAGTCTTTATAGTTTATATTTGAAAGATTTATTTTAATGTTGTTACTGTTCTTAAAATATTTAATTTTAATGGTTATTTACTTATCTTGCAGTTTCCTTATTTCCTTTCCTTACTGGGCTATTTTCCCTGTTGGAGCCCTCGGGCCTATAGCATTCTGCTTTTCTAACTAAGGTTGTGGCTTAGCTAATAATGATAATGATAATAATAATATTTTATAATAATAATAAGCATGTTTAATGGTGATTCATCTTTAGATATAAATGATTACTAAAGTGCATTTCAATTCCCTCAGGCCGATCTTCAGTAACAGTCCACCTACTAATCAGAACGTTCAGTCGAACACAGGATCCCAATTTGTCACTCCCCCTTCGGTGACTACTTCTACCCGTTTTGGTTCCCCTTTTACTTCCCGATTCTCCAACAATCTTGGAGGAACAACGACTAGGGGATCAATTGGCTCTGGCTTAGAACAAACGACCAAGCCTCCGTATGATTGGTTGTCTTGGTAAGATCAATTATCGAAGTCTTATTTCATCATCATCTCCTCCCACGCCTATCAACGCAAAGGGCCTCGGTTAGATTTCGCCTGTCGTCTCTATCTTGAGCTTTTAAATCAATACTTCACCATTCATCATCTCCCACGTCACGTTTCATAGTCCTCAGCCATGTAGGTCTGGGCCTTCCAACTCTTCTAGTGCCTTGTGGAGCCCAGTGGAAAGTTTGGTGAACTAATCTCTCTTTGGGAGTAAGAAGAACATGCCCAAATCATCTCCATCTACATCAACCCCTCACTATGATCTCATCTACATATGGCCCCTGAGTAATCTATGCATTAGATTGATCCTACAATCTTTTGATGTTAAATATACTGGCTTCGGATCCAGACTAGATATAATGACACTTGGGTTTTGGTCACAGTATTTGAATTGAAAAACTATGGCATTTGATTTCCTCCTCCTAGATAAGATTTTCTGTCATTTTAACTGTCAAATAGTAAATAGCTTTAGTCAGTCTATGGAAAGTGAAAGTGACAGAAAGTCTTATTTAGAAGGAGGACATTTTTAATTCCAAATACTGTGACCAAAACCTCAGTGTCATTATCTAGTCTGGATCTCAAGCAAATGGATTCAACTTCAAACGATTGTAGGTTCAATCTAATGCCTAGAAGACCTTTCATACACTAAAGCAATCCATGAAAATATCTTCAGAGTCTTTAGCATGTGTTCTTTAGGTAACTGCCGTAATAAATCGCCAGTAATAACATTCAATATCTGATCGTAGGTTGAAGAAAATATCAATCGATTAAATGAATTTGCTTGGCATAAAACAATAAGTTCAGAACCCAATATTTTGAGGTAGATAAAAGTACATTTTATTTCATATCCAAAATAAATCTTCACCAGAAATATATTCAATGGATTATTTCCAATTCACATATGTGGTTTTAGGATCATGACTAGTTAAAGATCGTCCATTTTGATCAAGTACTTTATATGTATTTCTATTCTCGGTAATTATGGAATCGAAGGATTTAGTTACAACTTTTTGAATTGATCAACTCTCTTGGTCACTAAAAGAAGTTAAAATTTACCTAAATATGCCCAGATTTCATTTCTTACTGATGTATATTATAGTCCCTGGTACACCTCGTTTCGAAGAGGTGCATCCTGCGACATCCTTACTGCTCGGCGAGTAACCTTCCAGTTAGTGTAAGAAGAGATGGCAGAGGTGGTGGTCGGGGCAAAACAGGAAATCGCCGCTCAGTAAGGGTGTGGCTGGATGCCTTCATCAGAGCAAGGTTTACCAGAAATTTCTGTGTCCAACTGTATATGTATACATATAATACTGTATATATACAGTGTATATATATATATATATATATATATATATATATATATATATATATATATATATATATATATATATATATATATATATATATATATATATATATATATATATATATATATATATATATATATATATATATATATATATATATATATATAGATATATATATATATATATCTGGGTGGGGATACCTTAACATAGTGAAAGTGATTGTTGTGTATTGCCTAGATCAGCAAAGCTGTACTAGTCAGGGCCACCCAAACTAGGTTGTTTGCTGTGAGTAATCAAACTAAAGTCCCCGCCAACACCAATCTTCAGTGGCCAGCTTGGTGATGAAAGCTGGCCAGACCCCAGACATGAATAAGGACTTGTCTAAGGCCTTTGTCCTGCAGTGGGCTAGAAACTGCTGCATTTGTTGTAGTTTGTATATTCATAGATACATACACACAGTAATGTTTATTGTCCTCATTTCAGGCCTATCTTCAGTAATGCTCAACCGGACAACAATAACGTCCAATCCAACACAGGGTCACAGTTTGTCTCTCCCCCATCGGTTTCCTCCTCTACTTCTCGGTTCTCCAACAACGTAGGAGGAACAACGAACAAAGTGTCGGGCACATCTGTCCCTGGGCAGACCAACAAACAATACTATGATTGGCAGTCCTGGTGAGTCTTTCGACTCTAAGTCTTAAAGCCACACTTCCTGGGTAGTGCCATAGCCTCTGTACTATGGTCTTCCGCTGTCTTGGGTTAGAGTTCTCTTGCTTTTGAAGGTACACTCGGGCACAATATTTTATCTTTACTCTTCTTCCTCTTGTTTTTTAAAGTTTTTATTGTTTATATATGAAAGATCTATTTTAATGTTGTTACTGTTCTTGAAATATTGTATTTTAATTGTTCATTACTTATCATAGAGTTTATTTATTTCGTTGTTTCCTTTCCTCACTAGGCTATTTTTCCCTGCTGGAGCCATTGGGCTTATAGCATCTTGCTTTTTTAACTATGTTTGTATAGCTTTGCTAGTAATAATAATAATAATAATAATAATAATAATATCTTTGGTCTTGGAAGGGAAATAATGAATCGGGTAAACTATAGTCTTCTTTTAATCTCATTTTTTAATTTCTTTAGTTTCATATCCTTAATGTTTTAATTGTTTATCAAATTTATTTTTTTAAAGATTCTACAATGTATACAGAACTCACACGTATGTACATACACACACACACACACAGTGACTATGTAATGTGTTTTTATATGTATGTAAGCATAGATAGATAAATTACATATATATCTATTTATATATTCATATATATATATATATATATATATATATATATATATATATATATATATATATATATATATATATATATATATATATATATATAGCATAAATAGAGTGATTGATATATTTAGTGTCAAGATAATAAGCGTCACTTTCATTCTTACTCTTAGTATTATTTGAAATGTCTTAACACAATACTGTACATCTTCATAAGAAAACACAAATACAAATCATAGAGTATTTGAATGTCCTTCACTTTCTCCTTATAGGCCGATCTTCAGCAACAACGGACAACAGTCTGACCAAAACACAGTGTCTAATTCAGGGTCACAGTTCGTCACATCTCCTCCTCCGGTATCTTCTTCAACCAGCTTTGGCTTCCCCACCACATCCCGGTTTTCTTCCAAACCGGGAGGGACAGGAAATCTGGGATCGAGTGGCTCCGGGGTTGGTGCTGGAGTTGGCTCCGGACAAACAACGAGGTCGCCTTATGTTTGGCAGTCATGGTAAGATATAGAAATAATGTTATGTTTTATCATCTTTAATACTGGCTTAAATATGATAAATATTGCCCAATTCTACTTTTGATGTCTATTGACTCCTACAAACCTTAGGAGTCAGGAATGAAAGTCAGATATCTTGTTCTGGGCTATATTTGTTCCTACACAAATGCAAACCCTTCTCTCTTTACTACTGATACATGTTTTCAGCATAGCTGGAATCTAGCCATAAACTTTTGCACAAAGTGTGAACGACCCTCCGTCAGTTAGTGGGAGTAGTGGTTGGTAGACCGGCCACCCCGCTTAAACATTCGCCTAAAGATAGATGTCACTTTTGTTTTTGACTCGGTAGAGTGAAGATGTGCTGTCTTCTTCTCCTGTTAATCCTTAGAATCTTGCCTGGATGTTAAACTTTACTTTTCTCTCTTTAACTCTATGCAGGTGTGTCTGGTCTTAAGAGGATTGTGACTCAGTCCGTTGTGGAGACAGATTCTCACCAACTTTTCCCTGCGTTCAGACGACACTCCTGTGACGAGTGTCATGAGTGGCCGTCCTCCCAATGGGCATTGGTCGCAGGTACAGTAGGAGACAGAAGAAGAAGTCTAAAAGGGACTCTTCTCCCTAGGGGTCTTCCTCGAGGTCGAATAAACCCCGATTTCTTTCTCAGGCTCCTCATATCTCCACATTGACTCTGCTCATTCAGCTTCCTCTGGCAGACATTTTAGCAAGAACCTGTGGACAACCTTCAGGCTCAGAGTTTCCCGTCGCTTCCCCTAGTGAAGCAACGCCACCCACAGCCCATGGGGTGTCAAGCTCTCTTGACGCTTTCGTCATTTTTGGCCTTCCTTGGGGCTTTAGGTTTCCCCAGTCACCAATCTACAATGGCCAGCTTGGTAATGAAAACTGGCCAAACCCCACACATGAACAAGGACTTTTCTAAGGCCGTTGTCCTACAGTGGACTAGAAACTGCTGCATTTGTTGTAGTTTATATATTTATACATACATACACACATTAATGTTTATTGTCCTCATTTCAGGCCTATCTTCAGTAATGCTCAACCGGACAACAATAACGTCCAATCTAACACAGGGTCGCAGTTTGTCTCTCCCCCATCAGTTTCCTCCTCCACTTCTCTGTTCTCCAACAATGTAGGAGGAACGACGAACAAAGTGTCAGGCACATCTGTCCCTGGGCAGACCAACAAACAATACTATGATTGGCAGTCATGGTAAGTCTTTAGACTCTTTAAATATTAAAGCCACACTTCTTTGGTAGTGCCATAGCCTCTGTACCATGGTCTTCCACTGTCGGGTTAGAGTTCTCTTGCTTGAAGGTACACTTGGGCACACTATTATATCTTATTACTCTTCCTCTTGTTTTAAAGTTTTTATTGTTTATATATGAAAGATATTTTAATATTGTAAAGGTTCTTGAAATATTTTTTTTTAATTTTTCATTGCTTCACTTGTAGGTTATTTATTTCCTTGTTTCCTTTCCTCTCATCTAAGGGCTATTTTTGCCTGCTAGAGCCCTTGGGCTTATAGTATATTGCTTTTCTAACTAGGGCTTTAGCTTTGATAATAATATTAATAATAATAATAATAATAATAATAAAAATAATAATAATAATAATATCTTAGGGCTTGAAATCGAAATAGTGAATCGGGTAAACTATAGTCTTCTCTTGATCTCATTTATCCGTTCTTTAGTATCATATCTTTAATATTGTAATTGTTTATCAAATTGCTTTTTTTAATGATTCTACAATCTATTGTACCACTTCCTATTGGCATATTGGAAACATCCTTGCATGGCAATCTGAGGGAATGGCGTTCAAGTCCTACTCAGTCTCGATAGTTTCTTGTAGTGTCTGCAACCTCACCATCCTTGTGAGCTAAGGTTTGGGGAGAGTCTATAGGTCTACTTGCTGAGTTATCAGCAGCCATTGTCTGGCCTTTCCTGGTCCTATCTTGGGTGGAGAGGGGCTTGGGTGCTGATCATATACATGATCAGTCTTTCGGGCATTGTCGTCCTAGCTAGGGCACTGTCAGTGTCCCTTGCCTCTGCTATTCATGAGTGGCCTTTAGAACCTTTAAACCATGCTTATACAACTACTAAAATTAATAATGATATTAATCATATGTATATATTTTGTATTTGAGTTATTTATCAATCTTTTGTATTCTCGGAAAAGTAACATTCTTTGGAAATATTAAAGTTTAGGGAGTTCTTTTGTATGTGCTTAGTTTGGCTAGAGTTTTCCTTTGATTAAAAGCACTGGCATGAACTATTATATTATCACTGTTACTTCCACTACATTATCATTATGATTTTTATCATTGTTATGTTTATTATCAAGATAATAAATATCACTTTAATTCTTATCCTTAGTATTATTTGAAATGTCCTAACACAATACTGTACATCTTCATAAGAAAACACAAATTCAAATCATAGAGTATTTGAATGTCCTTCACTTTCTCCTTATAGGCCGATCTTCAACAATGGACAACAGTCTAACCAGAACACAGTTCCTAATTCAGGGTCACAGTTTGTCACATCTCCTCCTCTGGTATCTTCTTCAACCAGCTTTAGCTTCCCCACCACATCCCGGTTTTCTTCCAAACCGGGAGGAACAGGAAATCTGGGATCAAGTGGCTCCGGGGTTGGTTCCGGACAAACAACGAGGTCCCCTTATGTTTGGCAGTCATGGTAAGATGTAAAAATAATGTAATGTTTTGTCATCTTTAATACTAGCTTAAATGTAATAAATATTGCCCACTTCTACTTTTGATGTCTATTGACTCCTACAGACCTTAGGAGTCTGGAATGAAAGTCAGATATCTTTTTCTGGGCTATATTTGTTCCTACCCGAATGCTAACCCTCTGTAGCTGGAATCTAGCCAAAAACTTTTTAGGTGTCACAACCCTCCACTAGTTAACTGGGGTAGTGGTGGTTAGACCGGCCACCCCGCTCACAGACTCGCCCAGTAATGTATGTCACTTGTTTTTGGCTTGGTAGAGTGAACAAGTGCTGTCTCACTCTCCTGCTAACCCTTAGAATCTTATCTTACCTGGCTGTAAAACTTAACCTTTCTCTTTTTCTCTTTGTAGGTGTATCTGGTTTTACGAGGATTGCGACTATGCAGGTTTGCCCTCGCATAGTTCATGTCCGTTGTGGAAACGGATTCTCACCGACTTTGCGTTGCGTGCAGACGTCCCTCCTGCACGCAGGCTTCTCCCTGTGAAGAGTGTCGGGAGTAGCCATCCTCCCACTGGGAGCGGTATGGTAGGCAATGGAAGAAGTCTAAAAGGGAATTCGTACTCTCCCTGCTGTTTCTGCTTGTTCGGCCTCCTCTGGCGGGCATTCGAGCAATAGTAATATCCATTTAACCTGTGGACAACCTTCTAGCACGGAGGACCCCGTCGCTTCCCTTAGTGAAGCGGCGGCACCCACCACCCATGGGGAGTCCAGCTCTCTTGACACCTTACATCATTTTTGGCCTTCCTTGGGGCTTTTGGATTCCCCAACGAAGGAATGGCTTTTGGAGACACTGACACTTGGGGTACTGCAAGAGTGCAAAGCTGCCTCCACAGGGTTTGGTACCAACCTTCCCCACCGAGCCTCTGTAGGGGAGTCCCTCCTAGTAGGTCTCGTTTCCTAAACTGACAATTCCTATGCAGCTCCTCTCCAATTGTAGGAGTTGCAGGCGGGTTCTCCCCGAAGTTCCAGCCAAGCGTGCAAACGCCATTGGGTAAGTGCTCACATACAGCTTGCTCGGCAGGAGAAACCTGGTGTTCCTTTCACCCTACGAGGATGGTTGCCCATCTCGCCAAAGTGAGAGGGCTTCCTCGCTTTAGTGGTCCTCCCCTCAAGTATATCATAAGCAAGTGTGTGATTCATCACTACTTCACTCTAGCTCTTTGGAGCGACCTGGTGATTGTGGCAGCCGACTCCCCATAGTCGCAGCCCCTTTTCACCATGCTGCCAAGGCACCATAAGTTTGCGAGTCTCACAAACGCTAGACCCTCTCCGGCATTGCCTGGATCACGTTCCCTCTCAGCACACATTCACTTTTAAGCCAACTTTGCCTTGCTCGTCACCATATGAGTGAGTACGCCCTGCTTTCGGATCGCAAAAGGCAACGATTGAACCACCTGCAAGTGCTATTGCTAGTGATTGTGGACGTTTTTGCAATACGTCAGCTCACGAACGAGTAGTTCCTGGTTTCAGAGCAGAGACTAGTACTCAGATCCACACTCGGCAACCTCGCTTGCACATGGGTGGTGTGCGAGTTCTGCTCCTGAAGGAGTTCTGCTCACTTCTCCGAATGCTAGTGATGCACACATATTTTGGCACCCACTCAGAAAGATGGTTCTTAGTGACCAGCGTGCACGTAAACACCGCTTGCTAAGAGCTCTTGCAGCCGTCCCTTCGTTTGTGAAGGACGCGCTATGGTTTAAAGAGCTTGTGAAGGCCGTAAAGCAGGCTGTCACCAACCCTGCTCCAGCGCTGTCATCAGGGGACTTCCACCAACCCGTACAGATTCCCCTCCTGGTTTTAGAATCTCTCTCTGGAGTTCCAGCGAGCCCACCTATGGACCCTAGGTGCAGGAGTACTGTCTCTAAGTATGTTCCTCCTCCACCCTCATTGTCTCCTTTGCCTCTAGGTCACTCATTTAGATGCCAATGGTATCTAGACTTCAAGGCTGCCCATAAAAATCCTGATTCCTGTGGGAAAGACTATGTGTTTTCTTATTTAAAGTGACCAAGAAACAAAGGAGACCAAAGCAGGAGATGAGAACCAGCAGGGGTTCGAGGTCTCCGAGAGAGCTGTGTCGCCAGTTGAGTTGACGAGTACAGTACCAACCGCTCCCACCCACAGAGCCCACACCTGCCCATGTGGTGCTTCTGCAGGCTTTGCAGCCAACGAGGGCTACTTAAAAGGAGGCTTTCAGTCTTCTAGCCTTCACGGCTAAGACCCGGGAGCAGAAGGATACGAAAACCCTATTAAAAAATCTGGGCTTCAAAAGTTCTCGAGGTCCCACAGTGACGGAAGGGCGCTCTCGGTGCGGTACCTATCTCGTCGTTGCCCACCGCACAGAACCTCCCCTTTAGGCCTCGTTCCTCTGTCAGGGTAGTACAGTAGTTGACATACCTAACCCAACCCATGCTCCCATGGGTGCAAGTCTGGAGTTAGACGAGTCAAAAGACGAAGAATCCGACAACTTGGGTGGTGTGCTACCGCTGCCAGCTAGCCCAAAACATCTACCACTGATCAGACAGAGTCAGACCATTCCTTTATGCAGGTCTTGGCTTTCATATGGAAAACCAATGGATTTGCTGATCCATCGTAGTCCCCTCCTGAAGAGAAGGACAAGGTCCTCGATTTCTTCTGGAAAGACTAGGGTTGGTGAAGGGGGCCAGAAATAAAGTAATTTCCCAAATTGCATGGACAAGTAACTTACTCAGGGCTAGCAACTCGTCATGTTTACTTCCTGTGCCATTTGTCCGGCAAAAGGAAGTAGTATGACATCCTTCACAATGATCTCTCGTCACTGCCACTAGACCTAACAGTCTTAGCATTGGCACACCATATGCCCATGGGCAAGTTGGCAGCACAACAGGTGACATCTCCAGGTGCAGAACCCGTGAACATGGAGCGGGTTACGAAGGTATCTTTGCAGGCCAGTTTGTGGATCGACTACTAGTCTAACTTGGTTGGTTATCTGATCGCCAATGAGGATTTGGCAAATCCAGATAAAAAGAAGACAGTGAATGCCGTTTTACTTTCTGAAGCGAAAACGGTTGAGTTTCTCACTCACAACGCAGCCAATCAGCGAGTGAATTGGATCTTGAAACGGCAAAACTCTGTTGTTTCAAAGTTCCTAAGGCAGGTGCTGAAGAGAGAAGCGCCCAAGTTACACAACTCGTCAGTGGAGGGTCTTTCCTTGTTCAGCTTGGAAGATATTGACATGGTTGCAGAGCGCTGGAGCAAAGCAAATTAAGACTCTCCTCTACCGGGTGGTGACATCTCGCCCCAACTCTTCGGTGCCGTCTGCACCAAGGTGGTCCCCTATTCAAAGACAAGGGCAAAAGAATGTGTCAGTTGCTTCAACACAATCTAATGCTAAGAAGCAGAACCCTAAGCAGCCCTTTCCTGGTAAAGCGCTATGGGCGGAGAAGAAAGAGGTGGAAGAAGTGGCCGCTCCTGCTATGGGGAACATTCCTTATTCCAGACCATCAGTGGGAGGATGCCTGAAGCACCGCTGGCAGAGATGGAAAATCCTTAGGGCCAAACCCTGGACGGTCTTAATCCTCTAGGCAGGGAACCATGTCCCATTCACTCTCTCTCATCCTTCTTTGACACAACATCCAGTGATGTCATACTGTATTCCTTTGAGAAGGGATCAGCGAAGGATCTCACCTTTCAGGCAGAAATCCAGACCATGTTGGAGAAAGGGGCTCTTGAAGAGGTCCTCGATGGGTCCCCATGCTGCTACAGTCAACTCTTTCTAGTAGAAAAGGTGTCTGGAAGCTGGAGATCAGTCATCGATCTCTCCTTTCTGAACGAGTTTGCCCATCAGACTCTGTTCAAGATGAAGACTGCAGAAATGGTCAGATAGGCTGTTAGATTGAAGGACTTCATGATCACACTGGATATCAAAGACGATTACTTTCAGATCTCGATCCATCCATGAAGGAGGTACTTACGATTCATCCTACACGAGAGTGTTTACCAGTTTCAGATCTGTGCTTTGGCCTGTCCACAGCCCCTCAAATGTTCACTTTAGTTTCAACCTGGGCCCATGCCAATGGCATTTGTCTTCGTTATCTGGACGATTGCTTGATTCTCGCAGACGCAGTGGGAACCCAGGGCTTCTCATTTTTTGTCCCAATCAGGTGATTGTTATAAACTTCGAGAAGTCTTCTTCAACCTTCACAGAAACTGGTATACCTTGCGATGCAAATAAACACCCCAAAATGAAATTTTTTTCCATACCGATGCATTATAGAGGCTCAAGGAAGCAGCTCAACCTTTCCTTATGCAAGATTAGCTGCAAGCACACCTGTGGCTATGTCAATTGGGCGACCTGACCTCCCTGGAGCATCTGGTGCCCAAAGGCTGTTTTCCTATTCGGTCTCTCCAGTGGCAACTGAAGACCTTTTGGTCTCAGCACAAAGACCCTTCAGACAATCAGGTTCCGGTACGGCCGGAAGTAAAGAGAGACTTGAGTTGAGGGGTAGCAGATACTAACCTCCTCAAGGGAGTAGATCTCTCTCCTCCCCCGGATTTGATGCTCTTCACTGATGCGTCAGAAGAAGGGTAAGGGCTCGCCTATTGTACCATGGCCTCCAGGCTATGGTCTGATTCCAACCGACAGTGCCACATAAACCTCCTGGAGAGGAAGGCAGCCTTTCTGGCCCTCAAACACTTCCAACAGCTTTCAGGTCACTCTGTAGTGTTGACGAGCAATAACACGATGCTAGTAGCGCATCTAAACAAGCAAGGAGATATTTTTTCATTGCTGCTTTGTCATCTAGCTGTAGAAACTCTGCGCTTGAGGTAAGGCAAGTTGATCTCTCTGTCAGCCAGGTTTAATCAGGGCAAGAAGAACTGATCAGGAAGACTCGGATATTTGGCTCTGAATGGTCTTTACATTCCCTGATAATCAACAAAATTCTGACTTGGTGGGGTTTGCCGATAATAGACCTGTTCGCAAAGTCTTTCAACCGGAAACTTCTGGTGTACTGTTCAACAGTACCAGATCCAGGCATTTCTACAAGATGCCTTCTAACATCCGTGGAACAACCTAGATGTCTACGCGTTCCCTACTTCTGTCTAATGAGTTGAGTTCTCAATAAGGTGAGGGCATCTCAAAATCTGTCAATGACCATGATAACTCCAATATGGCAGCAAGCAGAATGGTATCCAGACCTTCTACTTCTAACTTCTACTTACAAAGTTACTGAGAGAGTCACGACGAATATGATGTCTGCATGAATTTGGCAGGTCATTGACCATGCAGCAAATTCTGGCTGTCCTCAACATGACCATAGACCCAGACCTCACGTCGTTAGAGGCGCAAATATGTCCCTAGCATGTAAGAGAAACTTCTCTGTGGTGCATACAAGCAAGTGTCCGGCAACATCAGACTACCTTAACCACCCACTACTAGCAAGATGTAATGCACAAGAACCTGGATACTTTTTCTCTGGGTCCTGAGGTGGCCAATAAACAAGTGATACAAGCTATCTCAGCTCTCTTTTAGGACAAGTAGCAGAAGGTCGAGGGCAGACGTTACCCGGTGTTAGTCTGCTATGAATGGACAGAATGACTGGTCTTTCCTTCCTTCGTCTTTCCCTCTCTCGGGGCACAGCATCTAGAGGACTCGGCAAACTGGTCTACTCCGACTGTAGGTAACAGCCATTTCCTTTCGTGTGGTCTGAAATATTTGATATACAGTGATACCTCGGTACTCGACCATAATCCGTTCGAGATCCGTGTTCGACCTCCGATTTGTTCGAGTACCGAATTTTTTTTCCCCATAAGAAATAATGGTATATATTCTATTCCGTTCCCAAGCACTCGAACAGGCCCAAAATATTAATAAAACGTGTACCTAAACAACAATAATTATCTAAATGTGTATGAAATTGGTCAGAAAATCCTATAAAACAATTTTAAACCATTTACTGTACTAAAATAAAACAATTTTAAACCATTTTCTGTACTGTAGTGAACATACCTTTGAGCAGCGGTTCGATGGCATACAGGGATGGATGTGGAGAGGATGGAAGGGGGAGGTTACTGCTTGGAAGGAGAGTCCCCTTCCATGATGTGGCGGGGTAGTTCTCCTTCAGGAGTTGTTTCTCTCTCCAATGAAAGGGTGGGCAGATCTATTTCAGGGGTTTCTTCTCTTCTTTGTCTCTTCTTTGGAGGAGAAACAGGCTTTGATGTAGCAGCTTTCTTTTCTTTTGTGAAAAACTGGTCTATTGTTAATTGTTTCTTCCTCCTCTGCAGTATTCTTCGAAAATGATGAATACCTGTTCTATTACGAATACCTGTTCTATTACGAAACTTTTCAAACCAACCCCTGCTCGCTTTAAATGTAAATGAATCACTTTCACTGGTACTCGGACTTTTCTTCACTAATTCTTCATAGATATGCAACGCTTTTTCACAAATGAACGCTTCACTAACACTTTCCCCGGCCAACTGTTTTTCTTTAATAAATATTAAAAGCAACTTTTCCATCTCCTCAATCACTTGTGGCCTTTGCTTAGTTACCGCCGTAACTCCCGTTGCAACATTCGCCTTCTTAATCATTTCTTTATGCTTTAAAAACGTAGAAATGGTCGACTTCGCCATTCCGTATTCTACCGCTAAATCGGACACTCGTACACCATTCTCATATTTCGCTATAATTTCCTTCTTCAACTCGATCGTTGTTCGCACTGTTTTCCTCTTCTCCTTCCCCTTAACACTCATTACTTTCTTGGGACTCATTATGAAAGCTAAAAAAGCAATTAAAAGCACTGAAAATCACTAAATCACAACGAATGCTGATCGCGCATTGTCTGAGTGACGCTCTCGAGAGAACTGATGCTTCCCGAACAAGCGAGAGTGGCCGAGATGGCGCGATCATCACAAAGCCCATGCGGTCGTCACGTGTTCGGCTGGTCGAGTACCGAATTTTTGGTCGAGCACCGCAGCAAAAATTTCTCGAAAATTTTGGTCGAACTCCGAATTGTTCGAGTATAGAGTCGTTCGACTACCGAGGTATCACTGTATTTTGTTATGTCCCTGTTCTCCCTGCGAGGGGGATTTGGACAATGTCTAGGTTTAAGTATGAAGTGTTAATTACTCTTTAGTCTTACCTAGTCAATTCACAGTGCTTCTTTCCTACTCATTCACCATGATTGTCCTGGCCGTCAACGCCGCTCTTTTTTTACGCTCTAACAAACTCAGAGCTGTAACCCTAGAGAAGTTTCCCAGCTAGTTGGGGTTTGGACTTCCATCCACCTAAGGACGAGTCTCCATAGTAACGAATGAAGGGTTTATATTTGTGTAGGAACAAATGGAAAAATTTCAAGTAATTTGTATTTGTTCTAAATATACAGACCTGAGCTCTTTACTCATACTTATCCTGTCATCACCTATCCCCCAAGAAGTCCTGCCTGCAATCAAAAGTGATGTATATCACTAGGTGAGTGTGTGAGTGGGGTAACCGGTTCATGCCCCGCTACCTTTGCTATGTAGCGAAGGGTCGTTGACACCTCGCGTAAACGTTTATGGCTAAATTCCAGTTACTGTATGCTAAAAACATATGTCCATTTGAATTTTTTCTTTTCCCTTTCTCATTCAACAGGCCAATCTTCAATGACTCACCAGGTAATGACCAAAATAAATTACCCAGTACAGGAGCTTCATCGTCCGTTACTACTCCGTCCACAACTAGTACAAAGGTTCCTTTTTCATCTACGTCCCGATTCTCCTTCAAGACTCAGGGAACTACGACCAAGCGACCGAATGTATTTGGAGGTGGCTTTTCACAAACCACCAAACCACCATATGACTGGCTTTCATGGTAATATTTTCCTTGCGCATGATTTTATTACTGATGAATATAAATGAATAAATTCATACTATACCATTGACTATGGATGGTTACTTTGATAGAAGTACGCAGTACTGTAATAGGGTAGAGTTCTCTTGCTTGAGGCTACACTCAGGCACACTATTCCATCTTATTTTTTCTTCTTGTTTATTCAAAGTTTTTATAGTTTATATATGAAAGATTTGTTTTAATGTTGTTATTTCTCTAAAATATTTTATTCTAATTGTTAATTACTTTTTTTGTAGCTTAGCAAGTAATAATAATAATAATAATAATAATAATAATAATAATAATAATAATAAAATAGTTGATAACCACTTTCGTGATTCTGTGTAAGTAATGAAAACCCAGTTGATATTCTTCTTCAAACTCAAAACTTTTCTTTCAATTTCAGCTACTTAGAATTTACTTTGTCGTTCATCTTGATTACCAAGAAAAGATGTTTATGGTTATTTGTAGATAAAAGAAAATAAAGATACTTTTATGCTTATTTAAAGAAAGTTATTTGGTAATTTGTATTGTACTGTACTTGAATTTTCTTTTACGTTAAAACCTGTAGGATTATGGTAGGAATCCTTAAGCATTTTGTAAACGGAAACCTTCTTGTTCACAGTAAATAATATTAAAACTATTATTTGTGTTGCAGATATAGGTAGAGTAATTCTGAGTGGCTTTTATTAATCCAAAAAATAAATTTCTTTTAGGAACATTGGAAGAGAAACACATCTATAGATTTAGTGAAAATGAGCTTTGAATTTTTTTGTTATAAGGGATTTTTAAATTGAGGTTTCACTGAATCCCACTGATTTTTACCACCAATTGTATTCCTAATAGCACATTGAAAGCATTGACATCTGTATGTTATACTCATTTCTACTTTTGGTCTCTTTCTACTTGGCTTGTCACCTTCTTTAACAATATGATGCTTTAGTTTTTACCCCTAAAAAACATTCAAATCCAGTCCTATGAGCTCATATATTTCTGACAGGCCAGGGTAAATAAATATACTTTATGATAATGTTAAGCTTTCATGGAAAAAAATCTGTCTCTAACCTCTTCGTTTTTTTAATTTCACAGGCCAGTCTTCAGCAATTCCCCTGAGAACACACGCAATTCCATATCGTCTAATAGCATAAGAACAAATTCCTTTACCACCACCGTAAAACCAGTCTCTTCCTTCGCAAACTTTCCTTCCCTGAGATCCAAATTTTCATCCGTATCTTCCGCTGCATCGTGGTTTGCCGACTGCAAGTCTGTGGGCTTCGCTCCTGATCCCACATCCTGTAATGCTTTTTATAGATGCACTGACCATCACGCTTACAGGTACGTTATATTTGTATCTTAACCCTTTTACCCCCAGGCTATTTGGAAATTTCCAACCCTTAACCCCCAGGGGGTTATTTTTTCCCCAGCACATTTTGCAGTATATTTTTTTTTAATTGCTCTAACAGCCTTAATCTTTGTCATAGAGAGGTCAGGTTGGTTTCATTCTCTTGGAAAATGCCTGAATTTTCTCAAAAAATTATTAAAAATATGAAAAAAAAATTTTTTATAGCATTTTTTTGCAAGGACGTACCATTACGTCCATGGGGGTAAAGGGATGGCTTTTGTGAAAAGTACCAGTACGTCCTTTGGGGGTAAAAGGGTTAAGGGTTGTGGCGGCCTATTGGAAACGTCCCCTGCCTGGCGATCAGCCAGACTGAGGTTCAAGTTCCACTCAAGCCCGATTGTTTCTTGTGTCTGCGACCTCGCCATCCTTGTGAGCCAAGGATAGGGGGTTTAGGGGAGCCAATAAGTCTGCCTGCTGAGTCATCAACTTGGGTGTAGATGGGTCTTGGGTGCTGATCATATGTATATATGGTCATTCTCTAGGGCAATGTCACTGTCCCTTGCCTCAGCCATTCATGAGCAGCCTTTAAAGCCCTTAAACATACTTAGGAAGCTAAACTACAGTTGAATAGTACAGTATTACAAAATGGTACAAAAGAAGCTATTTCATAAACCTTGTACTATGTTTTGCTGTATAGTATACTGTTCGGTATTTATTCATAATAAAATTTTGTTAGTAATTTTTAAACACAAAATTAAATTCTAAACTCACAGTACTTTTGGAAGGCAAACTAAAATTATTCAAACTTTATATAACTATCTCTTTAGAAAATAAAGTTTAGTGTAGGAATCTTGTAACATTTTTTATACATTTTAAGGGTTTTATAAATCTCACCCAATGCATTTGACTTCTATAGATATGTTTTCTTTTTGCTCATTGCTTGTCTATCTCATTAGGAACAGTATATGATTAAAAAAAAATAATCAAAGAAAAAAAAAAAAAAAAAAAAAAAAAAAAAAAAGGAAGAGGTTTTTAAGACATGGAAGTAGCATAAAGCATTACTTATTTCTATCCTCAAATCAGATATCAGTAGATTCAATACAGTAAATATAGAAAATATAATGTGTTTTTAATGATTAAAAATTTCTATTTAAGTACAACTTTAGTTAGAAAAACTATGTTCTGATAAAATCTTTAGCTGCACAATTAATTATAATATAGGTCCATTGCTGATTGTAATGTAAGTCCACCATACTAAATTTCCTTTTTGTTAACCATACCTTCATATTTCCTCTATTTCTCCTTCCATCCCAGATTTGACTGCCCAAGTGGACTGCTTTGGCGTCAAGAGGAGTCGTCCTGTGACTGGCCAGATGCCGTCCAGTGTATACTGCCAGTCTCAAAGCCCAATATCGCACCTTTTCTTGCCGCCAAATCTTGATCCTTCCAGCTTCCTTTAGCCATAAAGATTAGTGAAACACCATAGGTTATAATGTTTTGCACCATACAAAAGTACAGTACTGAATTCAGCAGCATATTCTCAAGCTTAGAACGGTACAGTGGATTTACAACACTGTACAGTATTTCAAAAGTTTCAAAGTTTGAAGTTTATATTTTTATGAGCTGCTTAGTGGAAATAGGTCCATTATAAAAATGTTGCTGTATTTCAATATCTTAAGGTCATACAAAACAGTCCCTGAAGTTCTTGACTTTCACTGGTATGAAATATCCAGCTTCTGAAGTTTCAGAAATAGCGATTTTTAAATTTGAGCTTCAAATGACAACTTTTTAGCTAGAGAATTTGAAAGTGCAAATTTTCTGATATCTCAAGTTTTAAATACTGTAAAAACATGTCATTATTGTATCTGAAATTAACAAATTCCAAACATCATCATTATCAAGAATTATTTTGTTGAATTTCTCCCTTATAAAGTTGCCATTAAGATTGATTTTTTTCCGGTCTTTTCGCCCTAGGCAATTCTCTGTAAACTCAAAGCTAGTGTAAGTCTTTGTTAACGTTATAGTATTTTCCTACTGATTTTCCCCCAGGATATTTTGATGTCTTCTGAATTTTGGTGTAAGACTGTTTACACAATTTCCAAATGTTAGATACCTCAGCTTGACTAATGTCCAAACCCTTTTAGTTTAAGGAATTTTTGCATATTTTCCAATGGTTAGATACCACGTCTCAACTTCCTCATTTGTAGTACGATTATATACTGAAATCTGCCCATAAATTGTAGTATCTTGTTATCATACCCATTAAAAGTCTCCATCATATTCATTGTAAGCACCCTTTAATATAATACATAGAATATTACAGAGCTAATATGCATGAAACCTACCTAGATTTATTCCGTTAATAAATTAGAAACAATATCATTCTCCCTTTCATCTAGGCTGTTTCTAATATGTTTCTTCTCTCTCAGCACTTACTACAGTCTATTATTTCCTTTAAACTAATATTTCTTGTAAGGTTTATCCGTCCACACATGGTACAGTACCTCTTCTCATTTCCTACCCCAGTCTCGATATATTTCGACCCATTAGGAATCCCTTACTCTATTGGAGAGTACATTTTACAATCCTGAGCGTCTCTTGTGACGTCTGATATCTGTTAATAAACTGCATATTGATTTCAACTACATTAGTTCTCAATCAGAATTCATTAGATTTATTCCTCTTCAACTGAATTTTGATCCTCTCCTTTGAGTTTAACTCGCTTCATCCTTTAAAACACTTCTCAAACTCCTCCCTCTTATTCTGCCGTTAACAGTGGGTCATCTACAAACGAAGCCTCTAGATGCCTCTCTCCCTGTAATATTTTGTGACATACGATACTTCTATAAACCACTGATGACATTGTGGAGTAATGGCCGACTAACATTTTTCCCCGTAGCGTCTGTATATCATAATCTTGCTGTCCGACCTGATTTAACTTTAAACCTAATAATGCAAAAGCAAGGCCTCAATTGACCCTTGGTCCTATTGCTAAACCATATGGCATAGATTCCACAAATCTAAACTCTCATTTATCTCAAGTTCTTCTGAAATACTTGCTACTGTTTTCACAGTGGATTTTTATTAGGTTTTTATATATTCTGGTTAACTCTATGACTAGAACCAGAGTAGTTTTTAGCAATTGGTTTATTATTCCTGAAGTCGGGAAAGTTCAACTTATATAAAGTAGATCTTCCAGCTCATATCCATTACCTTCCTTTGGGAGTTTCACAATACTGTACTATCCCTTGTTCAATGCTTCTAAGTCTTTTCTAATGAAATTTTTACGAAGATGATATTTTCCCTCAACTTATTTTCATATTCCATCGTCCACTTTGCTTAACTTTACTGTGTTGAGAGATGAGAGACCGATTCTATTCCCCACAAATCATCGTCTTCCCCTCTTTATATTCTATCTTCCCTAACACAGCATAGACGCTTTCTCTTTTTGTCACCATCTTTCCCTTTATGAATCCCTTTCTCACATACTTTCTCTTTTTTCCATTTGGTTTCTACCTACCCTCTCTTAATACTGTGTTTGGTGTCACTTTCTCTTTATATTATTTTTTAACATGTACGATTTTCAGTGTCTTTTTGTTCAACATGTCTCTTAAGCTGTCATTCTCTCTCTCTCAAATCGGTGCATAGTTGTCTCATTATAGAAGGCATCTTCATAATGATAATTTAATTCTCTGCTGCTCTCATAACTGAATCAATTAGTGTCAGCTTCTTTGTTACATTATGTTTTCAAAACTTAAATTTGTTTAAAAGAACTTGTAATTTTTTTTTTGTCTATATTAGTGTAGTTACAGTTAAGCACTGTTTTGTATATTACCTAAACAGATATGTATGCAATAAAATTATTGGGCTCAATATTTGGTAGTTATAAAATCTTAAGGTATTAAAATGGCATCTTGGAAGCTAATAATTCCATTAAAAAGGTGGAATCCACATACTGTACATAGTCCTATTTAACTGCAGGACGCGTAGCGTACTTCATACAAGTGCTTCTGACTGAAACCATTTCTTTCCTGTAATGTTTCCATGATCCATTTCAAATCCACTGTATTTTACATTCCCTTCTTAGCAGTACAATGTCAAATAAACTAGGACATTAAAGAGCACCTGTATCTTATAAGTTTTTAATATAAATAGTGTTATTTACTATATAGTGGTAATTCAAAATGAATATCTTATCTAGGAACTACATCACTTATGAGTAGGAATGGAATATTATACATCAGATTAGAATGTACAGACGGACGACGGGCGCTCATATTCTGAGCGTCTTCCGCGGTAAGCCCTCCATGACTCGTTCCACAGAATCGAGGAAGGAGGAGGAGTTGTGGACTGTGGTGCCTCCCAGTATAACTCTCACTCCAGGGTTGTTGGTGTTAAACTGATGGACAGCGGCCGTCTCCTCGTACGTGATGCCTCCCACGATAAACACGATGATGTTTTGCGGCCTGGAATAGACATACTTTATGTCAGTAAGTGAATGGCAATGAGAAATACTGTAGATGGAATAAAATAATCTATTTGTAATGAGATAATGTTTTTGTATTCAGGAGGTGTAGATAGAATAATCTATTTGGAATGAGAAAACATTTTTAGTATTTAGGAACTACTTTTTTACAGGTTTCAAGTTTGCTAAGAAAAAAGAATTTATTTTTACACATTTTAAAAATTGTTCCTACACAAATTCAAACGTTTGTCCTTTTAATTGTGGGTATTGTCTTTGTGAAGCAAAAATAGTTGTTGAATTCTTGCGGAGGTAGTTTGGTAACATCAGTTAACCCTTTTACCCCCAGGCTATTAGGAACTTTCCAAACCTTAACCCCCAGGGGTTATTTTGTTTTTCAAGCACATTTTGCAGTAGATTTTTTTTAAATTGCTCTAACAGCCTTAATTTTCATGATAGAGAGGTCAGGTTGGTCTCAATCTTTTGGAAAATGCCTGAAGTTTCTCAAAAAATTATCAAAAATATGCAAAAAAAAATTGTAAATAGCATTTTTTTGCAAGGACGTACCAGTACGTCCATGGGGGTAAAGGGATGTGTTTTGTGAAACGTACCAATACGTCCTTTGGGGGTAAAAGGGTTAGGTGAGGGGAACCCAATCACCCACTTGAATATTTTCCTTTGACGGAGGGGGTTAATTTTCATTGACGAACGTAAGGCTGTTAATATACAAAAGTATTCTGGAAAGCAAGGTAAAGGGTATGAGAGATTTATGTTAAAACTGTTGATAGATCCTAGTCGGGCGCACCTGTGACAGGGGTTCCCACATTGAGGAGTGTCTGCTATGTTCTCTACAGTAGGAAAGTTTTATAAGGAAGAGGAAGAATGCCGAGAAGCCTTTCCCAGCACCCTCATGCGTGAATCTTTCCCAATTGAGGTCAAAGAACATAATTTTGGTTCTCTTCTCTTTTTCCTTCCTGACAATAACTCGCTATTTCTCCTGAGGTTACTCCTTGAACTCGCTCAGTACTCAGAGAGTAAATGTAATATGAATGACAATATCAACAGTTACTCTGCACATAGTTCCAGATTTTCACCTGTGAATATCTCTTCCATTAGCAGCCAAAAGAAATGCCTGGGTCTGATTTGTCTGTCGCAAATGGAGGTTGTTTACAGAGGGTTTGTGGTACTCTAGGGGCATTTCAGAACCTCCTCCTGTGATTGCTTTGAAGGAAACTCTCCCTTCAGTGTCAAGACCCCTCGTGGAAGATGGCTTCAGTGACTTTGATTCCAAGCAAAATATTTCTTGTAGTTTCATCTGATGTCATCTGCTTTTCAGCCTTCAACTTCTCCGTTTGTAGTGAAGAAGGGTTTTTCTAGCAAGGGGATAGAATCATTGCACATGCATCACTTTCTCCTCTTCCAGTTCTGACTCCTAACACTTCATCCTGTTTGAAGAAGGGCAAGTCTAAGAGTATGGCCTCAAGTAAGAAAACATCTAGTAACCACCTTTCTATCTCGGGGCTAACCAACAGATCCGAACCTTTAAGCGTTAGTGCAGTGTTGTAGCTGTTGCTGCTGCACTGGGTAACAGATCTCGTAAACCCAGTACCATCAGTGGGCTTTCCTTTCCTTGATATACTTTGAGGGTGCTTCCTATCTTCTATCTTGCTCAACAGTTGCTTTAAACTTTTACTTCATAGTGCAAATGAAGAATTCACCGCGATTGGACCTGCATACTGAGAAGCTTTTAATGGCCTATCAAACTATATATAACTAATCCAATCCGTTCCTCCCAAGTTGAAGGAGTCCTATAATATCTATTCCTCACAAGAGGGAGGTATCCAATCCTTTTGTCCTAGATCGAAGGCATCCAATTCAATCTGCTCCTCCTGCGTCACAGGTTTCCAATCCACACCTTCAAACGTGGCTCTGGGGCCTCCAATTGTTGTGGCTCTGAATCCCCCAAATCTTGTGACTTTGAGACATCCAATTCTTGTGGCTCTTAAGCATCCAATCCAATCTTCGACTCATGGTCGTAGACATCAGATGCAATCAATGCCTTCCGTATTAGAGGCTTCTAATCATCGCCAGCATTTGAGGGGCGTCCAATCACATCGCCAGCATTCGAAGGGCATCCGCAATCGCATCACCAGCATTCGAGAGGGTGTGCAATTGCATTTCCAGCATTCGAGAAGGCATCCAATCACATCGCCAGCATTTGAGAGACGTCCAATCGCATCGCTAGCATATGAGGGGCATCCAGTCACATCAACATTTGAGGGTTCCAAGCACGTTATTCTTAGGAGGCTTCTTATCACCAGCATTTTTAGATTTCCACTCTGCAGCTTCCAATTACTAGCTTTTCAGGGCTTCCAATGAGCACCATTTTGATTCCAATCACAGTCTATTGGTGGCTTCCGATCACCAACTTTTTGGATTCCCAGTCACCAGCTTTTAAGGGCTTCTAAATGTTGGCTTTTTAGGGGCTTCCAATCAATGCCTTTTTAGGGAGCTTTTAATAACCACATTTACAGTAGGGCTTCCAATTGGCGCATTTTCGGGGATTCCAATAATTATCTTTTCAGGGGACTTTCAATTGCCGCATTTACGTGGCTTCCAATCACTGATTTTTTGGGGGCATCCAATCGCCCTCTTTTCGGAGCTTCCAATCGCTCCCCTTTTGGGGCTTCCAATCAGCCCCTTCAAGTAGCCAGTTTTTATGGGGTTTCCAATCACCACTTTTTGGGGGCTTCCAAACACCGTCTTTTTTGGAGTTTCAATTGTCTGCTCTTCTAGGCTACCAATCACTGGCGTTTTGATGTTTTCAATTGCTGGCTTTATCAGGTCTTCCAATCACTGGGTTTTTAGGCCCAATCGCCGACTTCTCTGGGGAACTCCAATCACTGGCTTTTTGGGTGCTCTCAATTTCCGGCATTTTTAGGGCTTCCAATTGCCATCTTATCAGGGCTTCCAATCATCGGCTTTCAGGGCTTCTAGTTGCAGGCTTTTCGGTCCTTCCGATCGATGACTTTTAGGGTACTTCCAATTACCAGCCTTTCAAGGCCTCCAATAGCTGGGTTTTGGGGGCTCCATATAGCTGGCTTTTCAGGCACTTCCAATAACTATTTTTTAGGGCTTCCAGTTGCTGGAGTTTAGAACTTCAAATAGCTTGATTTTGGAGCTTCCAATCACCGGCTTTTTTTTTGGATTCCAATTGTTCTTTTTTACGGCTTTCAATCGTCAGCTTTTCAGGGTCTTAAATCACTGGCTTTTCAGGGACTTTCAATCGCCGACTTTTAGGGACTTCCAATAGCTGACTTTTAGGAGCTTCTAATCACTGGCATTTTGGACTTCCAGTTGCCGGCTTTCAGGGGTTCCCAATCGCT
Organism: Palaemon carinicauda; assembly: GCF_036898095.1. Classification (NCBI taxonomy): domain Eukaryota; kingdom Metazoa; phylum Arthropoda; class Malacostraca; order Decapoda; family Palaemonidae; genus Palaemon; species Palaemon carinicauda. The sequence goes on along the minus strand of NC_090747.1, from coordinate 60,692,640 downwards.
GGATTTTCTGGGGTTTTTTGGGCTTCCAATCGCCAGCTTTTCGGGGGTTCCCAATCGCTGGATTTTCAGGGGCTTCTAGTCTCTGGCTTTTTGCGTTTCCAATCGCCAGCTTTTCAGGGGTTCCCAATCGCTGGATTTTCAGAGGCTTCTAGTCTCTGGCTTTTTGGGCTTCCAATCGCCAGCTTTTCAGGGGTTCCCAATCGCTGGATTTTCAGGGGCTTCTAGTCTCTAGCTTTTTGGGCTTCAAATCGTCAGCTTTTCAGGGGTTCCCAATCGCTGGATTTTCAGGGGCTTTTAGTCTGGCTTTTTGGTCTTCCAATCACCAGCTTTTCAGGGGTTCCCAATCGCTGGATTTTCAGGGGCTTCTAGTCTCTTGGCTTTTTGGGCTTCCAATCGCGAGCTTTTCAGGGGTTCCCAATCGCTGGATTTTCAGCGGCTTCTAGTCTCTGGCATTGTGAGCTTCCGGTCACCAGCTTTCAGGGGCTTCCAGCCGCCGACTTTTAGGGCATCCAGTCGGTGGCTTTCGGGGCTTCCAGCCGCCGGCTTTCGGGGCATCCAGTCGGTGGCTTTTGGGGCTTCTAACCACCACCTTTCGGGGCTTCCAGTCGGTGGCTTTCGGGGCATCCAGTAGCTGGCTTTGGGTGCTTCCACTAACTGGCTTTCGGGGCTTCCAGTAGCTGGCTCTTGGTGCTTCCAGTATCTGGCTTTCGGGGCTTCCAGTCACTGGCTTTTGGTGCTTCCAGTTATTGACTTTTGGTGCTTCCAGTAGCTGGCATTCGCTGCTTCTAGTCGCTGGCTTTCGGGGATTTCAGTTGCTGGCTGTTTGGGCTTCGAGTCACCGGCTTTCGAGGCTTCCAGTTTGGGTCTTTTGGTGCTTCCAGTAGTTGGCATTCGGTGCTTCTAGTCGCTGGCTTTCGGGCATTTCAGTTGCTGGCAGTTTGGGCTTCCAGTCTCTGGCATTTTGAGCTTCCAGTCACCGCCGTTCGGGGCTTCCATTCACTGGTTTTGGTGCTTCCAGTCACTGGCTTTTGGTGCTTCCAGTCACTGTCTTTTGGTGCTTCCAGTCACTGGCTTTTGGTGCTTCTAGTCGCTGGCATTCGGGGATTTCAGTTGCTGGCAGTTTGGGCTTCCAGTCACCGACTTTTGGGGCTTCCAGTCACTGGCTTTTGTTACTTCCAGTAGCTGGTATTCAGTGCTTCTAGTCGCTGGCTTTTGGGGATTTCAGTTGCTGGCAGTTTGGGCTTCCAGTCGCTGGCATTTTGAGCTTCCAGTCACCGGCTTTTGGGGCTTCCAGTGACTGGCTTTCTGTGCTTCCAGTAGCCGCCTTTCTGTGCTTCCAGTTGCCGCCTTTCTGTGCTTCCAGTCACTGGCTTTTGGGGGCTTCCAATCGCTGGCATTTTGGGCTTCCAATCACCAGCCGCCGGTTTTCGGGGCTTCTAGTTTCTGGCTTTTGAGGCTTCCAGTGCTTCCAGTCGCTGGCTTTCTGTGCTTCCAGTCGCTGGCTTTCGGGGCTTGCAATTTTAGTTTTTGGGAGTTTCCAATCGCTGGCAATTTAGGCTTCCATTCATTGGCTTTTGTGGCTTCCAGTCGCCAGCATTTTGGGCTTCTAATTGCTGGCTTTTGGGGCTTCCAATTACAGGCTTTCAGGGCTTCCAATTGCCGGCTTTTGGGGGCTCCCAATTGCCGACTTTTGGGGGGCTCCCAATTGCCGGTTTTTGGGGGGCTCCCAATTGCCGGTTTTTGGGGCTCCCATTTGTTGGCTTTCGGGGCTCCCAATTGCAGGCTTTCAGGACTTCCAATTGCCGGCTTTCGGGGCTCCCAATTGCCAGCTTTCGGGGCTCCCAATTACCGGCTTTTGGCGGCGGGCTCCCAATTGCCGGGTTTTGGCGGCTTCCAATTGCCGGCTTTTGGCGGCTTCCAATTGCCGGCTTTTGGCGGCTTCCAATTGCCGGCTTTTCGGGGCTCCCAACTGCCGGCTTTTCGGGGCTCCCAACTGCCGGCTTTCGGGGCTCCCAACTGCCGGCTTTTCGGGGCTCCCAATTGCCGGCTTTTTGGGGCTCACAATTGCCGGCTTTTTGGGGCTCACAATTGCCGGCTTTTTGGGGCTTACAATTGCCGGCTTTTTGGGGCTCACAATTGCCGGCTTTTCGGGGCTCCCAATTGCCGGCTTTTCGGGGCTCCCAATTGCCGGGTTTCGGGACTTCCAATTGCCAGCTTTTCGGGGCTTCCAAATGCCGGCTTTCGGGGCTTCCAATTGCCGGCTTTTTGGGGCTTCCAATTGCCGGCTTTTTGGGGCTTCCAATTGTCGGCTTTTTGGGGCTTCCAATTGCCAGCTTTTTGGGGGTTCCAATTGCCGGCTTTCGGGGCATCCAATTGCAGGCTTTCGGGGCTTCCAATTGCAGGCTTTCGGAGCTTCTAATTATAGGCTTTTGGATCTTCCAATTGCAGGCTTTTTGGGGCTTCCAATTGCAGGCTTTTGGGGCTTCCAACTGGAGGCTTTCGGGGCTTGCAATTGGAGGCTTTCGGGGCTTCCAATTGGAGGCTCTCGGGACTTCGAATTGGAGGCTTTCGGGGCTTACAATTGCCGGCTTTTCGGGGCTTCCAATTGCCGGCTTTATGGGGCTTCGAATTGGAGGCTTTCGGGGCTTCCAATTGGAGGCTTTCGGGGCTTCGAATTGGAGGCTTTCGGGGCTTCCAATTGGAGGCTTTCGGGGCTTCGAATTGGAGGCTTTCGGGGCTTCGAATTGGAGGCTTTCGGGGCTTCGAATTGCCGGCTCTTTGGGGCTTCCAATTGCAGGCTTTTCAGGGCTTTCAATTGCAGGCTTTTGGGGTTTCCAATTGCAGGCTTTTTGGGCTTCCAATTGCAGGCTTACGGGGCTTCCAATTGCAGGGTTTTCGAGGCTTCCAATTGCAGGCTTTCCGGGGCTTCCAATTGCTGGCTTCCAGGGCTTCCAATTGCCAGCTTTCGGGGCTTCCAATTGCCAGCTTTCGGGGCTTCCAATTGCAGGCTTTCTGGGGCTTCCAATTGCAGGCTTTTCAGGGCTTCCAATTGCAGGCTTTTGGGGCTTCCAATTGCAGGCTTTTGGGGCTTCCAATTGAAGGCTTTTCGGGGCTTCCAATTGCCAGCTTTTCGTGGCTTCCAATTTGAGGCTTTCAGGGCTTCCAATTGCAGGCTTCTGTGGCGTCCAATTGCAGGCTTTTGGGGCTTTCAATTGCAGGCTTTCAGGGCTTCCAATTGGAGGCTTTCGTGGCTTTTGGGGCTTCCAATTGGAGGCTTTCGTGGCTTCTAGGGCTTCCAATTGTTTTGAAGTTGTTAGCAGTATTTTGTGGTCTGCAAGCAATAAAAGAATGGGTGTTGGGACAGCCAGTCGCGCTGACAAGTGACAACATAAGCCTGCAAAGAAGCTCCATGCCCCTACTGTTATGAGATGGAGTGAATGAACACCAACATACTTCCCCTTGCTGTAAAATTGACAGCGGGGAAAAGGCAAGGCCGGAGGAGGCTCTTGCAGATCACCTCAGTTGTGGGCACAGAATGAAATCTGCTTACCACCTAATGGAACAGGTAGCTTCAAGTGTTCTCTTCCTAACCGAACAATCCAGCATTCATCTCGTTGAACCTCGGGATGACCCTAGTGTTTCATAGGTAGCTTCATGCAAAGTGTTTCCCAAGCTGCTGGGCCTTTTCATCACGGTCCTGATGGAGTTAATTTCATGGCCCAGTTTTCTCCATCAGCCACACCTTCACACGAGCATATTAATGCTGCACGGTTTAGAAATCAATGAGGACGTTCACATGCTGCCCAATGGTTTTCCTACCTGCGTGCGCTGCTAACCCACGTAGTTACAGTGTAGTGACTTTTAAAACTACGAGGCCGCTCGGGAAAAATCCTCATGTGAAGACATGCTTCCTATCAAGTGGAAATACTTCTGAATGGAAAAAATCCACTAGTGCAAACTGAGCCTTAGAGCTACTATATAATTTTGGAGTTTCTTAAACTTCCATCCTGGAAACACTCTAACCTCCAAACAAATAACCTTTCTCGTAGCACACTGAGATAGACGTCAGGATACCCGAGATGGTCCTCAGCAGCTTACCAGAGAATGTAGGCCATTGTCGTAAGCTTAACCTTAAGTAAGTATATCTCTAACAGGGATTTTACCCTCAAGATGGTGTTCCTGCTACCTTTACAGACTGTCTTATCGGGTCCTCACTTCCCCACATGGGACCAGGTAGAATAAGATACTTCAAGGGGGGAAGAATGTAGGGAATACCACCGCCAAGGAGGGAGTAACGATTTGTTTTCGAGCAGGAACAAATAGAAGAAAAGGATTTCAAGTACGCTGTATATTACAGTAAATATGTTTCCTACGTATACAGATCAGTCAATTCACATTTAACTCTCCCTTTGTCCTGAAGCAGGTCAAAAACATTTTAATTCAACCCTATTCTTAACAAACTACCTCGTTAACAATCAATCACTATCGCAGCTTAGCAGAAACAACATCCCTAATTAAAAAGACAGCTTTGAAGAGAAAATCAAAATTATTTTACAAAATTGCCATTTTACTACTGTACTAAGATACGACATATCCAACATAATTATAACCTTCAGACTCAAGTAGTATCCCAATACCTTTTCACAAATAAAAAATATTATGATCTATCAAAACATTACCAACCTTGACGGCGAAGATGGAGGATGTCCGCAGTAGGGAAAGGCTCCTTCCCTTAGACGTCCTTTCACGATCTCCATTAGTGTTTCGATCAACAAGGGCTTGTGCTGGGTGTATACATTATCTACCCCTTTCAATCCCTAAAAGGAAGGAGGTAGATAATTATTATATAGAAATTCCTCAACTTACATATGTTCGGAGATGCAAACGCAAATCCAACTGAAAACTTACATACGTTCGGAGATGCAAACGCAAATGCAACTGAAATCATAAGTGTCGGATATTGTATCAAATGTTCATGATGAAATACCGTAATGTAACAATTCTGTATAATTTAATGCAATAAGCAAGATAACATTTGCAATATGAAAGGGGATTATTCATTGATTTTATCAGCTGAAAATCCTAAGCATGCGAATTAGGTTAGGTCTACCATAGGACAAAATTTGCAAAAATTCAACTAACAAAGAGCTTCTTGGAACCTATTAAGTTTTTAAGTTGAGGAGTTTCTGTATACAAATGATTTTTACACTTATTTTCATTCAGAAGATCTTAAGTTATTATATATTCAGAAACACGTCCTTAACCCTTTTACCCCCAAAGGACGTACTGGTACGTTTCACAAAACCCATCCCTTTACCCCTATGGACGTACTGGTACGTTTCACAAAACTCATCCCTTTACCCCTATGGACGTACTGGTACGTTTCACAAAACTCATCCCTTTACCCCCATGGACATACCGGTACGCCCTCGCAAAAAACTGCTATTTACATTTTTTTTTGCATATTTTTGATAATTTGTTGAGAAACTTCAGGCATTTTCCAAGAGAATGAGACCAACCTGACCTCTCTATGATGAAAATTAAGGCTGTTAGAGCAAATTAAAAAAAAAAAATATACTGCAAAATGTGCTTGAAAAAAAATAACCCCTTAGGGTTAAGGGTTGGAAAGTTCCAAATAGCCTGGGGGTAAAAGGGTTAACAAACACATACAATAAATATGATAACGTGTATGAATAATACACTATTTATAAACAAAAGGAGTTATAATCAAATAGTGTGTTTAGCTTGAAATAAGTTTATACATACATACATACATATACCAAGGCACTTCCCCCAATTTTGGGGGGTAGCCGACATGAACAAAAGAAACAAAACGAAAAAGGGGACCTCTACTCTCTACGTTCCTCCCAGCCTGACAAGGGACTCAACCGAGTTCAGCTGGTACAGCCCACCTTCCCACATTATCCACCACAGATGAAGCTTCATAATGCTGAATCCCCTACTGCTGCTACCTCTGCTTAAAATAAGGTTGAAACTCAATGAAATAAAAAACACTTGCCTTGAATAATCGCTTCTTAATGGAAGATACATCCTGAACTCCCATCGTACCGAAGAGATCGCTCTGTCGTGCCTTGGCTCCTCCGAAGTCCAGTAGCGAAGACAAAAGCTGCAAATGTAAATTGAAGTAAATTTAATCGAGTACTGTAGTGTCTTCACTATTTTTATTTAACCTTCAATCATTTAGATTCATTACACGTCTAATAACGGAGAACTTTCTTTTTGTTTTGACGGTCGCTAATTACGAAAAAGCACCTAAATTTTGTGTGTTGTGTGAAAATATTGTAAATTGGAATAAATGATCCTTTTATTTGTGCCGTGTAATACAATTTGTAAACTTATTTCCCAACTTGTGCTGCACATTCATCCCTGCTAATGAAATATATATATTTGCATGGCGATTCCTTGATTTCATTTTCATTTGAAGAATTAATAATGATTTGCTTGTATCATTTAAAGGTATTTTTAAGGTACATAAAAATTATTATGAAATATTACTCATTCTAAGTACAGAGGACACATGAGCTAAAATCGACGGCATTATTTCAAATATTTCAAAGTTTATAACAGTGAAGTAGATGGAGGTACACCGTACAGTATTACTATATTAAGCAGTAACACCTAATCAGAACCACGTAAGAAAAAGTAGTTTTGGTCAAGAAGAACATAAAGATTTTATTTACTGTGTATCAAAAAAGCTTGACAACACTGCAATGCAACACATTCAAAGTCCCTAAAATGGGATCATAAAGTATCAGAGAAATTAATCAAGGTTCCTAAAATAAGATCACATAGTAACAGAGAAACACTCACAATCACAAGAAACTTAAATGAATCTGATAGTTGAATTGGTGGAAATTCAAAAGTTCAAACTTGCGGAGAAAAATTTTGTGTTGAACAGGCTGACATATCTCTAAAAACAGTTTATTTATGAAAGATCTTTTTTTTTATGTTACTGTTTTTAAAATATTTTAATTGTTCATTATTCTCTTGTAGTTTACTTATTTCCTTGCTGGGCTAATTTTCCCTGTTGGAACCCTTGGGCTTGTAGCATCCTGCTTTTACAACTCTAGTTGTAACTTAGCTATTAATAATAATGATGATAATAATAATAATAATAATAAAAAAGCACAGCATGGACGGCAGTCGAACAGACTTCCGCCCGGCACGGCAACCAAGAGACGTTATATTCTCAAGAAAAGTTTTATTCTAAAGAACTACACAGATCATCTTAGCACTTGAAGTTCACATTCTTGTTCAGCCTAACAGCTCTTGCCTAGAAGATTGGACTTCTGTGAGAAGTGTTAGTGGGAGTGAGGCATCGGTAACGAAGAAAACGTAAGGAAACAGCCTATTGGAATGAATTATACGAGATGGTTCAAGAAAGAAGTTACACTTCTTGCGAGTTTCCAGGGAAAGAGAGAAATGTTCGCTTGTACAGTAATACAGTAATGCTGATTCACTATATACAGGTCACGAACTTACAAATATTCGGAAATACAAACAGAAAACCAACTGAAAATAACGAAGATAAAGAAATAATGTAATAAAACAATATCATATGATTTAATACAGTAAGCCAAACAACATTCGTAATAACCTGATATCGATTTCATATGAAACCCGACTATTTGTTGAATTTTGTAGCTAGAAATCATAGGCATGGAATTCAGGTTAGGCCTACCATAGGAGAAAATTTAACAAAATCCGACTTACAAACAGCTTCTTGGAACCAATTAAGTTTCTAAGTTGAGGACCTTCTGTAAGCTCATCACAAACTTAACATACAAACAGATTCATTTAAAACATACATACATATACCAAGGCACTTCCCCCAATTTTGGGGGGTAGCCGACATCAACAAATGAAACAAAAACAAAAAGGGGACCTCTACTCTCTACGTTCCTCCCAGCCTGACAAGGGACTCAACCGAGTTCGGCTGGTACTGCTAGGGTGCCACAGCCCACCCTCGCCCATTATCCACCACAGATGAAGCTTCATAACGCTGAATCCCCTACTGCTGCTACCTCCGCGGTCATCTAAGGCACCGGAGGAAGCAGCAAGGCCTACCGGAACTGCGTCACAATCGCTCGCCATTCATTCCTATTTCTAGCACGCTCTCTTGCCTCTCTCACATCTATCCTCCTATCACCCAGAGCTTCCTTCACTCCGTCCATCCCCCAAACCTTGGCCTTCCTCTTGTACTTCTCCCATCAACTCTTGCATTCATCACCTTCTTTAGCAGACAGCCATTTTCCATTCTCTCAACATGGCCAAAACCACCTCAACACATTCATAAAACATGTCTTAAAAAATTTCTACCCTATCATTATTATAATTATTATTATTATTATTATTATTACAAGCTAGGCTATAACCCTAGTTGGAAAACCAAGATGCTATAAGCCCAAGGGCTCCAACAGGGAAAAATAGCCCAATGAGGAAAGGAAACAAGGAAATAAACAAACTACAAGAGAAGAATAAACAATCAAAATAAAATATTTCAAGAACAGTAACAACATTAAATTAGATCCTTCAATAAAATAAGAGTTAAAGAAATAAGAAAGAACAGCATGCCCAAGTGTACCCCCAAGCAAGAGAACTCTAATTCAAGACAGTGGAAGACCATGGTACAAAGGCTATGGCACTACCCAAGACCCGAGAGTAATGGTTTGATTTTGGAGTGTCCTTCTCCCAGAAAAGCAGCATACCATAATTAAAGAGTCTCTTCTACCCTTACCAAGAGGAAAGCAGCCAGTGAACAAATACATTTCAGTAGTTAACCCCTGGAGTAAAGAAGAACTGTTTGGTAGCCTAGGTGTTGTCAAGTGTATGAGGACAAAGGAGAATGTGGTAAGAATAGGCCAGGCTATTCGCTGTATGCGTAGGCAAAGGAAAAATGAGCCGTAACCAGAGAGAGGGATCCAAAGTAGTACTGTCTGGCCAGTCAAAGGACCGAATATATTAAAGAACAACTCGAGGGATGTATGGAAAAAGCTATCATTGTTTTTAAGATCTTTGGCATTGAGGGCACAAGTGGGAACAGAGGGCAATCATATAATGCGGCCAAACACAAGATTTCTTTAACTTTGGCAGTAGCAACACAGCAAAAGAGTGTAACCCTTACAAAGTAAATGCCTCTGGTTTGAATAGCTCAGAAATATATAATTCAATTTTAAAATTTGTACTATTTCTCATCTGGCATGTGAATATTTAACTCATGGTACAATAGTGTTTACGATTTGTAGTAAAAACCCATCATCTTCATCATCCAGGTGATATCCCTGGTTGGAAAAGCAGGATGCTATAAGCCCAAGCATTCCAACAAGGGAAAAATAGCCCAGTGAGGAATAAATAAACTACAAGAAAAGTAATGAGCAATTAATATAAAGACATTTTAAGAACAGTAAAAAATAGATCTTTCATATATGATTTATAAAACCTTAAAAAATCCATTAGTAAGAGAAATAAAATAGAACAACGTTCCCGAGAGTACCCTCAAGCAAGTGAACTCTACCCTAAGACAGTGGAAGACCATGGCATAGTTGAACCTGCTTGTGATTCATGCTGACAAAAAAATCGGAATTCTTTACTAAAAGGCAAAACCTTTACACAGTTTGTCACATTAGAGCACAGCAAAGACCTTACCTGTCCCCCGGGTATTACGTACTCTGCGAGAGGTACTTTTTAGCAGCATTCCTTTACCTTTTTAACCCTTTTACCCCCAGGCTATTTGGAAATTTCCAACCCTTAACCCCCAGGGGTTATTTTTTTTCAAGCACATTTTGCAGTATATTTTTTTTAAATTGCTCTAACAGCCTTAATTTTCATCATAGAGAGGTCAGGTTGGTCTCATTCTCTTGGAAAATGCCCGGAGTTTCTCAAAAAATTATCAAAAATATGTAAAAAAAAATTTAAATAGCAGTTTTTTGCAAGGACGTACCGGTACGTCCATTGGGGTAAATGGATGAGTTTTGTGAAACGTACCAGTATGTCCTTTGGGGGTAAAAGGGTTAATGATTACTTTATTACATTAAATAAAATATTGCAGTAACCGGATATTTATTTCATATGAAACGGTACTATTTGCTGACTCTTGCGGCTGGTAATAGTACGCGTAGGATTCAGGTTAGGCCTACTCTTCGCTAAGCGTTAACAAAATTCGACTTACAAACAGATTTTTGTTCCACTTTCAATTACGTTTGTATTTGCGAAGGAACGAACTTTGCTTTTTCGACGACCAACCTTTATATAATGATCGGCAACGCTCCTCTTCCTGAGAGCGTTGATCAAGCCGCGCACGTCGTTGTTGGGATGGCCTTCGTGCCGCAGGGCGTACAGCATGACCAAGACGACGGCGTCGACTTCTCTCACTTTGGGATCCGTTACTAACTGATATACTCTCTGATTGAAAGAAAAAAAAAGGTAGAGAATACGCTGTAAGATAATGTATCCAGTTGAAGATTTAAATCATCAAAATTAATACTTTAAAAGTCAAAATAAATGAATTTAAAACAACTCTTTTATTATTCAAAATAAAAAATTAACAGGCTACTGTACTCTAAAGATACTCTACAAGTAGCCTAATCAGAAAGCCATAGATAATTACTCCATAAATGCATTGCTTAACCAGACAGCTATGGATATTTACTCCAACCACACATTGCCTATCCGACACATAAATATTCAATAAAATAATAACAATAAGAAAGTGGGGAGACAAAATAATAACATACCTTAAAGTTTTCTGAATGATCCGATCCACAGACCAACTCCTGCTGACATTCAGATACCCCTAACAAGTTGTGGGTTCCCACCAACCGCGAAAGTTCGCCCACAACAGTCACGTGTTTACTCACGGTGCCGGACATTTTCTGAAAGTGAAAACGGGTCATAAATTTCATAAATTTCATTTATACAGAGAGAGCAATCTCTCACAGGGAAGACAATACTGTATTGTACTATTTACATGGTTCAAAGATGATTTAGTACAGTACTATTTGTTTTTTTGGGCTCAAGCCATGTCGTCCTGATGGAAGGTTCCTTCAGTAGCTTCCTAAGGGTACATATATACCCTTGGGAAGCTACTGAAGGAACCTTCCATCTAGACGACATGGCTATCTCACCCAAAAATAGATTTTTCGCTTCGCTCAAAATCCGTTTACTGGTACAGTATTTCTATCTACAAATTTCCCTAACTTATTCTTACAAAAGCTTTATTTCTGAAAGAAATGGTTTTCAAATGATAACACTATGGTAGTTTTACTTGCTTATCACCGTAGCTTTTACTGTAATATAATAATAATAATAATAATAACAATAATAATTAATGGTTTATTATAAAAAAGTTGTACATTTTGTGCTTATACAACATAATGACTTGATTCACAATAAACTTAAGATAATATACAGTATAATACTTGAACATACTTAGGAAGACACAATTTAAAATAAGTTTCCATGAAATATAAAAAAGAATATAAAATACAGCATATAAAATATAGTAAAAAGATAAAGATACAGTATAAGATTACATTGGTTGTGAATTTAAAAGTTCGACTAGACATTAGAACATATTTACAAAGATACATTTAAGAACAGTCTTTAGGCAATATAAAATAAAGATAAAACGGTATATAAACTGTGAAAATAAATATAAAGTATAAAATTACAATGGTTATGAGTTTATAAGTTTGACTAAAGTTGCCGCAAAGATTCCAGGCGAATAAGCCCCGCTCCCCGATGATGTCATAGGCAATCACATTGTCTCCCACATTATCAGGGGTCACAATACATCCCCTTACAAATTCAATCTATACTAATGCTGGAATCACACAAGTCATTTCTTGCTCGAGATTTTTGCCAACCTCTAGCGGATCCTCGAGAGCATAAGTGTTGTGGCGTCACACTACCATCCCGCGGTTCGAGGAGCAAATAGCAAAAAGTGTAAACAAAACCGACCAGCTGACATCATCATGGCAGCCATTAATTTTCTGACCGTTACAGTAATGTGTATTCTCGGAATATTACGTGAATTGAAGAATTCTATAACAACCACAGGATGAACAAAGCAGATTTTTATTATCTCTTGAGGCTTCTTGGACCCAAGATTGCCAAGCAAGAGCACGTCCTATTGGCGGCAGCCATCTCGTTTGTTTACATCTGAAGTCACGCTAATGGTCTGTGCTCACTGCTTCCCGTCCAGTCGGGAAGCCAATATCTCGAGCAACAAGCTCTCGGTTTCTCATTTTCGGCAGCAACAGCTCGTTGCTGGCGAATAAAAGCCTAGTGCGATTCCAACTTGACTTATAATAATCACTTTAAGGGGATGTGCTGTTAACGCTGGAGACAACACGATTGGCTACGACATCATCAAGGGGTGGGATTTATTTCATCCGGAATCCTCACTGAAATTACCTAAAATATTTTACGTGGAGTCTAATGATTAAAGACACCAATGTTGATAGTAGAAGCATGTTTTTACTCCATATATGTAAAAGGAATAACACCAATGGTGTTTGTGTGAATAATTTTTGCATTTAGATCTATTAGACTCCAATAGAAACAACTTTAAAAAGTGAATTATATCCTAGAATATAAAATTTCATACAATTAGAAAATGTCTTTCATGAAATCTTATGTGCATCAATATTTAAATTTATTATTATTATTTGTCGATGTCTCGCAGGATTATAGATACAGGAGAGGGGGTTCCCAGCCCCCTCGTCCCGTCCCTTTAAGTCGCCTCTTACGACATGCAGGGATAACGTTGGCGCTATTCTAATTGTTTTTATTCCCCCGCAGCCACAGGGGGCATAATTTGTTGATGTCGGCTACCCCCCAAAATTGGGGGAGGTGCCTTGGTATTTGTATTATTATTATTATTTTTATTATTATTATTATTATTATTATTATTATTACTAGCTAAGGTATAACCCTAGTTGGAAAAGCAGGATACTATAAGCACAAGGGCTCCAACAGGGAAAAACAGCCCAGCCCAGTGAGGAAAGGAAATAAGGAAATAAACTACGGCACATAAGAGATAATGAACAATTAATACAAGATGCCTTAAGATCAGTAACAACTTTGAAATTTATCTGTCACATATGAACTATGAGGAAGAATTGTTTATTGAAGGGAAGAAAATTATGAAATATTAAAATTTTATGGGTAAAGGTTGATTAACCTGAGCTTTTGGAGATGAAGTAACATGAACATCGGGGAAGTTTAAAGTACAACACAAAGTACAGTACTGTAATAATACTCCGAGTCGAACTTCTCTATTTGCATAATGTTAACTGGAGTCACAACTTCAATAGTTACCGACAATCTTATGGGAAGAAAATTTCACACAAAATAAAATATTACTAAGCACTGAGAACTCACAGTAAAAAAAACTCTCACCTTAAACTGTGGGTAGCTTTCGACAAAGTGCTTCATATCGTTAATGGACTCCACTTTTTGTTGTTTAGATAATTTCTTCTGGTAATCCTCCATGAGATCTTTTATCGTTTGTCCTATCTCACCGTAATTTAGGTACATGCTCTGAAATGAAGATGGAATGGAGATAGAAGTTGGACGATGGTTTGTTAAATAAGCAGGTCTTCAACTTACAAACATTTGACTTGGAAATAAGTAAAAGGTCTTCAACTTACAAACATTTGGCTTAGAAATAAGTAGAAGGTCTTCAACTTACAAACATTTGACTTAGAAATAAGTAAAAGGTCTTCAACTTACAAACATTTGACTTAGAAATAAGTAAAAGGTCTTCAACTTACAAACATTTGACTTAGAAATAAGTAAAAGGTCTTCAACTTACAAACATTTGACTTAGAAATAAGTAAAAGGTCTTCAACTTACAAACATTTGACTTAGAAATAAGTAAAAGGTCTTCAACTTACAAACATTTGACTTAGAAATAAGTAAAAGGTCTTCAACTTACAAACATTTGACTTGGAAATAAGTAGAAGGTCTTCAACTTACAAACACAAATCCAAGTGAAAATAACAAGGACAAGATAAAGAAATTCTGTAATAAAACAATATTATATCATTTAATACATTAAGCAAAATAACATTTCTAATAACCTGATATCTATTTCATACGAAACCCGACTATTTGTTGACTTTTAAGATACTACCGCTAGAGTTATTGGGACCTTTGACTGGCCAGACTTCTAAATTGGATCCTTCACTCTCTCTTGTTACGGCTCCTTTTCCCTTTGCCTATACATACACCGAATTGTCTGGCCGATTCTTTTATATTCCCCCCTGTCCTCATACACCTGACAACATTGATATTACCAAACAATTCTTCTTCACCCAAGGGATTAACTACTGCAGTGCAATTGTTCAGTGGCTACTTTCCTCTTGGTAAGGGTAGAAGACACTCTTTAGCTATAGTAAGCAACTCTTGTAGAAGGACACTCAAAAATCAAACCATTTTTCTCTAGTCTGGGGTAGTGCCATAGCCTCTGAATGGTCTTCCACTGTCTTAAAGTAGAATTGTCTTGTTTGAGGATTTACTCAGGCACACTGTTCAGTTTCCTTATTTTCTTACCTCACTGGGCTATTTTCCCTGTTGGATCCCTTGGACTTGTAGCATCCTGCTTTTCCAAATAGGGTTGTTACTTAGCTAGTAATAATAAGAACAATAACCTAGGACAATTCTTTGTACGAATCTTTTATATGTGTTTCTGGAATTCATAAGCTTAACAATCTTTGTGCCTAATGCTTCACAGATATGTTCAAATGTCTTCCTCATCATCTTATCATTATTACTAGCCAAGTTACAACACTGGTTGGAAAAGCAGAATCCTAAAAGCCAAAGGGTTTCAACAGGAAAAGTAACCCAAAGAGGAAAGGAAATAGGGGAATAGCAAATATACTATAAGTAATGAATAAAGATTATAAAACATTTTAAGATCATTTACAGTGATAAATAGATCTGTTATATACAAACTATAAAACGAGACTTACGTCAACCTGTTCAATGCTAGAACATTTGCTGCAAGTTTAAACTTCTTTAAGATAAATAAAAGTTATCAATAACAATTATTTTTTTCTTTGTTTCAGCTTTTTTTTTCCTGATCTATGCAATATTTTATTCTCCAAGATACTTGTCTACCGAGTCTCTTGGTGTCAGGTCTTAGTCTTTCAATGGCAATTTTCTTACAATTTTCTTAATCTTCATTCTTTCAGAGTTTGGTTAAGTATAAACAATGTGTTGACTCCGCATTAAAATGAATTGAAGATTGAAATAAAGATAGATCAATTCAAAACATACAGCTGGACATGAGTATTCCCAGTACCCCTCACTCTGAGAAAGCGCACCCAGCCATAATCTCATTGCACTGCTAGAGCCTGTGGTTAGCCCGGACCACCACCTCTGCCGTCTCTACTTACACTATTTGTTTGGTTACTTGCCTCAAAGTAAGCGTATGACACGGTGCACTTCTTAGGAGCGAAGTGTGACAAGGGATTTCCGAGACCAATTGATATTACTATTTACCGAGAGATTAAGGGATTTCTACGCACTGCCAACGACATGGATATAGTTCTAGATCTGATATATTTCCCAGACAAAGATGAAAAAGTGATGGACATCTTAGTCACGTTCAACTTGCAAGGTAGAAATCATAATCTACCAATGATGAATTAACAAATTATGGTCACGCAGAGCACCACAAAACAGAGAAAAAAGTTTATGAACTTTTTCAATTCATCTATTAGTTGAAATTATTACCATTATTAATAACTAACTTATAACCCTAGTTGGAAAAGCAGGATGCTATAAAACCATGGGCTCAAATGGGGAAAAATAGCCCAGTGAGGAAAGGAAATAAACTAAATAAAAAGTAATGAATGATGAATTTAAAATTACTAAAACCTTAAATCTATAGTCCTGCAAGACTGATAAAAACACCAGGAAAGAACTCTTGGATAAACTTGGCTATTTGACTGATAAGAGCCAATACAGAAAGTCCTCAACTTATAAAAATTTATAGGTTCCAGGAAGCTGTTTGTAATTTAACCCTTTTACCCCCAGGCTATTTGGAAATTTCCAACCCTTAACCCCCAGGGAGTTATTTTTTTCCCAGCACATTTTGTATTATATTTTTTTTTAAATTGCTCTAACAGCCTTAATTTTTGTCATAGAGAGGTCAGGTTGGTCTCTTTCTCTTGGAAAATGCCTGAATTTATTCAAAAAAGTATCAAAAATATGAAAAAAGAAAATTTTATAGCATTTTTTTGCAAGGACGTACCGGTACGTCCATATGGGTAAAGGGATGGCTTTTGTGAAACGTACCAGTACGTCCTTTGGGGGTAAAAGGGTTAAATTGTTTGTAGGTTGAATTCCATTAAATTTTGGTCTAGGAAAGGCTTCCTCTAATTCGCATCCCTACGATTTTCAGCCGAAAAAGTCAAGAAATATTCTCGTTTCATATTGCAAATGTTGTCTTGCTTGCTGCATTGAATTATATGTTTTAATGCAGTATTTCATTATGAAATTTGGATACAAAATATGAAATTTATCATTTGGGTTGGACGATTTGTGCTTGTATCCATGAATGTTTGTATGTCGAGGGCCTTCTTTGTTAATATATTATTACTTTCATTAAAGTAAATCTAAATCATAATAAAAAAGCAACAGATATATTAAACATTTATTCATACACATTAACCTCACCTGAGCGTAAAATTCATCTTGCGTAGGAGACATCACGACTTCCTTCAGATCATCGGACACCCCTTGCACGTGTGACAAGTTCACTCTGCCGTTGTTGACCCCGAGGAGTTCGTGCACCATTGCCTCGTACGTCCACTGTAGGAAAGGCATCGAGGTTAGAATCGGGGTGGCATTCATGACAAAAACAGATTTAAGATTATAGAGCATTCTATGATGTACCGTGGTTGCAACTTACAGTGAGTCATTCGTTCGTTCATTTAAGATTGCCATGCATTTTGTGAGATGTAGGCTCTTGCTTCCATCAAAGGGATTAACCGGTGATGAAATGTGGGACAGAGGTAGATGGAGAACGCTGGACAGAAACAATGACCCCACATAAAGGTGGGAAAAGATGCACACAAAGAAGAAAGAAGAAGAAGAATGCATTTTGTGTGATGCAGGCTCTTGCTTTGGAAGCCTGTCATGAGGGTAGTTAAACAGATTGCCTTGCACAGTATACATCAGTATATTTGTGATGTTTCTTTAATCCCAGAAGAGCGCTCTATGTTTTAATTCTCCTCCATTTTCACTTGCTTGTCTACTTTGTTTAACTCAAGTCTAAGCCAAAATCCTCAATAGCAGACTTAAGTGTCTTTGAGATAACTCGTTGTTCTGGGGCTATTGGAAACGTCCCTGACTGACAACCTGCTGGACTGGGATTTGATACCCGGTCAAGCTTGATAGTCTCTAGTATTGTTTCCAACCTCACCATCCTCGCAAGCTAAGGGTTGGAAGTTTCGGGGAGCCTGTAGGTCTACCTGCTGAGTTATCAGCAGCCATTTCCTGGCCCTTCATGGTACTAAGCTTGTGAGGAGAGGGGGCTTGGGAGCTGATCATATGTATATATGATCAGCAGTCTCTAGGGCATTGTCACCTGTCCCTTGCTTCTACCATTCATGAGAGAAATTAAACCTTGTATTAAAGAAAGATGACACCATGATTAAACCCGACACTTAAAACAAATGAATGCAATGGCATTTTTATAAATTACCAAATCAAAGACCTTCTGTTGCTAAATGTACTATGTAATTCCCTAACAAAAAAGCATAAAAAGTGATAGTTAAATAAAATGTACATACATCTGAATAAAAATTGAAACATGAGATACCTAGGATTTGAAGCAAAGACTTCCCTTTCCACGAACAATTTCTTAACCTAATGAAGGTACAAGAAATGAGAAAATGGCAAAATAACAGAATTTTAATAATAAAATTTCTTATTTCTACACTCGCCCGATATTCATATCGCTTCTCTTTAGGGTTCTTAAGATGGTCCAACCCTTTATTTGAACTCTGAAAATAGACTCAATATACCTGCTTCTGTTCTTTCTTTCCGGAGAACATGTTCGAAATCCGTATCTTTACTAATTTAAATTTACTCACGCTTGGTAAATACTAAATACATCTATAAATCTATAAATAGCATGTTCCGTTAATTCACAATTTCTCTTAAATATAATTAGTTTATTTTAGACACCCTCTGTAAAAAGATTTATTTCCTATTACGAATGCAAATACTTATTCCCACGTATTTCTAACATTTCAATCACCAAGGCACCTACCACCCATTGAGAAACTACAGCTAGAGAGTTAATGGGTCCTTTGACTGGCCAAACAGTACTACATTGGATCCTTCTCTCTGGTTACGGTTCACTTACTCTTTCCCTACACATACACCGAATAGTCTGGCCTATTCTTTACATATTCTCCTGTGTCCTTATACACCTAACCACACTGAGATCATCAAACAATTCTTCTTCACTGGAGAGTTTAACTACTGCACTGTAACTGTTCAGTGGCTACTTCCCTCTTGGTAAGGGTAGAAGAGACTCTTTAGCTATGGTAAGCAGCTTTTCTAGGAGAAGGACACTCCAAAATTAAACCACTGTTCTTTAGTCTTGGGTAGTGCCATAGCCTCTGTACCATGGTCTTCCACTGTCTTGGGATAGAGTTCTCTTGCTTAAGGGTACACTCATCCTCACTATTCTATCTTATTTCTCTTCCTTTTGTTATTTTTTGAAAATTTCATACTTAATTTATGAAAGATTTTTTTTTCAATATCATTACTCTTCTTAAGATATTTCATTTTGATTGTTCATTACTTGTAGTTTACCTATTTTCTTATTTTCTTTCCTTGGAGCCCTTGGGCTTATAGCATCCGACTTTTCTAACTAGGGTTGTAGCTTACCAAGTAATAATAATAATAATAATAATAATAATAATAATAATAAAAGCCAGGGAAGACTAAGCTAGTCGATTGTAACGGGGATGACGTCGATAATGACACAGCTTCACCTTTAGTCAGTTTATACAATCAGCAAACTTTTGGTAGTGATTACCTTCACAAGCTCTTGACATTGCCAACTTTCTTTGTCATACTTCAGAAGTCCAGAAAAGCAACTCTTATAATGGCAACTCCAGTCCTATTCGGCCCATTGTCAACCTAACCTAACTCCCCAAGTGGAGTCCAAGTGTTGATGGTTTCCTTTTCAGTAAGGGTTCTGCCTTTTAAGAAAAGTCTTTGATGACCTGTGTTGATTAGATTTCTCATTTATTTACTTCAACTAAATATTAATGAATGCATTACTGAAGACAGATCTAATCCTGCAGCGATACATCGGAACTAATTCCTGTCTCCAGAAATCAAGTGGTAAATCTTAGTATCCATACAACTGCTCTCAACAGACAAAAGGACCTATATGTAACTGAGCATATTCAAAGGAACATGATAGCTTTCTGGGGTTGTGTTAGACTGCGGTTCTAGTCACACTCAAGTTCAATAGTTTCTTGTGTCTGCAACCTCACCATTCCTGTGAACTAAGGATAGGGTGTTAGGGAGAGCCTATAGGTCTACCTACTGAGTCATCAGCCACTATTACCTGGCCCTCCCTGGTCCTTGTTCAGGTGCTGATCATAAGTACTGTATATATGGTCAAGTCATTGTTCTACTAGCTATTGCAATGTCACTGTCCCTTGCATATGCCATTCATGAGCAGCCTTTAAACTAAAGAATCCTCCAAATGTTTATGATGCCAAAATATTACCTTAAATGCTCCCAACAGAGGCTCTAAATGTACCCAGACATATTCTAAGGCACACAAATGCATAAACTAAAGAATCCCCCCAATTTCTCCGATGCCAAAACATTACCTGGTGAAGGAGAGGAGTCACGGGGTCATCGCGACGATCCATAATCAGCAAAAGAGACCCTCCTTCCGTGTCCACATTGCTGTACAAAGATCCTTCTGTCAGAATTGTTTGCTGCAAAAGAAGATATAAATTATTAAGACTAAGCTTTTCAAATCATCATCTAGAACAGAGGTTTCCAAAATGGGGCGGGTGCCAGGTGCCTGGGAGCGGGGAATCGATACTAGGGGGGGGGGGGGGGGATCGGTGAGGCAAAATGTGCGGTTGAAGGCGAGAAGGTGGCATTATGAGCTCCCTTTTTTTCGTTCTTTACAAAATCTCATGGCAAAACATACGTCAAAAACAATAAGGTAAAGAAACTCGTATGCAGTTTATAGATAATAAAATTGACATTAGAATTATAAACGAATAAACATCTCTGTTAAGTTATTTGAAGTGTATCAAGAGGAAAAGGCCACATGATTTCCACCTGGAAGCCAAAGGGGCGACAACTTGAAATATTTGGCAACCACTGATCTAGAATATTTCTGGGGAGGATCTTAGTAATTTACAATGTATTCCTACACATATTCCTCTAAATCAGTGGTTTTCAAACTTTTTCATGAGCGACCCTATTTGGAAAATTTCATTCCTTCGCGACCAAAGTAAAGTAAAGAGAAAGAAAATGTACAATGATATATACACTTTATTTTGGAAAACAATAAATGTGTACAGCTTTTCACTCACAAAACTAAAGTAGTGGGATCCATGGCACTGCTTTTAATTCACAAAACTAAATTAATAGAATCCATGGTGCTGAAATACGCTGAAACACTGAAAGCATGATAATGTTCTTGTGTGCCTGCGACCCATAGTTTGAGAAACACTGCTCTAAATGGATTAATAATACCTCAAATTTAATGAAACAAGGCCTATCTCCTAATATTTCTAATACTGTACTGTACAGATACAAATCTGTAATGACCTATCTACAATATTTCTAATACTGTACAATACAGAATCAAACCTGTACTGACCAGAAATGTATACTATACAGGTATTACTATACCATGAGGGGAATTAGATATAAGTTTCTTGTTCCGGTTTGTTAAAATGAAAACAAAATATGTAAACTGATTCAAACATAATTACTTTAATGGCTTACAATTATGAATAACAAGCCAATGGGTCAGTTGTGTGAAAGCAGAAAGTAATAAGAGAAATTAAATTAAGTAAAATTGCGTATAATGACCATTTATGATTAATAAACCGTAATGTAAAAAATCAATAGAAATGCAAATTAAAAACTAGATATTTAATTACCTGTAAATAATCCTACATATAACTGAATGTATACATGTATTTATGTACATATATACATCATATACAAATGTATGTGTGTATTTTAAGTGTATATTGCATAACAAGTAAGTTTATACACAAATACAAAAAAAAAAATTACATACATTAATTCACAAATAACTTGATTATATAAAACAAAATTAAGGGAAAATAAGGGCCACGGTACAGAGGTGAAGACAGACAAACGTGTGGAACAAATGGTCATACGATCTTTACCCACAATAAGGCTGTGAAAAATGGGGCACGAGACATCGAAATAGCTATACATAGCAACAGAGATAAACTATTTGGTTAAAGAAATTAAGAGAGGATGAAATATAAAAGCGCTTATGGCTAATTAATTGGAATATCGGCATCTTCATATGGGCCAAACATATGAAAGTCTAGGCTTAAAGAAATGCTGCTAAGTTTAGAAACACTGGAATCACAGTAGCCATTTATTGCTCGACGTTTTCGCCAACCTCTAAACAATCTCGCGGTTCAAGGAGCAAATAGGAAAGAGTGTAAACTAAACCGATAAACTGACATCATCATGGCGCCCAGAAATTTTCGGACTGTTAGAGTAATATGTATTTTTGGAATATTACGTGAAGAATTCTATAATCACCATAGGATGAACAAAGCAGATTTTTATTATCTTTTGAGGCTTGCACAACTCAAGACTGCCAAGCAAGAGCACATTCTATTTGCAGTAGCCATCTTGTTTGTTTACATCTGAAGTCATGCTCACTGTTTGTGCTTGCTTCTTTCCAACCAGTCGGGAAGCCAATATCTCGAGCAACAAGCTCCCGGTTTCCCATTTTTAGCAGAAACGTCTCGCTGCTGGCAGAAAAAAAGCCTAATGATTCAAGCTTAATTAATACTTAAAATGCACAACAGGCAGAGCACTGACGGGACTAACTTCCCTACGTGTAGACTCCAGAAGGCTCGCTGTGTTCGAAGTCTTTGTCTATAATTCTTACATCAGCTAACTTCATATTCCTTGTAGAATCTTAATGTCTAGCAACCAAAGGAATGCTGCTATGTTTTATAATTAACGCCTAAAGTGCACAGCGCGAGGTGTTTTGACGGAAGAGGGCTAGATACGTTTGAAATTCTATCCAAAATTTTTCCTGATATAACTTCACAATTCTTGTAGAATCTCAACGTACTGAATGCATTGCTCTCTGATTTTTATCCTCCAAATTCTTCCCTTTGACTTCCCAAAAAGTTATACAGCATTTTGGACTAACTTTATCAAAAAATCTCTTATTTCTTTGAGATATAGTAATTCCTTATGTCCAGCATGTTGAGTTCAGAAGAGTGAAATGGCAAACAAATTATGCTAATTTCCTATCTATTTTCCCATTACCTTCATAGGTTTAAGCAAATAGAATAATTAGCTAATAGTATACATAGACATATTTTTCTCAAATTCTACTTTTCTATCTATAGTCTTAGAACTTTCAACAAACCGTGTGAAGTAATATCCTAAGTGATGCGGAAAACAAGTTTTTTAAATTTATGATACTAACCCAGTTACACAAGAAGGTCCTCAACATACAAACATGCAGATATACAAAACACAAAAAATCAAAACATCAAAAGTTCATAAGGAATCGTGTAATTAAGCAATAATGTATACAGTAATTAAATGCAGTAAGAAAGACAACATTTGTAATATGAAACAGGACATGTCAGTTAGGTGGAGACTACCCTAGGTCGATATTTAACAAAATTAACCTTGCAAACAGTTTTTTTAAACCTATTAAGTTTGTGAGTCAAGGACTTTCTATATGTAGAAGATTCTTCTCAGCTTCACGGTCCTTACTTTATTACCACCGAGATCTTTAGAGAATCGTTTCTCATAATGCAGTAAGGTATTCAGAAATCTCCCACACGTATTAATAGGATAGCAAAAGCATTAGGGTTGTGGTGGCTGATGTGGCAATGTCTCTGACTGGTGAACGCCAGAATGGAGTTCGAGCCCCGCTCAAACTCGTTAGTTCCTGTGGTTGCTGCCATCTCACCATCCTTGCGAGCAACCATTGCCTGGCTCTCCTTGGTCCTAGCTTGGGTGGAGAGGGGGCTTGGGTGCTGATCATATGTATATACAGTATGGTCAGTCTCAAGGGAATTGTCCTGCTTGATAGGGCAATGTCACTGTCCCTTGCCTCTGCCATCATGAGCGACCTTTAAAACTACAAGATGATTCTTCAGATGATCTCTATATTTGACAAGAAATTAGGACTGGAAAACTTCAGAAGTAGAAAATGTGGAAAAGTTGATGTTCTCAATAAAAATGTAATTTCTGGGCTCCGACCTGTGCCGCCCAGTGAAATGCTCCTTTAACATCATTTCTAAGGTAAAAACTGCTATGAATCTACCAGAGAAAAAATTGTATAGGAATGCTAGGTTGAACCCAGCTCGCTCACCTAATAAGGTGTCGGTATAATAACTGGGGCGTGATAAATCACAACCAAAAGCCTCGCAACATTTAGATATCTCCTCTCAACATCCCCGTCCAGTGAGGTGCCGTTCAACACCCTAGCTCCGATCTCTACCACCAACAGTCCAACCCACGCTAGAGACGTCACTCCTTTTCATAGCACCATGTGTTTACGCTGTTCTCTTTTTCGGTGCGTTTTTTTCCCAGATTTACTCAGGATTTATCTCATGATGTCGGACTCTACTGTCACTCCATCGAAGTTAAGTACCAGATCTATGAGTTTTGAGTCTTTGGAGGTAGCCTTGCCCTTAGTTGTTATTTTATCACAGTTTTTAATTTTCACTGTTCGCGGCCCCGCTTCGGGACCGCCATGGCGGCTGGCTACCTCCTCTCTCTCTCTCTCTCTCGTTCTTAACGCCTTACAATTAGTCTTCCATACTGATTGTTTTTCGTTTTGAACCTTTCTGGGTAATTCACGGTTCACACCCAGTGTTATTTTATTTTGTTATGGTATTTCATTATCCCGTTATTTACGATACAGTTGTTATGATATTATGGTATCATAGTTCGTGTTAGGTTGGCATGCCTGATCGCCTTCGGGCGCTGCTAGTTTTTTATGTTACTCCACGCTATTACGTTTTCATATCCTAAGCGGATACTGTACGTTACATTATTTTTACCGACTAGTAGTTGCTTTAGTTTGAGTTGGACTCTCGCGAGGCAGTTTGTTTTCATATTTTTATGTCGGCACCTCACCGACTTTGTGTTATGTTGGCCCCCCTGCCCAGCTCGGTCCTCCCCGTGCTGGAGGCTTCGGCCCCTCCCTGCCTCTCCCTTGCGTCCCTCTCTTACTATATTATTCGAATTCTTTCCTACTTATTTTATACCATATCAATTATATTATGTCTATCCATATTGGTCATTCATTATGTTGTGGTTCTTCGACCAGGTTGGTACGCCTGGTCTCTCTGTCCACGTGATAGCCTCCCCCCGCCTACATCCCCACTTCAGGGATGCCTCTTGCTCCTCGAGCCTTGGAGTCAGCTGCTTTGTTTAACGGGTCGAGTCCTCTCGTACCCCTTACCCCCCCTCCATCCCCGGGGATTTCGCCTGGTTCCTTCACGGGCGGACCTTGAACGTTAGCGAGGCTACATGTTATAGATGTTATAGATTTTGTAGTTTTCCCCTACCCTCCCGTAGCCGTTTTCTCCCCGCCGCTCCGATTGGCCATCGGTCAGCGGGAAGGATTTCTGCTATGTTTTGGGTTCCATGTCTTTTATATACACATATTATTCCTGGATGCTACCTCCCGGTTCCGCACCCCACGGACCCATTATAGGATCCCTCCCTTCACCCTCCCCGTGTGGCGTTCCGCACTTCACGGACCCCACTCAATGTTAATAATTTTATCTACGGGATCCCCGTTCGTAGCTTCCGGACCTAGTTATCTTGTCGAGTTTTTGGTTAAGGTCCTTGAGTCCGTCGGCGAGTCTCTGACTCCCGACAACCCCCCTCCCATGTCTCGCCTACCCCGGTAGGCTAACACGAGCCCCGGGCTCTCTCAGTTGTCTCTCCGGAGCCAGCGTATATCCCTAACCATATTCGATTAATCTTATATTTATATATATATAGTTCTTTTACTCGACTGTCCCCCCTTGTATGATCATAGTTACGGATTGACTTATTCTGTTACCTATTAAGTGTTTTATCGCCCTTACGGCTTAAGAATGTTTTACCCACTGCTATAGCGGTGTACTTTAAGCTCCCGGAGCTCCAGGGCTCCTCTAGCTTACCACGTGATACTTATGTATCTTTATTTTACAGACGGTACGCTGTGCGATGACAGCCTGCTCGGCGGTCCTCCACCAATCCTGCGGCCACGACGTTTGTCGGTCACACGCCCACTGTGCTATCCTTGTGGATGGATTGACCGTCTGGCACCCGCACAATTGCGTAGTCTGTTATAAGCTGGCCTCCACGCTCACCTCAGTCTCGGTAAGTGGAATTACGGTTAATATTAAATTTACATTGTATTAACCTCTGTCATTCATGTTATTTTCAACGTGTCCCCTTTTCGGTGGCCTCATTTTCGCAAGGAGATCCTAAGCCTTCTAATTTTACTTCCCTTGTGGAAACCACTTACCTTCAGTAATAATCTATTCTCTTTCAGAGCTCCCAGCCGGCTAAGACCTCAGCCCTGGCGATCCTCAAGGTATGGATCGGCGGGTTCGCCCGCAACGTAAAGGCTAAACAGCCTTACATTCTTTCAGAGGAATGGTGTTCTCTCATATACCCCAATGCTAAGACATCGGCGGCGGTCCCCAAGGACGTGGCGGACCCCATTATTGAGAAGATCGAGTCCCTGCTCTTAGCCCCGGCCCAGGAGGAGACGGGCGGGACTATCACAGAAGACGTCGCTACCCTCAACCTGGACATAGAACCGATGGCTCTTGACGAACCGGACGTAGGTAGTGAGGTAGGTGAGGCAGGTGGGTCCCGGGCCAAGATTCCTCTCCTTAGCCCGACTTTTTCTTCTACTTCTGCTCATTCTTCTTTCAGGGCTTTCCGGGGACACCCGGGGCTGATATCAGGCCCTGCCCAGTTACCCCGAAGGTTAAGGCTCACCGTAGAACTTTACTCAAGACCCGAAAGTCTTCAAAATCCCCGAAGTCAGTCAAGACTTCATCCTCTAGAGTCCCCAAAGACTCCGCTGCCGCATCTTCGACCTCCCATGGTTCGATATCCACGCCGGGCCCCGTTCCCGCCCCGGAGGAACCCTTCGCCCCGAAATCCTTTTCTAAGGAACTTCTTTCCCAGATCGGGTCCTTAATGTCATCCCTCACTGAGAGGATCTCCAACAATGAGAACTTGGTACAAGGCCTCATGCGTTCGGGGCTGCCACAACAGCAGCAATACCCCATCCCCGACACTTCCAAGCTCCCACCATTCACCAAGAGTAACCCCTGGAGGATGGCTCTGCATTCTCCTTTTACAGATGGCATGCTGACCATCGAGGGTTTTGGCACCCGGCCTATCGAGGACTACGAGTTCTATCCGCCGGGACTCCAATTCCCCTTCCCCGGCTTCGCCCGTTTGACCGAAGAGGCTCTGGTCCGCTTAGATAAAGTCCCTAGGGAGACTTATTTATCCCAAGGAACAGGCCCAATCTACCTTGGTCCAGGCATTAAACGAGTGGGATTTTGTGAACACGATGCTCACACCCCACAAGAGCTCTTACACCATGTTTGTGGTTGACGAACAAAACCCCCCCCCCATGCGTCACCAAGATCATGGACATTGCCTATCAGTCCGCCAAGGAAGAAAAGCCTCGGCCCCAGCTCCGGTAGACAGACTTGACTTCCCTCCTCTTCCCAGGTGACCACGAGTGCTGGCGTAACACCCCGGCCACCTTCACGGCAGGCAAATTGAGCGCTGACTGTGCTTCCACACAGTTCAGCGAACGCCTCCCCAAGCTCCCGGAATCACTAATCCGCCTTGAGTTCGAGGCCCGGTGCAGGCTGAGTAGGTCGATTAATTCAGCCACTTTGGCTGAGATGACCGCCATCACTTACGAGGAGGAATCTCTTTTTAAAGTTCTCACCAAATCCCTCCTACAGACCTTGTTAGTTGATGCTTTCGAGTTTCTCAACGCTAGATTCCGTTGCCGGAGACACTTGTTAGCCGAGGCTACCATCAGGCATGAGCCTAATAGGCTCATCAAAGCCCCGGTCTGGGGCCCAGACCTCTTCCCGTATTCAGCGAGGCAAGGGTTAACCAGAGCTTCAAAGTTAGATGGGGCCTAGTCCCCAAGCGGAAGTTTGAACTAGCTGGCGCCTCGGCCCGAGGCAGGAAGAGGTTGAGGCCCTTCCATTCCTCCCAGAACAGACAGCCCCTTCAGATTGTACAACCCCAACTTTCTACTTCGAAGGGACAACCTCAACAACAGTATGTGTTGGTCCCTCAAGCACAGGTAGCATTGACTTTGTATGCTACCTCCCCTGCCTTTAACCCCACCTACGAGTCCCAAGGTTCCTTCCAAGGCTACCAACGCAACAGAGGCTCTGGCGCCAGAGGTGCCTTTCGTAACAGAGGTGGCGGAAGGGGTTTCAACCGAGGCAAGGCATTCCGCGGAGACAGAGGAGGCAAGTCAATCTCAGCCCATTGAAAATCTTCAGGTAGGAGGGAGACTTTACATCTTTCGAGACCGTTGGAAGTTCAGCAATTGGGCTTCCAGCATAATTTCCAAAGGTCTGGGGTGGAGCTGGATAAAAGGGCCCCCTCCATCGACCAGTTTCTATCAACTTCCAACGGAGGAACTAAGATCGTTTACAGAAGACCTATTGCAGAAGAATGCAATCCAAAGAGTCCATCGCTTAAAATTTCAAGGTCGCTTGTTCAGCGTGCCAAAGAAAGGCTCAGACAAGCGAAGAGTAATCCTAGACCTGTCCCGTCTGAACTCCTTCATTTGTTGCGACAAGTTCCACATGCTAACCGTCTCTCAGGTGCGGACCTTACTTCCTCGTGGGGCCGTCACCACCTCTATAGATCTTACCGATGCCTACTATCACGTTTCAATAGCAAGGCACTTTCGTCCTTTCCTAGGCTTCAAACTAGGCAAACAAGCCTATGTATTCAAAGTGATGCCATTCGGGCTCAACATAGCGCCCAGGATCTTCACCAAACTAGCAGAGACGGTAATCCAAGAACTTCGAACCCAAGGGATTCAAATAATGGCTTATCTGGACGACTGGCTCGTCTGGGCAAACAACGTCAGGAACTGCCTCACGGCAACAGACAAGGTTCTCACCTCCCTTCGTCAGTTAGGGTTTCAAGTCAACCTCGACAAATCCCGCCTGGTCCCGGAGACCAAGTCTCAATGGCTGGGATTACAATGGGACCTATGTTCCCGTACGCTATGCCTCCCGAAAGCCAAGAGGACGGAAATAGCAAAGAACACGAAACGGTTTCTCAGGGACAAGTTGACGTCCAGGAGGAACCAGGAAAGAATCCTAAGCTCCTTGCAGTTCGCCTCCATAACAGACGTTGTCCTAAAGGCCAAACTAAAGGACATAAACAGAGTATGGCACTCCAGGGCAAACAAGAAGCGTCGAGACAAAAGAGCTCGACTTCCCCCAATCCTACGAAAGAGTCTTCAGCCATGGACGAAAGTCAAAAGCCTATCAAAGTCAGTCCCCTTACAATATCCGGCCCCAGGACTCGTCATTCACACAGACGCCTCCTTAACAGGGTGGGGAGGATACTCCCAACACAAGAAAGTCCAGGGACTATGGTCGACGATATTACGACAATTTCACATCAATGTCCTAGAGGCCATGGCAGTATTCCTTACTCTAAAACGACTGAACCCAGCCAGGAACCTTCATATCAGGCTGGTTCTAGACAGCGCAGTCATAGTCCACTGCATAAACAGAGGCTCCAAGTCAGCCCACATAAACCACGTCATGTTAGCAATTTTTTCCATGGCGACATCGAACAAGTGGCATCTGTCAGCAGTCCACCTTGCGGGAGTGCGAAATGTAGTGGCAGACGCACTTTCGAGGACAACTCCGCTGGAGTCGGAATGGTCCCTAGACAAACAGTCATTCAAATGGATTTTATCTCAGGTCCCGGGTCTCCAGGTGGACTTGTTTGCAACAGAATCCAACCACAAACTAGAATGTTACATGGCCCCCAACCTGGACCCTCGGGCTTATGCCACAGACGCAATGATGTTAGATTGGAACGTTTGGAAGAGAATTTATCTGTTCCCTCCGATAAATCTCCTATTGAAAGTATTGGACAAACTCAGGTCTTTCAGAGGCCGAGTGGCTCTGGTAGCCCCCAACTGGTCCAAGAGCAGTTGGTTCCCTCTGTTGCTGGAACTGGGCCTCTGCCCTCGGCAGATGCCCAACCCTATACTAACACAAGTAGTACAAACTCGCAATGTGTTAGCTTCCTCAAGAATTCAGAGTGCCCTAACTTTATGGACTTCATGAAGTTTGCAGCTCAAAAGGGTGCAAATATTGACCCTCTAAATACCCTATTTTTGGAATCGGACAAAAGGGAATCCACCCTCCGTCAATATGACTCAGCTGTTAAAAAGCTTGCTAAGTTTTTAAAGGACTCAAAGGTTGAAAAGATGACAATGAATCTATCTGTAACCTTCTTCAGAACTCTCTTTGAATCAGGCCTGGCAGCCAATACCATCACTACGATCAAGTCAGCTTTGAAAAAGATCTTCCATATTGGTTTTGATATTGACCTTACGGATTCATACTTCTCGTCCATCCCGAGAGCTTGTGCCAGATTAAAATCATCAACTCGCCCTAGTGCAGTTTCCTGGTTTTTGAACGATGTCCTGAAACTGGCCTCTGACACTCTTAATGAATCCTGCAATTACATGGCACTGTTAAGGAAGACATTGTTCCTATTGAGCCTCGCTTCTGGCTCCAGAATTTCAGAACTATCAGCCCTGTCTAGAGACCCAGGTCATATTGACTTCCTCTCTTCAGGAGTAGTCCTTCTCTCCCCTAACAAAGTTTTCCAGGCTAAAAATGAGGACCCTCAGAACAGATGGTCTCCCTGGAAGATTGTTCCGCTTTCTCGGGATCCATCCTTGTGTCCAGTTACCACCCTGAAATCCTACTTAAATAGAACTTTCATTACAACCACAGGGCCCTTATTCATTAGAGAAAATGGAGGAACCATTACCCTTAAAGGAATCAGGCAACAAATCCTTTATTTTATTAAACAGGCTAATCCTGAATCATTCCCCCATGTCCATGATATTCGAGCTGTTGCTACTTCAATTAATTTCTTCCATCACATGAAATTTGATGAGCTCATGAAATATACAGGCTGGAAGTCCCCTAAAGTTTTTAAATCCACTACCTAAAACCTTTGGAAGCTCTAAAATTTGCTACAGTAGCAGCTGGGAATGTGGTTCCTCCTGAAGGTACTGAGTCTTAATCACAACGTCTTGCTCTATCCTCCTTTCCTCCTACCTGCCTTACTTATTGTTACTACCTAGTTTTGGCTTTGTTTTGCCTGATCTACACCCTTATGGTGTATTGTTTGATACCCCGTTATGATCTCAATTTCTACGAATTGTTTTTGATTTTACCTGTTTTTAGTCTTACTCTCCACTGCTGTTTTGTATTATTTATTATTAAGAATGTTATTTATTTGATCTGCATTATCTGCTTGTCATTTCTTGCCATCCCTAGTATGGGATTTTTTGCCATTATTGTATTTAACTATTCACACTTTATGTTGAGAGTATTTACCTACGGGATACCTTGTTTATCCTTTTCTGATATTAAAATCACGTTTGGTATTATTTTGTATTTATTACTTCCCTCAGGTATTGTGCCAAGTTTGGGTCCCTATTCTCTGGCACTATTTCACTGGGCGGCACAGGTCGGAGCCCAGAAAAGGGATTTTGACGAAGGAAAAATCTATTTCTGGGCGAGAGACCTGTGCCGCCCAGTGAACCCACCCGTCCCTCCCTTCTTGGGCCCCAATCTTGGGTGCTATAAGGAGTGACGTCACTAGCGTGGGTTGGACTGTTGGTAGTAGAGATCGGAGCTAGGGTGTTGAACGGCACCTCGCTGAACGGGGATGTTGAGAGGAGATATCTAAATGTTGCGAGGCCTCTGGTTGTGATTTATCACGCCCCAGTTATTATACCGACACCTTATTAGGTGAGCGAGCTGGGTTCAACCTAGCATTCCTATACAATTTTTTCTCTGGTAGATTCATAGCAGTTTTTACCTTAGAAATGATGTTAAAGGAGCATTTCACTGGGCGGCACAGGTCTCTCGCCCAGAAATAGATTTTTCCTTCGTCAAAATCCCTATATAGTCTCCCCCAAAAAAGCTATGCAAGTTGAAAATAAGACTTTTGTAATGTTAATAGTCTTAGTCTGAAGAAATATTAATGATAATACTGTACTACTACATTTATAACAGTAAAATTAGTAATATTAAAATTGAACAGTAATAATACAGCAATAATAATAATAGCAAACTAGAGGGGAACTCAGTAGAGCACATACTTCCACCAAAGCAGCTTATTTCTAGACCTTTTGCTTGACCTTGACCTTAACATGTATTAATTGGCGTGGATTTTCATACACTCCAATATGAACAAAGTTGGAAGTCTCTGTGACAACGATGCCCAAACTTATGGCTGATTACGTGAATTGAACATTTTGCTTGACCACGACCTTGATTTTGACCTTCGAAATTTAATAATTTCCAGCTTTTTACAAAATAGTTAATCTCTGCAAAGTTTCATTACTCTAAGATTGAAATTATGGCCAGGAAGCTATTCACAAACAAATACACAAATAAGGGGTAAAACATAACCTCCTTCCAACTTCGCTGGCTGAGGTAATAAACCGCTAATTACCAACAACAATAATACCAATAACATACCAATGACCTACCCTGATATTTTCAGCGAGGCTACGCGCCATCTCGGAATTGCTTTGGTATCGTATTGTTGGGAGGTACTGCAGGCTGAAGAGAATCCCGGCAACACCCTGTACAGCTCTTTGGAGAGAACCTGTCGCCCATTTTAGTCCTGTAAAATTTAAATGAAATGAAAGTTCCACTTGGTATGACAATGAAACAATATCCAACAGATTTTGTAGATTTGAGAAAAAGCCCTCAGAAGAACAATGGGAGTTAAATGGCAGGACAGGATTAGAAATGAAACTATAAGAGAGATTACTCGAGTGCCATATGTGGATGAGATCACGGTGAAGGGTAGAAGGAGATGGTTTACGCATGCCCTTCGCATTCCCCGAGAGAGATTAGTTCACCAAACGTTCAGCTGGGCTCCACAAGGTGCTAGAAGAGTTGGAAGACTGAGACCTACATGGCTGAGGACTATGAAGTGTGAAGTAGGAGATGATGAATGGAAAAGTATTGATTTAAAAGCTCAAAATAGAGACGACTGGGGAAATCTAACCGGGCCCCTTTGCGTCAATAGGCGTAGATGATGATGATGAAAAAGCAAAAGATCAAAGCAATAAGAGTTTCGAGAATTTGGACTGAGTAGTTGATAGAGTAAAGAGCAACAAGAAAGCAACAAAAATGCAAGAAAAAAACCAGCTACACTCAATGAGATTCTATGAAGAAACTCTAATACTGTTTTATTGAGCTCTTGGAAAGTCTAGCAATGTTACTCATTGGACTGATTAAATTACCTAACAATAAAGTAAAATAAAAAATTCATATAAACAACAGTAACAAGAGTACTGCTCAACATGTGCTGCACCAAAGCCCCTTTCCAGAAAGTACTTAATTCTAATCACATTGTCTAAAACAGTCACCGATTACTCTTCTCTTGGTGAAAACAACGTAAACTAATTCAATTTAAAGGATTCTAAGTTTCTGTCCTTAAAGATTCAGCTCCTCTTGGTGAAAACAACAACGTAAACTAATTCAATTTAAAGGATTCTAAGTTTCTGTTTCTTAAAGATTCAGCTTCTCTTAGTGAAAACAACACAGTACACTAAATTTAATTCAATTTAATGGATTCTAAGTTTCTGTCCTTAAAGATTCAGCTTCTCTTGGTGAAAACAACACAGTACACTAAATTTAATTCAATTTAATGGATTCCAAGTTTCTGTTTCTTAAAGATTCATTATCTCTTGGTCAAGACAACATTGTAAACTAATTCAATTTAAAGAATTTTAAGTTTTTAAAAATTATTTTTTCTTGGTGAAAACAACAATGGCTCTAATGTAATCTTAGAATTCTAAATTTCTACCCCTTAATAAACCCATTGTAACTTATTACATTATTATTATTATTATTATTATTATTATTATTATTATTATTATTACTAGCTAAGCTACAACTCTAGTTGGAAAAGCAAGATGTTATAAGCCCAAGGGCTCTAACAGGGAAAAATAGCCCAGTGAGGAATGGAAACAAGGAAATATAAAACGACTCGAGAAGTAATAAACGATCAAAACTAAATACTGTATACAGTACTAAGAACATTAATAACATTAAATCAAATCTTTCATATATAAACTATAGAAATTTTAAAAAAGCAGGAGTGAGAGAGAGAAATAAGATAGAACAGTGTAGCTGAGTGTACCCTCTAGCTAGAGAACTCTAATCCAAGACAGCGGAAGGCCACGGTACAGAGGCTATGGCACTACCCAAGACCAGAGACCAATGGTTTGATTTTGTATGACTTAAGCTGGCCATACACGATAGAGACTGGCCCGTCAATTTCAAGGGGATTGTCCCGCATCGGTCCAGTCTTTATGGTGTATGGGGGGAAAAAAGCCAGTCTCGTCGGGCTTGTCTTGGCTCGCCATCCTTTCAGCATGTTGAAAATCCTGTCCTGTCCCGTTGCAATTTGCTGACTCGCCGCGCAAGTCCCTAACGTGTGTGTGGGAAGAGATTAGCCTCCCAGAGTCCTGACCATCCCTCAAGAATGAAACAAGTATGATACTGTTAGCCATTCTTTTGACTATTGTCTTCTGCGATTTTTGCCACACATTTCATAGTTATTGTCCTCTTGATCCAAGAGAGCTATGATTACAGCAATCATCTTTCTTTTATTTTAAAAAAAAGCCATATTGCGAATGATATGTCACCTTACAATCAAGACCGCTTGAACACTGAGTAATCTTCTTCTCATAGACCGATGGGCAGATAATGAAGAATGTGGTAACTCCCAGAGATGGCAGAGCATGGTGTCCTCTTGAAATCCTGTCTCCATCGTGTATGGGCAACCCTTAGGGGTCTGGCGCGGAGGGCCAGTACCGCCGTGCCAGTCTCTATCGTGTATGGCTAGCTTAAGCGAGTTATGATAGAATTTTAAGAACTTTTCAAGACAAGTATACACGCTTGGAACTCTTCTCATTTGCAAGAAGGGAACTTGCTGTATGGAATTTGTCAATTGAAGACTCATTACACATAAGAGAAAATATATAGACACAAAATACACAGGATAAAATGCAATACACTTGGGCACACTATTCTATCTTGTCTTCCTCTTATCATTTTGAAGTTTTTATCCTTTTATTTTCAAGTTTAAGTACTTGGGGTCTGTTGTTGCAGCAAATGGTGGAGTGGAAGCAGATGTATGTCAGAGAGTGAATGAAGGTTGCAAAGTGTTGGGGGCAGTTAACCCTTTTACCCCCAAAGGACGTACTGGTACGTTTCACAAAAGCCATCCCTTTACCCCCATGGACGTACCGGTACGTCCTCGCAAAAAAATGCTATAAAAATTTTTTTTTTCATATTTTTGATATTTTTTTGAGAAAATTCAGGCATTTTCCAAGAGAATGAGACCAACCTGACCTCTCTATGACAAAAATTAAGGTTGTTAGAGCAATTTAAAGAAAATATACTGCAAAATGTGCTGGGATAAAAATAACCCCTTGGGGGTTAAGGGTTGGAAATTTCCAAAGAGCCTGGGGGTAAAAGGGTTAAGGGAGTAGTAAAAAATAGAGGGTTGGGCATGAATGTAAAGAAAGTTCTGTATGAGAAAGTGATTGTACCAACTGTGATGTATGGATCGGAATTGTGGGGAATGAAAGAGACGGAGAGACAGAAATTGAATGTGTTTGAGATGAAGTGTCTAAGGAGTATGGCTGGTGTATCTCGAGTAGATAGGGTTAGGAACGAAGTGGTGAGGGTGAGAACGGGTGTAAGAAATGAGTTAGCAGCTAAAGTGGATATGAATGTGTTGAGGTGGTTTGGCCATGTTGAGAGAATGGAAAATGACTGTCTGCTAAAGAAGGTGATGAATGCAAGAGTTGATGGGAGAAGTACAAGAGGAAGGACAAGGTTTGGGTGGATGGATGGAGTGAAGGAAGCTCTGGGTGATAGGAGGATAGATGTGAGCGAGGCAAGAGAGCATGCTAGAAATAGGAATGAATGGCGAGCGATTGTGACGCAGTTCCGGTAGGCCCTGCTGCTGCCTCCGATGCCTTAGATGACCCCGGAGGTAGCAGCAGTAGGGGATTCAGCAGTATGAAGTTTCATCTGTAGTGGATAATGTGGGAGGGTGGGCTGTGACACCCTAGCAGTACCAGCTGAACTTGGTTGAGTCCCTTGTTAGGCTGGGAGGAACGTAGAGAGTAGAGGTCCCCCTTTTTGTTTTTGTTTCTTTGTTGATGTCGGCTACCCCCCAAAATTGGGGGAAGTGCCTTGGTATATGTATGTATGTATGATTTTCAAGTTTTTATAGTTTATATAAGAAAGATATATTTTAATGTTATCATTCTTCTTAAACTTCTCATTAAGTTTTTCCTTATTTCCTATCCTCACTGGGCTATTTTTCCCTGTTGGAGCCCCTGCGTTTATAGCATCCTGCTTTTCCAACTAGGGTTGTACCTTAGCAAGTAGTATTATTATTAATAATAATAATAATAATAATAATAATAATAATAATAATAATAACAACAACAACAATAATAATAAGTAGTAGTAGTAGTTTAACCTGACCAAATAAAGCAAATCTTTTACTTTGGAGGAAGTTGGATGGCCAAGTGCAAATAAAGCAGTAAGGAAAAAAGTAATATTATAATGGAAATTTGATACTTGTCAAAGTGCTCTGTGCAAAGCACCTAATGTGCTTCCTTAAGGCAAGTTAATTTCACACCAATAGAAGTTTACTCACCTGAACACACAAAATACATATGGAAAAATCATAGTAAAACTAAAAAAACTTTTTACATTTCTAATAGTATGAGGAACGTAGAGAGTAGAGGTCCCCTTTTTTGTTTTGTTTCATTTGTTGATGTCGGCTACCCCCAAAATTTGGGGAAGTGCCTTGGTATATGTATGTATGTATGTATGAAATTTAAAATTGTTAGGCAATTTTATATATCATGATCAGTATTGTAGTTAAAACTTCAAATTCCACATCTATTATCTGCCATTACAGTTTTTCCTAGTCGATGTTTGGGCTCCCATCCTCCATATAGCTAGACATTAAATACCACCACCATTAGTACTTCTTAATATTTTCCCTTTACAGAAGTTTAAAATTACCGTCGGATCTTTGCTCAGACAGCATCTATAATGTTTACAACGCTTCCAGAAGTCTAAAATTACTGCCGAAACAGCTGGGTGCTACATCAATGGTATATGACGATCTGAGATGTTACCTCAATGACCAAGGACAATTTGAGACCTTTCTTGGGTCTTGCACAAAAAGAGTTTACTCCGCTCTTTTGTTTTTCGCAATAGAGTATTCACTGAATTCTCAACTGGCCTTATTAGCCCTTTCGCCCCCAAAGGACGTAACGGTACGTTCTTGCAAAACACCGTTATTCACATGTTTTTGCATATTTTTGATAACTTTATGAGAAACTTCAGGCATTTTCCAAAAGAATGAAACCAACCTGACCTCTCTATGACAAAAATTAAGGCTGTTAGAGCAATTTAAAAAAATATATAGCAAAATGTGCTCGAAATTTAATCTTACCTTGGGGGTAAAAGGGTTAGGATAACTAAGAAATTGATGGAAAATATTCTGCTCTCCATAGCTAACCTCATTGATTAGTTCCTTCATAAGAAAAACTATATCTTCTTGGGATACAGCATCTTCGTAACCTGATACATTAATTGAACCTACCAAGATTTTGATTTCTCTATGAACTAATGTCCAAGGATTGACAATCGCTACTGAAATCATGAAAAGCCATGTGGAAATCAAAGTAAATGTGTTGTATTCTCTACACATGGGAATTGGATTATTAGCAGTGCCATTAAATAATCACGTGTGAAACATGAATGTCTCTTCTCAAGGAGTAGGGATCCCTGGAACGACAGGTCAGAATATAGTTTCAAAATCATACTACTATAGAGACGCACTTTACCTGCAGCGAAAACGTTGTACTTTGCTCTTCTTCGTCGACCACAAACACCGAATCTTTGCTCATCCAGCCTCTATAATGTTTACAACAGTTCCTGAAGGCTCAAATTACTAGCAGATCTTCTCAGACAGCCATAACAATGTTTACAATCTACGCTTCCACTGACTAAAACCACTGCCTACACCTCTTGCACTCACTACTTATCTTTGCAAAAATTTTGGTGCCACCTCTTCCTAAAACACAGTGCAAACACATTCTTAAAACACAAACAAGAACACCACACTCCACAGCAATCTAAAAAAAACAAAACGGTAGCTTGCGACACAGTGTTGAAACAACTTCTGATACCAACCTTCCCGATTCTTCTCCTTTTTACTAGCGATACCGTTAACAAGATCCGAGTCTTGACCCTTCTGTTCTTCCTCTACTCCTGAAAGGACCACAGGGATTTGCTCTCACTGCCAATGCCAATTCATAAACACAATTTCGTCTTCGTCAACCGAGATATCTTTATAAGTACCGTTTGAGTGAACTAACCGACGCAACAATTGCACAGGTCAAGTACGTAACTTGCTAAGTCTTGGATAAAGAAGGTCCTCAACTTACAAACTTAATTGGTTCCAAGAAGCTGTTTTGTAAGTTGGATTTTGTTGAATTTTGGGCTAGGGTAGGCCTAACCTGAAGCCAATGCCTATGATTTCCAGTTACAAAAGTCAACAAATAGTCGGGTTTCATATGAAATAGATGTCAGGTTGTTACAAATGTTGTTTTGCTTACTGTATTAAATGATATAATATTGTTTTAATATAGCATTTCTTTATCTTATCTTTGTTATTTTCAATTGTATTTGAGTTTGTTTTTCCGAATGTTTGTGAGTTTTTTTAAGTTTGGGACCTTCTGTAATTATCCACAATAGTTTCTAATAACAAGATTTTCATTATCAAATCTCTCAATTAAACTACCAATTGAAAATTATAAACTCTTCAAGAGATGACAAGTAGGCTTCATTTTAATAGATAAAAAAACTTCAAACCCAATTTATCATTATGTAAATGTAAATTTTGTTATTGACCAAAAAGGAAAAACTTCGAAAGTCGAAACAAAATTTCTGAAGGGTTTCATTAAAAGTCTCGTCTTTGCAGCAGGTTGTAATCGAGAAAATTGCATCATTGTTGCTCCTTTAAATGCTGAACCATAAACTCAAAATCATGAGGTCAGGATGTGTTTCTTTCCAAGGTTAAGGCTTTGGAAACAAACTGAAAATAATCAAACAGGTATTGTACGTATGAAGTGTTGTCTATCCAGTTTCGAGTTAATCAGTATCATACTACAGAGAGTCCTCAATTTATAAATTTAAGTTATCAGTATCATACTACAGAAAGTCCCTAACTTATAAACTTAAATTATCAGTATCATACTACAGAGAGTCCTCAATTTATAAACTTGAGTTATCAGTATCATACTACAGAGTCCTCAATTTAAAAACTTAAGTTATCAATATCATACTACAGAGAGTCCTCAATTTAAAAACTTAAGTTATCAGTATCATACTACAGAGAGTCCTCAATTTAAAAACTTAAGTTATCAGTATCATACTACAGAGTGTCCTCAATTTATAAACTCAAGTTATCAGTATCATACTACAGAGAGTCCTCAATTTATAAACTTGAGTTAATCAGTATCATACTACAGAAAGTCCTCAATTTATAAACTTGAGTTAATCAGTATCATACTACAGAAAGTCCTCAATTTATAAACTTAAGTTATCAGTATCATACTACAGAGAGTCCTCAATTTATAAACTTGAGTTAATCAGTATCATACTACAGAAAGTCCTCAATTTATAAACTTAAGTTATCAGTATCATACTACAGAGAGTCCTCAATTTATAAACTTAAGTTATCAGTATCATACTACAGAGAGTCCTCAATTTATAAACTTAAGTTATCAGTATCATACTACAGAAAGTCCTCAATTTATAAACTTGAGTTAATCAGTATCATACTACAGAAAGTCCTCAATTTATAAACTTAAGTTATCAGTATCATACTACAGAGAGTCCTCAATTTATAAACTTAAGTTATCAGTATCATACTACAGAGAGTCCTCAATTTATAAACTTAAGTTATCAGTATCATACTACAGAAAGTCCTCAATTTATAAACTTGAGTTAATCAGTATCATACTACAGAAAGTCCTCAATTTATAAACTTAAGTTATCAGTATCATACTACAGAGAGTCCTCAATTTATAAACTTAAGTTATCAGTATCATACTACAGAGAGTCCTCAATTTATAAACTTAAGTTATCAGTATCATACTACAGAGAGTCCTCAATTTATAAACTTAAGTTATCAGTATCATACTACAGAGAGTCCTCAATTTATAAACTTAAGTTAGTAAGCATCATACTACAGAGTGTCCTCAATTTATAAACTCAAGTTATCAGTATCATACTACAGAGAGTCCTCAATTTATAAACTCAAGTTAATCAGTATCATACTACAGAAAGTCCTCAATTTATAAACTTGAGTTAATCAGTATCATACTACAGAGAGTCCTCAATTTATAAACTCAAGTTAATCAGTATCATACTACAGAAAGTCCTCAATTTATAAACTTGAGTTAATCAGTATCATACTACAGAGAGTCCTCAATTTATAAACTTGAGTTAATCAGTATCATACTACAGAAAGTCCTCAATTTATAAACTTGAGTTAATCAGTATCATACTACAGAGAGTCCTCAATTTATAAACTTGAGTTAATCAGTATCATACTACAAATAGTCCTCAATTTATAAACTTGAGTTAATCAGTATCATACTACAGAGAGTCCTCAATTTATAAACTTGAGTTAATCAGTATCATACTACAAATAGTCCTCAATTTATAAACTTGAGTTAATCAGTATCATACTACAGAGAGTCCTCAATTTATAAACTTGAAGTTAATCAGTATCATACTACAGAGAGTCCTCCATTTATAAACTTGAGTTAATCAGTATCATACTACAGAGAGTCCTCAATTTATAAACTTGAGTTAATCAGTATCATACTACAGAGAGTCCTCAATTTAAAAACTTGAGTTAATCAGTATCATACTACAGAGAGTCCTCAATTTATAAACTTAAGTTATCAGTATCATACAACAGAAAGTCCTCAATTTATAAACTTGAGTTAATCAGTATCATACTACAGAGAGTCCTCAATTTATAAACTTAAGTTATCAGTATCATACAACAGAAAGTCCTCAATTTATAAACTTAAGTTATCAGTATCATACTACAGAAAGTCCTCAATTTATAAACTTGAGTTAATCAGTATCATACTACAGAGAGTCCTCAATTTATAAACTTGAGTTAATCAGTATCATACTACAGAGAGTCCTCAATTTATAAACTTAAGTTATCAGTATCATACAACAGAAAGTCCTCAATTTATAAACTTAAGTTATCAGTATCATACAACAGAAAGTCCTCAATTTATAAACTTGAGTTATCAGTATCATACAACAGAGAGTCCTCAATTTATAAACTTAAGTTATCAGTATCATACAACAGAAAGTCCTCAATTTATAAACTTGAGTTAATCAGTATCATACTACAGAGAGTCCTCAATTTATAAACTTAAGTTATCAGTATCATACAACAGAAAGTCCTCAATTTATAAACTTAAGTTATCAGTATCATACAACAGAAAGTCCTCAATTTATAAACTTGAGTTAATCAGTATCATACAACAGAAAGTCCTCAATTTATAAACTTAAGTTATCAGTATCATACAACAGAAAGTCCTCAATTTATAAACTTGAGTTAATCAGTATCATACTACAGAGAGTCCTCAATTTATAAACTTAAGTTATCAGTATCATACAACAGAAAGTCCTCAATTTATAAACTTAAGTTATCAGTATCATACAACAGAAAGTCCTCAATTTATAAACTTGAGTTAATCAGTATCATACTACAGAGAGTCCTCAATTTATAAACTTAAGTTATCAGTATCATACAACAGAAAGTCCTCAATTTAAAAACTTGAGTTAATCAGTATCATACTACAGAGAGTCCTCAATTTATAAACTTAAGTTATCAGTATCATACAACAGAAAGTCCTCAATTTATAAACTTAAGTTATCAGTATCATACTACAGAAAGTCCTCAATTTATAAACTCAAGTTAATCAGTATCATACTACAGAGAGTCCTCAATTTATAAACTTGAGTTAATCAGTATCATACTACAGAGAGTCCTCAATTTAAAAACTTGAGTTAATCAGTATCATACTACAGAGAGTCCTCAATTTATAATCAGTATCATACTACAGAGAGTCCTCAATTTATAAACTTGAGTTAATCAGTATCATACTACAGAGAGTCCTCAATTTATAATCAGTATCATACTACAGAGAGTCCTCAATTTAAAAACTTAAGTTAATCAGTATCATACTAGAGAAAGTCCTCAATTTAAAAACTTGAGTTAATCAATATCATACTACAAAAAGTCCTCAATTTATAAACTCGAGTTAATCAGTATCATACTACAGAGAGTCCTCAATTTATAAACTCAAAGTTATCAGTATCATACTACAGAGTGTCCTCAATTTATAAACTCAAGTTATCAGTATCATACTACAG
Source organism: Palaemon carinicauda (assembly GCF_036898095.1). Taxonomy (NCBI): domain Eukaryota; kingdom Metazoa; phylum Arthropoda; class Malacostraca; order Decapoda; family Palaemonidae; genus Palaemon; species Palaemon carinicauda. The sequence continues at coordinate 60,650,488 of NC_090747.1, read as the reverse complement.
AGTGTCCTCAATTTATAAACTCAAGTTATCAGTATCATACTACAGAGTGTCCTCAATTTATAAACTCAAGTTAATCAGTATCATACTACAGAGAGTCCTCAATTTATAAACTTGAGTTAATCAGTATCATACTACAGAGAGTCCTCAATTTATAAACTTGAGTTAATCAGTATCATACTACAGAGAGTCCTCAATTTATAAACTTGAGTTAATCAGTATCATACTACAGAGAGTCCTCAATTTATAAACTCAAGTTAATCAGTATCATACTACAGAGAGTCCTCAATTTATAAACTTGAGTTAATCAGTATCATACTACAGAGTGTCCTCAATTTATAAACTTAAGTTAATCAGTATCATACTACAGAGAGTCCTCAATTTATAAACTTGAGTTAATCAGTATCATACTACAGAGTGTCCTCAATTTATAAACTTAAGTTAATCAGTATCATACTACAGAAAGTCGTCAATTTAAAAACTTGAGTTAATCAGTATCATACTACAGAGAGTCCTCAATTTATAAACTTAAGTTATCAGTATCATACTACAGAGTGTCCTCAATTTATAAACTCAAGTTATCAGTATCATACTACAGAAAGTCGTCAATTTAAAAACTTGAGTTAATCAGTATCATACTACAGAGAGTCCTCAATTTATAAACTTAAGTTATCAGTATCATACTACAGAGTGTCCTCAATTTATAAACTCAAGTTATCAGTATCATACTACAGAGTCCTCAATTTATAAACTTGAGTTAATCAGTATCATACTACAGAAAGTCCTCAATTTATAAACTTGAGTTAATCAGTATCATACTACAGAGAGTCCTCAATTTATAAACTTGAGTTAATCAGTATCATACTACAGAGAGTCCTCAATTTAAAAACTTAAGTTATCAGTATCATACTACAGAGAGTCCTCAATTTATAAACTTCGAGTTAATCAGTATCATACTACAGAGAGTCCTCAATTTATAAACTTCGAGTTAATCAGTATCATACTACAGAGAGTCCTCAATTTATAAACTTCGAGTTAATCAGTATCATACTACAGAGAGTCCTCAATTTAAAAACTTAAGTTATCAGTATCATACTACAGAGAGTCCTCAATTTATAAACTTCGAGTTAATCAGTATCATACTACAGAGAGTCCTCAATTTATAAACTCAAGTTATCAGTATCATACTACAGAGAGTCCTCAATTTAAAAACTCGAGTTAATCAGTAGCATACTACAGAGAGTCCTCAATTTAAAAACTCAAGTTATCAGTATCATACTACAGAGAGTCCTCAATTTATAAACTCGAGTTAATCAGTAGCATACTACAGAGAGTCCTCAATTTATAAACTCAAGTTATCAGTATCATACTACAGAGAGTCCTCAATTTATAAACTCAAGTTATCAGTATCATACTACAGAGAGTCCTCAATTTAAAAACTCGAGTTAATCAGTAGCATACTACAGAGAGTCCTCAATTTAAAAACTCGAGTTAATCAGTAGCATACTACAGAGAGTCCTCAATTTAAAAACTCGAGTTAATCAGTAGCATACTACAGAGAGTCCTCAATTTAAAAACTCGAGTTAATCAGTAGCATACTACAGAGAGTCCTCAATTTATAAACTTAATAGGTTCTAAGAAGTTATTTGCAAGTCGAAATTCATTAAATTTTGGTCTAGGGTACACTTGATATAACTCGCATGCCTACAATTTATAGCTGCAAAAGTCAACTATTAATCCCATTTCATACTACAAATGCTATCTTGCTTATTGCATTGAATGATATCATCATCATCTCCTCCTACATCTATTGACGCTAAGGACCCATGTTAGATTTCGCCAGTCGTCTCTATCTTGAGCTTTTAAATCAATATTTCTCCATTCATTATCTATTTAAAGTTTCATAGCCCTCAGTCATGTAGGCCTGTGTCTTACGACTCTTCTAGTTCCTTGTGGAGACCAGTTGAAAACATATTGTTTTATCACAGTATTCATTATGAACTTTTGAGACAATACCCAAGATTTATGATTTCAAATGGATTTGTTTTTGTATATATGTGTTTTTAAGTCAAAGACCTTCTTCTGTATGTACGGCATCTTAAAGAATATAGCTAACACTATCGAGGAAGACCAGATACCTGCGTCCAAATCGTTTGCAACCAAAATTAAAATTTGAAATCTTGGTCATTAGTTAACTTGCACCTCCAGTTCCTAACCTAACCAAACACTCATTTCCAGTTAGCTCATTTTCTTTTGAAGTAATTACATTACCATGTTAGGTTACCTTTCGATTACTTCTATTCAGCTCATTCGTACTTAAATCATACATGAAACTCTATAGAGCTGTCACAGATTATGCGAATATACAGCTATAAGTTTCACACAAAGTTGAATAACATTTAAGAAGTTTGTTATAGTTAAGCAGTACCAATTAACGGGCAAAATAAATTTATCAAGGACTACATATTAGTATTATTACTAGCTAGGCTACAACCCTAGTTCGAAAAGCATGATGCTACAAGCCCAATGACTCCAATAGGGCAAAATAGCCCATTGAGGAAAGGAAATAAGGAAATAAACTACAAGAGAAGTAATGAACAATTAAAATAACATAATTGAATAACAGTAACAACATTAAAAGACCTTTCATAAATCAAGGTATTGCTTTCAAACTAAATAGCACATAGGTAAAACCATAAAAGTACTTTCTTACAAAATCATGATTAAAAGTTAAAGTTAAAGTTGCGGGTTTTAGGTCTCCCCAGAGACGACCTTCATCATCTCCTCGGGCGACCATGAGCCAGCTGGGACTATCACTAGCCCCCTCTAACCTCCCCCCACCAGGCGCCACCCTGGGGAGTACCCCCCAGTAGAAGGTCTCACACTATTCGCGCCTTAGCGGGGACGCGAACTCGGGACCTCTGAAACAGAAGCCCGCGACGCTACCAACCTAGCTATCCGGAGTAGCTAGGTTAAGGTAAGTATATAAGTACATTTTCATACAAACAAACTTACATTTCTAATTCAAATAACTTGTTTCCTTATAACGCAAAATTTCTCAAAACAGTTTATCAATGACACTGAAATAAGGCATAGAATAAATCAAAATGGAAACATAAATATAAATGCTTATCAGTTGACATAATCCAGGAACCTACCAATTTAACCACTCAAAGGAATTCACTCTTTATCTTATCCTATATCACCTACAGAACCATAAGTTCTATCTATTCACTGTCCAACTATTAATCCTTCTAGCTCTTCCAGGAGAAGGACACTCCAAAATCAAACCAATGTTCTCTAGTCTTGGGTAGTGCCATAGCCTCTGTACCATGGTCTTCCACTGTCTTGGATTAGAGTTCTCTTGCTTGAGGGTACACTCGGGCACACTATCTAATTTCTCTTCCTCTTGTTTTTTTAAAGTTTTTATAGTTTATATAGGAAGTATTTATTTTAATGTTGTTACTGTTCTTAAAATATTTCTTCCTTGTTTCCTTTCCTCACTGGGCTATTTTCCCTGTTGGAGTCCCTAGGGTTATGGCATCCTTCTTTTCCAACTAGGGTTGTAGCTCAACAAGTAATAATAATAATCATTATGAAAATCTATAAAAGACTTAAGTCAGCCACATATTTACAGTAATTCAACGGAGAAACAAAACTCAACTCTTAAATTAAACTTTACCTTGGGAATGTACGGCCATGTTTAGAGAGAAGACATGAGGAGCCAGAGCCTGATAATCGGCGTACAGCTCTTGTATGTCTCGGACAACTTCGTGTTCGTCTGCTTCGGCCAGCAGCTTGACGTCGCTCTTGCTGATGACGTTGCTGAAATCTGAAACGGGAAATTTTAGTTTAATAAACATTAAAGGTGTCTGTCTGGGTTCAGTTCCAGTTTCATGAGAATAGATGTTCACCAGAACGTCAGTTGGGCAAGCCCAATACACCACTGTGGTGCCCAACCACAGAAGTGGCCTCCCCAGTAAACAGCTTGAGCTCACAGTCCCGGGCTGGGATCGATCTGCTGGCATGCAAATGCTAGGCAAACACATTACCACTGTACTAGACATTAATGTTTAACGAATTTTAATTTACTGCGCAGGATAAAAATTCTAACACCATATTCCATCTGTAAACAATATTATCATTATTACTAGCCAAGCTACAACACTAGTTAGAAAAGCAGGAAGCTATAATCATAAGGGCTCCAAAAGGAAAAATAGCCCAATGACAAAAGGAAATAAGGAGATAGATAGAATAGTGTGCCCACACGAAATGAAAAGCATCAACTCGACAATCAATAAGACCCAACAATGTCCCAATCTAGATTTCATGATGAACGCTTAAGGACCACACATATCGGAAGAGTTGCATGTCTTGAAATGTTGCAATTAATACGGGTATTTTTCATTGCTATTATCAACTTTATCATAGTTATTTGACACAAAGCAGATATTCAAATAAACTATAAAACCAAAAACTTAATTTCCTAGGCAAAGTTTCTATGAATAGGATACGTCCATATGAAAAAAACACAGCAAGAAAAATATTAATAATTAACAAATCAACAAAAGTAGAATTAATTCCTTAAAAAACACATGCAAGATACAGTAAGTACACTATACAGTACTGTATACAGTATGTTAAGAGCGTAAATGGCAAAAGAACTTAATATTGCAGGAAAAGCAAGAACACTAAAAGGTGGGTAAGCTTTTCCACTCCCATTAGTAAAAGGGGTCAAGCTTAAGAAAAGAAAAATTTTAAAGGTAATTTATATTTTTCCTAACTATAAGCCATCGGTTAAACTTGAAAGCACTCAAATACATAACATTGCTAGGAGACTGTTTCATTATATATTAATCAAACCCTGGAGTCTCTTTTTTCCAAGTCTTTTACAAAACTGGTCTAAGAGAGTCCATGTTACCAAAGAGGCAAGTGGCCAGACTGGAATAGCAAAGGTAACTAATGAAAGATAAAACAAAGAGCTATAAAGAAGGCCATCAACTTACATACATTCAGAGATACAAATACAAATCCAATTGATATGTCTCAGATATTGTATCAAAAGTTCATAAAGAAATACTGTAATAATATTTTTATGCAAAAGCAATACATTTGCACTATGAAACGGGACTCTTTGTTGACTGCTGCAGCCAAAAATCGTAGGCATGCGAGTTGGGTGCAGTCTATCCTTGGCTAAAACTTGACAAAATTCGACTTACAATTCTCTTGAAACCTATAACAATTCTCTTGAAACCTATCACGTTTGTAATTTGAAGACATTCTGTATTTAGCAAATGTGATTTTCTCAATCTAAAATGAAAAAAGCAAAGCAGAAATAATCAAAAGAGAGACTATGTTACAATGATGTCATCATTGCAGAATGACTAAAACATTGCATGAGGATAACAACAACTCCTCCCAAGTTTGCTATAATAGGAAAAGACCTCTAAATATCAATCATGTTTATCTAAAACAGTTCTAAAGCCCAGATGCTATAAGCACAAAGACTCCATCAGGGAAAAATAGCCCAGTGAGGAAAGGAAATAAAAAAATTACAGAAGTAGTGACCAAAGACTCTATCAGGGAAAAATAACCCAGTTAGGAAAATAAATAAACAAACTACTGTACGAGAGAAGTAATGAACAATTATTATAAAATGTTTTAAAAATAGTAACATCATTAAAACAGATCTTCCATACATGAACTATAAAGAGAGACTTATATCGGGCTGTTCAACATAAAAACATTCTCTGCAGGTCTGAACTTTCGAGGTTTCACCGATTCAACTGCCTGATTGGGAAGTGCTACAAGGCCTAAAAGTGTTAGTTAAAATGTGTGGACAAAAAATAAAGTTTTATTAGCAAAACAAGTTATGGAGTCAGAGTTCTGTTTAGGAAGGATTAGCTCTGAAAGATATTTTAGTAAGGAGGCTACTCTCCGAATTCTTTTTCTTCTTCTTTGTCTACATATTTTCCAACTTCTATGTGGGGTCGATGTTACTGGTCAGCTTTCTCCATCTACCTCTGTCCCACACTTCATCACCGGTTAATCCCTTTGATCGAAGGTCATCCTTGATACAGTCCACCCACCTTCGCTTTGGTCTCCCTCTCCTTCTCGTTCCCTGTACCTCCCTTTCCATTACTCTCCTCCCAATATACTGTTCATCTCTTCTCATGACATGACCATACCACCTCGGTCTACTTTCTTGGATCTTATCTGATAGTTTTCTAACTCCTGTGGTACCCCTAATTACCTCATTCCGTATGTTATCTCTTCTTGTCACCCCTCACACCAATCCCAACATTCTCATCTCTGAAGCTACCCTCCGAATATTATAAGCTCTATTTTGTAAAACTTCAAAACTTAGTAGGAAGTTTAAAATGATTAACCTGTTGTCCATTGACGCCGATGACGTTGTGGGTATCGTATAATTCCTACGAGCTAGAAGGGAGGATTGAGCATAGCGCAAATGCTTCACCCTTGCATATAAAAACAAAATTATCTTGTAGCAAACTTTACCGGCACTGTGTATGTGGTAATCTCCACTATATTATTATCATTATTACTATCTGAGCCACAACCCTAGTTGAAAAAGCAACATCCTATAAGCCTGAGGGCTCAAACAGGGAAAACCAGCCCAGTGAGGAAAAGAAATAAGGAAGTAAATAAACTACAGGAGAAGTAATGAACAATTAAAATGTTTTAAGAACAGTACTGTAACAACAATAAAATATATCTTTCCTATATAAACTATACAAACTTAAAGAAAAATGAAAGGAAGAAAAATAAAATTAAATGGTTTCCCCGAGTACATCCTCAAGGAAGAGAACTCTACCCCAAGACAGTGGAAGACCATGGTACAGAGGTTTTGGCACTACCCAGACTAGAGAACAATGGTTTGATTTTGGAGTGTCCTTCTCCTAGAAGAGCTGCTTACCATAGCTAAAGAGTCTCTTCTACCCTTACCAAGAGGAAAGCACCAACTGAACTATTGAAGAGCAAGTGTCTGGCTACATATATAAAAATATAAATATATATGTAATGTTTTTCTGGTCAGGCTCGGCCTGGTAAGATGGGGTACCCTGAGAGGAAAGGTGTAGGGCTGTGGGAATGGTCATATCTGTGTGCATGTGTGTATGCATATATATCTCAATATTTAGCCGTAATCTTTGACGGGTCACATACACTAGTAAATTATAATGGAGCTGAAAGCAAACTGAGAGTGGTCGAATGCATACCCAAATATACCATGACAAAGTTGGTGTGACTTTACATACGTCAAAAACAGAACGACTAATAAAACCCAAAAATATACACAAGTCCTCTTGACCATTATTTCCCGTAAGTCTTCATTTGTCTTTCCAAAATTGTGGTTACAGACAAAAATTATTTCAAATAAACAAACTGCCACGATATAAACAGAACTCTTCTATTGTGATGTTTTTTATATCTTCTCTGGAAAAACATTTTTCTGTTTTTCTAGTTTTTCAACTGATGGCAAGAAAAGCAAAGCTTGTAAATTTAACACTCATTAATTAAAAGGAGTAATGGAAAAAAAATAAAAGAGTTGTCTGACAGAACTTCAATATCAAAGCAAAAACTTTTATAATTTTGAATCTCCTTCTCTGATCACCTTAGAATTCAAATTTCTCACAGTGAAGTAGTTTACCTAGACTACAAATTACAAGCGAAGTATCTCGGCTCTGTGTCACGACCAAGATGGTGTGGGCATGCGCCGACGAAGGATAGTGGGGTAGGAGTGAGGAGGGCTCGGGAGGTACCATTGGAGAAAGCGCATCAGGCAACTGACGCCTTAATGTAGAGCAGTGGTTCTTAAACTTTTTTGCTTTGCGCCCCCCTTCTGCATTAAGCATAGGTCCCACGGCCCCCTCCCCATCTTGAAATTTTTGCCAAAGTAGAAAGTACCGTATGTATGTACAGTATGTATTGTTTTTATAAACAATATGTTGCATTTTGTATGATAATATACTTCATTGGTTATGTGAGTATATGGATGAATGATAGAATTTTATTTCATTGCTGTTGATTTTTTATAGGAATGCACTGTACTATATTTCAATAAAATAAACAATGTTCATAGAAAATGGGTAAAATAAATATATTATGATGAAACAAAATTTTATCATATTTTTTTTTTTCAAACTGTTTTAGCATTATACAGATTACAGTTATTACATTGATAGAGAATACTAGAAAAAATACTAATTACTGCAAATATAAACCTAACTTTTACTCTTAATACAATCATTCATGGATCATGGCCACATCTAAAAATATTACACATCCTCCTTAGTAATTGATCTATCCATATTTATGTAGTATTGTAAAAGAAAAGACATCATAAATACTACATTTTTATTTTCATTGTTACTATTTTAACTACTTGCGCCCCCCAGTTTAAGAATCACTGATGTAGTGTGTCAGAGAATTAGATGGCTAGATAAGGGGAAGGATGATATGGAGAGAAGAAGTTTGGTGGAAGAGGATGCCTTTGATCAAAAGCATTGGAGACGGCGCATCGGCAACCGACCCCTTAATGTAGGGATAAGGGTCGGAAAGAGAAACTTAGCTCTTACGAGCTCCTGCTTTAACATAAAATATCTTATCTATAACACAAAAGTATTAGAAAAAATAATAATAAAAAGTAAGAACGAATCACTAACACACCAAGAGACACAGGGATACAGAGGAAAGGATAAGGATATGGACACGTGGGAACCGCGTGGTAGACACAAAGGGTCGCACTGGGTAAGAGAGAGCGCGGCGAGATGGTAATCACGTCACGACCAGAAACTTACCGAGGAGCACGACCTGAGCTAGCACGCACTCCGACCCCGGGTCGCCTCAGGGCGCGTATCACTCCGCCTGAGGTTACCCCCATAGAAAACGGGAATAGGGTAAACTACACAGAATTCTGGTCGGTTGGGAAAGAGTTAACATGGAGTTTTTATGATAAAACAAAGTTTTATGAATACTTACCTGGCAGTTATATATATATAGCTGATATCTCTAAATCGGCAGAATTTTTCAAAACGAGGCAACCGCCTTGTGGTGGTTGGGAGGTAGGTGGTAACACCCGTCACAGGGTGGTCCAAGGAATCATTCCCATGTCTAAGACTTCAGTTCATCTATGCCCGACCTGTCTCCTGAGGGGAGGTGGGTGGGCCTTAGAATATATATATAACTGCCAGGTAAGTATTCATAAAACTTTGTTTTATCATAAAAACTCCATTTTTATGAATAGTACTTACCTGGCAGTTATATATATATATAGCTGATTCACACATTTGGAGGAGGGAAACAGACAGTAAACATCATTGGGGAAACAACAAAAGAGTTGTAGGAGATAAAAACACCTTGATTCCTTGCCTGCTAAGGTAGCTGATTCAAAGGTACAGTCTTTAGAGTGGCTTTCCCTTAGGAGTTATCCAGGAGTAAGCCTGCAAAGCTGCAAAAAACTCAATCGAGTCTGTCAAAGGGATAAGACCAACAACTTGACTAGACTTCAGAAACTACCTTCGCCCCATATAATAAAAACTGCAACCTTACTCAAACCAACCACCTAACCCTGCAACATAGACATAAACTATCTATCTAGACTGAGGGAACTGCACCACAAGACGAAGTCCACAGACCATCATAAAAACACAAACCCTCATACATGCATATAAACCAAGGTTGAATGGGGTTATTAACTCCTTTGCCTAATACAGAAACCGCAGCTATGTATGGGCCCAAGGTATAGCACTTGCCAAAGTCTACTCTCACCTCTCTAAGTTAATGAGAAGCGAAGACAGAGTTGCTCCTCCAGAAAATAGCATCCATGAATAGCCTAACTAACATATATTCCTGATATGCCAGAGAGGTAGCAATGGCTCTCACTTCGTGAGCCCGTAATTTCAACAGGGCGAAGTGTTCCTCCTCACATAAGAGGTCGTGAGGTTAATGACATCAAACGTCGTAGGACAGGGTTACGAAGGGTTCTCGCTCTTTACGAGAAAGATGAACCTTAAGCCACAAACTGCCCTATCCTAATTGAAGTTCACCCTCTTCCCAATCGCCTGGACTTCGCTGACCTCTTGGCATTCGCTAGAGTCATAAGGGAGAGGGTTTTCTTTGCTACAACCCGAAGAGAGGCTAGCGAGATAGGTTCAAATTTCTTGGAGCACAGAAACTTAAACACCACATCAAGGTTTAAGAGTACCTATTACATCGTCTGAAAAGGCCCAATGAGGTCCTGCAAACCTTGACTTTGGGACAACTCTAGGCCAAAAGATGGCGGAGAGCTTACTGCTGTATCCATTGATGGTAGATACAGCCAGCTTAGCATCCTGTCTGAGGTACAAAAAGAAGTCTGCAATCTGGCTCAGAAAGGTAGTGGATGAGGAAACCTGTGCCGCCTGCACCAAGCCCTAAAGGTCTCCCACCTAGATCGGTAGACTCTTTGTGAAGAGATCCTCCTTGCTCTGGCGATAGATTTCGTCGCTTGTGCCGAAAAGCCTCGAGATCTGACAAGCTTCTAGTCAGTCTGAAGGAAGTCAGTTGAGAGCAAGGGGGGTAAGATGATACCTCTCGAAGTGGGGCTGTTTGAGAAGATCTGGACTTGCCGAAGTCTTCTTGGAAAGTCCATCAACATGCCCAACACTTCAGAAAACCATTCCCTAGCAGGACAGAATGGCGGCGCTATGATCATTCGCCCCGAATCGAGGAGAGCGAATTTCCTGAAGACCAAAATGATGATCTCGAACGGGGGCAACGTAAACATGCCCACCCCTGTCCAATCCATCAGGAAGGAGTCCACTGCCAGAACTTCCTCATCCGGGACTAGGGAGCAGCAGTAGGGGGTCCTCTTCTTCCAGTTGGAGGCAAAAAGGTCTGATACAGGTCTGCCCCACAACATCCAGAGACTGACAGACTTGCGGGTTGAGAGACCATTCTGAGGGAAAAAAACAAGTCTCTTCCTGCTGAGCATGTTTATCCTGATGATTTTTGCCCTAGAACAAACCTCCTTTCTAGATAGATCCAAGAAATCAGAACGAAGGCGTCCTTGATCTCGACACACGATTCAACTAGTGTCATCACGAAGTCCTAGATTCTCATGTTCAAAGTCATGCCCCATGCTAGAACTTTGACATCAAGCGTCCTGAAAGACGAGGCGCCGATCGTCTCGTAAGACGTGGCGCCGATAGTCCTGTAAGACATGGTACCAAAAGTCCTGTAAGACGTGGAGCCGAGAGGTTAACAGAGCGAGACGCTGAACGTTCTAAAAGACAAGGTGCTGAGCGTCCTGGTGTCAGAAGAGACTCTTCTTGCTGACAGGAAGACCTAATTATTCGATAGGCTCAACATTATCTAAAAATCAAGATATAGGGACGCTCTGATTTCTCCAGAGAGCAGCATTCCGCTACATAAAGCAAAGGTTACGTGAACATGAGAGGGGCGGAGCTGAGATCAAAACACACGCCCGAAACTGACCCATTCTTCCTTGTAAACAAACCCCAGATAAAGTTTGATTGCATAGCCTGCCACTTAGACTCCTCTCTAGAACTGGGAGAGAGAATCGTTGTAGCTAAAAACTAAAGGAGGTTTCCCTATAAAAGGAAAAAGTAATCCTCCTTCAGAAGAAGTACTGACCAAAGGTCTGCTCCCCTCTTCTCCAAAGATTTTGATGTCTCCGTGGAGGACTTTGACTTCTGAACGAAGGCGTAAAGAGCATTTACGTCCAGGACCGGACAAAAGACTCCCCCTCCCAAAAGAGAGACATTGAAGTTGCAAAGTCGGTTAGGCAGAAAAGTCTTATCGGAGTAACTAACAAAGGAGGATTCACTAGGAAAAAGATTTCGCATCCATCCCAGAAAAAACACAGACCAAAGGTCTGCTCCTCTCTCCCAGGCTCACCAGAAGTAGCAAAGTCTGGATCCTACTGTTGTTAGACATCAAATGTTTCTGTTTTAAGAAACAAAAATTAATATATTCTTAAAGCTCCATTAATGACCACGTGAAAACTCAGAGGGTGGGGAACATGGAGCAACAGAACTTAGGATCCTCTCCTTCTGTTAACCTCAAACAATTCAACAGGAGAAAAGTGATCACTAAAGTCATCCTTGACAGAGAGCTTATAAGACGTGGCGTCGCCCTGAAAGGACAAGGCGGCGATCGTCCTATCAGCCTGAAAGACGAGGCTGCCCTCGTCCCGAAAGACGAGGCTGCCCTCGTCCCGAAAGACGAGGCTGCCCACGTCCCGAAAGACGAGGCTGCCCACGTCCCGAAAGACGAGGCTGCCCACGTCCCGAAAGACGAGGCTGCCCACGTCCCGAAAGACGAGGCTGCCCACGTCCCGAAAGACGATGCTGCACTCGCCCCGAAAGACGAGGCTGCACTCGCCCCGAAAGACGAGGCTGCACTCGCCCCGAGAGACGAGGCTGCATTCGTCCTGAAAGACGAGGCTGCATTCGCCCTGAAAGACGAGGCTGCATTCGTCCTGAAAGACGAGGCTGCATAAGTCCTGAAAGACGAGGCAGCATTAGTCCTGAAAGACGAGGCTGCATTCGTCCTGAAAGACGAGGCAGCATTCGCCCTGAAAGACGAGGCAGCATTCGCCCTGAAAGACGAGGCTGCATTCGCCCTGAAAGGCGAAGCAGCATTCGCCCTGAAAGACGAGGCAGCATTCGCCCCGAAAGACGAGGCTGCATTCGCCCCGAAAGACGAGGCTGCATTCGCCCTGAAAGGCGAGGCAGCATTCGTCCTGAAAGACGAGGCAGCATTCGCCCCGAAAGACGAGGCTGCACTCGCCCCGAGAGACGTGGCTGCATTCGTCCTGAAAGACGAGGCTGCATTCGCCGTGAAAGACGAGGCTGCATTCGTCCTGAAAGACGAGGCTGCATAAGTCCTGAAAGACGAGGCAGCATTAGTCCTGAAAGACGAGTCTGCATAAGCCCAAGACCAGGCTGCATTCGTCCTGAAAGACGAGGCAGCATTCGCCCTGAAAGACGAGGCTGCATTCGTCCTGAAAGACGAGGCAGCATTAGTCCTGAAAGACGAGGCAGCATTCGCCCTGAAAGACGAGGCTGCATTCGCCCTGAAAGACGAGGCTGCATTCGTCCTGAAAGACGAGGCTGCATTCGTCCTGAAAGACGAGGCTGCATTCGTCCTGAAAGACGAGGCCACATTCGTCCTGAAAGACGAGGCTGCATTCGTCCTGAAAGACGAGGCAGCATTCGTCCTGAAAGACGAGGCAGCATTCGTCCTGAAAGACGAGGCCACATTCGTCCTGAAAGACGAGGCCGCATTCGTCCTGAAAGACGAGGCAGCATTCGTCCTGAAAGACGAGGCAGCATTCGTCCTGAAAGACGAGGCAGCATTAGTCCTGAAAGACGAGGCAGCATTCGCCCTGAAAGACGAGGCTGCATTCGCCCTGAAAGACGAGGCTGCATTCGTCCTGAAAGACGAGGCAGCATTCGTCCTGAAAGACGAGGCCACATTCGTCCTGAAAGACGAGGCTGCATTCGTCCTGAAAGACGAGGCAGCATTCGTCCTGAAAGACGAGGCAGCATTCGTCCTGAAAGACGAGGCTGCATTCGCCCTGAAAGACGAGGCTGCATACGTCCTGTCTTGAAAGACTTAGCACCGAGCGCTAAGGCAAATTGATATTCACTATGCCACTCGGCGCGTTCGGTTCCGACCAGAGGGTTCATAAAGCCGACGGGCGCTCTGGGACAAAAACCGAGTCAATGATGGTTTGTAAGCATTGATATTAGCAGAGAATATCTATGACTTAAGAATTGCCATTAAAATCAAAAGTGATGCAATGCAAAATTCTAAAAGCAGTGTAAGAATCTTAACGTTCAACGCTCTTTGCTTTACCATGGCAAGGGCGAGCATTCTTGGGCACGTTAACAGGAACGCTCGCGAGGGCGTTTGCTCGTGAGCTAACGCCTCTCGTTTCCTTTCGCCGATCGACGTTCCTTCTCCCATGGGCCGGGGAGCTTGGAAGAGGTCTAAGGCTAGGAAAACAACGTCCCTGTGCTGAAAGAATCCAATGCCTAATTTAGCACTGAAAACTTGCACTATTAAACTCTTACACAAAAAACCATAATTAGTCCTGCCCGTTGTGAGAGAACTTATTCTTCTGCCACGGGCTTGAATGAGAAAGCAAAATCGTTTCTAGTACTTGCTATATAAACTGTAACAAAATATTTTTTTATAAAATATAAAACTGACATTTCCATAATAAAATAAACTTTCAAACATACTTACCCGGCGGTCACAAAAAGAAAAAACCACCGGGCAAGAGTTGAGAATAAAAATAGATGTATAAATGTCATAAATACCTACCCGGCAGTTACATACAAATGCCGGGAAAGTTATACGTTAAAGATTAAAATGAACAGAAAAAAGGGAAAACAAATGTAATCCACAATTAATTAAAAGGGAATTCAAAAACAAGCGAGTTGTAATGATAAAAAGAACAGATATAGCAATAACGTATCTATATATATAAATGTAAACAATAGGAACATATAAATGAAAAAGCTACTAAAACTAGAATTTCCATATAAATTAGTTGTTGTTGGAGAATAATAGCCAACACTTTAATTCCCATATCGAAAAGAACGCTACCAAGGCATGTTGGGACTGCACCGAGAGTAACGAGTAACAGCGCAAATTAACCATACGCTAGTTCTATTTAATTTATGAAATTAGATCGATGATTTAAAGAACGAACACCAAATGGACAAACATTTCTTTAAAATTTTACATTAAAAGTTAAAAAACTTATATAAGTGGAATTCCTCCCATTCTTTGCATAAAACAAATAAAGAGAATTGCAAGACATACATGAAGATTACATCACACGACTGTGACGTCATAGAGTTGCCTGAACGTATTTCCGTCATCAGGATTAAAAACTTCGCAACTAAAATGTAGTGCACAAACAAAACCTCTGCATACAAACTGTGAGGATCAACCGACACTTTCGGTAACCTCATGTTGCATACATCACTCGCACAAACAAGAAAATTAAGTTATCACTCATGATAAACAAAGTAAATAATAATAATAAAACACGATTGCCAAAACCCTAAATCAGTGTACTTCACCAAACGAAGTCCAAAAAAGCGAAGAAGGGAAAATGATTCGAAAAACTCTCAATGGTGGACCGACGATGTTCTCGATCCAGCCGGCAGAGATGAACTGAAGTCTTAGACATGGGAATGATTCCTTGGACCACCCTGTGACGGGTGTTACCACCTACCTCCCAACCACCACAAGGCGGTTGCCTCGTTTTGAAAAATTCTGCCGATTTAGAGATATCAGCTATATATATATAACTGCCAGGTAAGTACTATTCATAAAAAGTAACTACTAAGAAGGTAGTTCTACGTAAGTACTCTGTGTTGGAACAAAGACCAATTGCAGATGAATTCATATTAGAAATGGAGTAAATAATGTTCTAAGAAATAAATAGGAAATTAAGGGAGAGAGTAACACTACTTACAAATATAATAAGCCCCATATCGAGGTTTCTGAAGTTCTCTGGCAAGCAGTTCGATGTTTTCTCTCGTCGGTCTGATGTACACGAGACATTTTAAATAAGACATGTTTTCCCCGGAGCTCGTCTGGTCGAGGCGCTCGAACATGTACACTTCTTGTCTCATGACCTCGCTCATCCCCAGAACAACGCTGACAAACGAGGTCTGTCGAAGAAAACGTTTTGGTGAGTCAAAGATTATAGTGGAAAAGCAGATACAATGCATTGTATACGATAAATTCATAAACAAACTCGGAAGGTCCTCAACTTACAAAACATTCAGATACAAACAAATCAAACTGAAATCAGGAATCTCAGGTATTACATCAAAACTTCATAATGAAATATTGTAATAAAACTATCATACAATTTAATGCAGTTAGCAAGAGAGCATCTACAATATGAAACGGCACTATTTGTTGACTTCGGCAGCTGAAAATTGTAGGCATGCGAGGTATGTGAAGCTTACAGTAGGAAAAAATTTAACAAATCTTCGACTTAAAAACAACTTCTTGGCACCTATCAAGTCTCTAAGCGGAGGACTTTCCGTACATTAAAAGCACATAGCGTACATGTAAAATTTACATTAATATAAGCTGGATCTATGTTATAGTTACTATTAAATTGAAGTACTGTAATATAAAAGAAAAGTCAGGTCTACACCGAGATATCTATAGCCGTTATTCAGCCATCTTCCAAATAGGAAAACACAATGAGGATCAGATTGCAAACCCTGTCTAACTCGCATGTGACCACAAACAGGAACCAGTGGTTTCAAGACAGTAAGGCTCCTTTCACGCATATCGACTTTTCACTGTCCACGACATGATAACTCGCTTTTAAACAACCATGGGTGACTATGGATGCAGCTCTTCTAGGAGAAGGAAACTCCAAAATCAAACCATTGTTCTCTAGTCTTGAGTACTGCCATAGCCTCTGTAGCATAGCCTTCCACTGTCTTGGGTTAGAGTTCTCTTGCTTGAGGGTACACTCGAGCACACTATCCTATCTTATTTCTCTACCTCTTGTTTTGTTAAAGTTGTTATAGTTTATATTGGCAATATTTATTACAATGTTGTTACTGCTCTCAAAATATTTTATTTTTCCTTGTTTCCTTTCCTCATTGGGCCAGTTTCCCTGTTGGAGCCCCTAGGCTTAGAGCATCCTGCTTTTCCAACTAGGGTTGTAGCTTAGAAATTAATAATAGTAATAATAATACTGACCCAGTGAATGGTTGATACAGCCAAGACACCTCTACCTATTGAGATACTACTGCTAGAGTGTTATTGGGTCCTTCGACTGGCTAGTTAGTATTACATTGGATACCTCTCTCTCTGGTTATGGATAATTTTTCCATTGCCTAGACATACACTGAATAGTCTGGCCTATTCTTTCCACATTCTCCTCTTTCCTCATACACCTGACAACACAGACAACCAAAAAATTCTTCACTCAAGAGGTTAACTACTGTACAGGAATTGCTCAGTGGCTATTTTCCTCTTGTTAAGTGTAGAAGAGACTCTTTAGCTATGGTAAGCAGCTCTTCTAGGAGAAGGACACTTCAAAATCAAACCATTGTTCTCTAGTCTTTGGTAGTGCCATAACCTCTGTACCATGGTCTTCCACTGTTAATTTGAGTTATCTTGCTTTAGGGTAAACTTGAGCATACCATTTTAAACTTAAATGGAGTATAATTGGATTTTGTACAGAGTGACAATGTTATCATCACTTTTTGTAGTTCATAAACTGGCTTCTCGTTCGGATTTACAAAATGAAACAGGGAAGAACTGATGCTAAGTCAGCAAAAGAGGAGCTTTGATTCTACAGACCAGCACTTTGGAATACTTTTCACGGAACGGAGAGAAAGAAATAGCTACCTAAAACAACATCTGCCCAACAAAAATACTGTAGTGGGTAATAAGGATTTTATTTTTGAGCGGTGACTATCATATCAGTGACAGGTTAATACTAGTGAAAAAATACAAGGATGAACAGAATTCTTAATCTAGGTAGTTCATATCAATTGGTTGATCACTAAGAATGTGACTTCCAAATAGTATTTAAAGGATTAAATTATTATTATTATTATTATTATAGTAGTAGTAGTAGTAGTAGTAGTAGTAGTAGTAGTAGTAGTAGTAGTAGTAGTAGTAGTAGTAGTAGTACAAGCTGGGCTATAACCCTACTTGGAAAAGCAAGATGCTATAAGCCCAAGGACTCCAACAAGGAAAAATAGCCCAGTGAGGAAAGGAAACAAAGAAATAAACAAACTAAAAGAGAAGAATAAACAAAAATAAACTATTTCATGAACAGTAACAAGATTAAAGTAGATCCCTCACACAAAGTCTAAAAACTTCAAAAAAAACAAAAAAAAAACAAGAGGAAGAGAAATAAGATAGAATAGTGTGCCCGAGTGTACCCTCAAGTAAGAGAACTCTACCCAAAGACATTGGAAGACCATGGTACAGAGGCTATGGCAATACCCAAGACTAGAGAACAATGGTTTGATTTTTGGAGTATCTTTCTACTAGAAAAGCTGCTTACCATTGCTAAAGGGTCTCTTCTACCTTTACCAAGTGGAAAGTAGCCAATGAACAATTACGGTGCAGTAGTTAACCCCTTGAGTGAAGAAGAATTGTTTGGTAATATGTATAAAATTGAGAAATGGCCAATGTATCACTTTCAGTCGTGGTAACTTTTGTAAACGACACCATCACTGCCAGGCAATCTGTTGGACATGGGTTCAAGACCCACACAAGCTAGATAGTTTCTAGAAGTGTTTACAACCTCACCATCCTTATGAGCTAGGGATAGATAGTTTGGGAGAGCCCAAATATCTACCTGCTGAGTCATCAGTAGCCACTGCCTGGCCCTCCCTGGTCCTAGCTTAATGAAGAGGGGAGTTTGGGTGCTGATCGTATATATGGTCAGTCTCTAGGGCATTGTCCTGTCCCTTGACTGCCATTCATAAGTGATCTTTAAACGTTCAAAATGCAGAAATTGGTGGCATTGCATTGAAGCTGAAGTTAACGCAAGCTGGAAGTATGGGTTTGGTCACGGCTTTCTGCATTTCATGTTTAATTTGAGGGGCACTCAGTAGAGCGCAGACCTCCGCCGCGGCAGCTTATTTCTTGACCTTGACCTTGACATATATTAACCCTTTTACCCCCAAAAGGACGTACTGGTACATTTCACAAAACTCATCCCTTTACCCCCATGGACGTACCGGTACGTCCTTGCAAAAAACTACTATTTACATTTTTTTTTTGCATATTTTTGATAATTTTTTGAGAAACTTCAGGCATTTT
The DNA here is from genome assembly GCF_036898095.1 of Palaemon carinicauda. NCBI lineage: Eukaryota > Metazoa > Arthropoda > Malacostraca > Decapoda > Palaemonidae > Palaemon > Palaemon carinicauda. The sequence goes on along the minus strand of NC_090747.1, from coordinate 60,631,630 downwards.
CCAAGAGAATGAGACCAACCTGACCACTCTATGACGAAAATTAAGGCTGTTAGAGCAATTTAAAAAAAAATATACTGCAAAATGTGCTTGAAAAAAAATAACCCCTGGGGGTTAAGGGTTGGAAAATTCCAAATAACCTGGGGGGTAAAAGGGTTAATTGGCGTGGATTTTCATACACTCAAATATGAGCCAAGTTTGTAGTCTCTGTGACGATGTCCAAATGTATGGCAGATTACGTGAATTGGACATTTTGCTTGACTGCGACCTTAATCTTGATCTTCCAAAATTTAACCATTTCCAGCTTCTTCATAAAAATTAATCCCTGCAAGTTTCGTTACTCTACAATTAAAATTGTGGCCAGGAAGCTGTTCACAAACCAACACACACACACACACACAAACAGGGTAAAAAACATAACGTTTCAATTTCGTTGACGGAGGTAATTAACTATTTTTACATTTTCCAATGTAACTAAACATCTTTAGCTTTTCATAACCTCCAGGTCAGTTTCATTAGAAAAACATCTTTTGCAATACAATCGATGAATAAAGGATTGATAATCATCTGGCATCGTAACATCAACGGTCGTTGATGCCGTGAGATACGATGAGAATCTGGGACCAGGTGGAAATATAAAAGTTAAGTATCGTCAATTTGGTCACTGAGTATTGACAGTACTGCTGCAAAGTTGATGGTCTTACATGATGACGAGAAATGTTATTTCCCAAAAATCTGTAATAAAACAACACAATGTTTTTAATTCTATGAATACTTTATATGTAATAAATTTTCAAACTCACTTTTAACAATCAACGATAAAGACAGAATTCTTTGAAAAGATTATTTAGTGCTAGAATATCCGAGCCGTCAAAATTGACATCTAAATATTTAGATAGATATGCAAATGCGCACACACACAGAGTCAACCTTTCCCACTCCTCCTCCTTTCCTAACTACAACCCACTGGTCTGACAATTTGTGGGAATGTGTGGTTTCTGAGTGTACATCCTGGGGTAGCCCCTCTGACCAGGGCATGACTATTCCTCTACACCTCAGCATGACAGGAAAGAAATATAGATATATATATATATATATATATATATATATATATATATATATATATATATATATATATATATATATATATATATATATATATATATATATATATATATATATATAGATAGATAGATAGAGATATATATATATATATATATATATATATATATATATATATATATATATATATATATCACAAATTTTAAGTAATTTGTATTTTTCCTAACAATACTTACCTCGAAACACTTTCTAGGAGATTACTGGTAACTCCTCTCCGACGACCAGATTTTTACGTAGTTTCCCCCTACTTCCATGTTCTATACTGTCCTGAATAACGGGAGATAACATGACCTGGGGGCATTGCCCGAGAAGGTAGCGCGTCTTTGAGAAGCCATCGCCAGTAAGTTTTATGTAATGAACAATACCACGAGGTCAGTGGGGCACTGCAGGGACGGTTGGGGGGGGGCCCTAAACCGAAAGTGTTTCTCGGTAAGTATTGTTAGGAAAAATACAAATTACTTAAAATTTGTGATTTGTTCCGACACAGAGACTTACCTCGAAACACTTTCTAGGAGACTTACACCTTAGGAGGGGGGAGTGCCCTTAAGCCCTGACCCCGATGGACAGTAGGGAAAACTACGTAAAAGACTCATTAAGTGTGATATAACACTTACCCTTCTGCAATATCTTCGTTGTGCTTGATATGGCGAATTTTCGTCTTGTGTAATGAGCGATATTTCTTGATGACGACTGACGGTACGAGAAAGTTAGAAAAGGGGGGAAAATAGAACTCGGCTCCTTGTGTCCAGATACTTTATGTTTCGGGATTGAGCCTGGGGCTCGAGCCGTCAAACCGAATGCAGGGCTGAGATGACCGGCCCGATAGAAAACCCGTCTAGGGACTTTCTCGTACAGTCCTTGAGATAATGTGCGGTGAAGGTCGACTGGTTGGACCAAGTTCCCGCTCGAAGAACCTGCGCTACTGACATGTTCTTTTCGAACGTTAGAGAGGTGCTAATGCCCCGAACATCGTGAGCCCTGGGTTTCCCCGGTGTAGGAAGACCTTGTTTTAAGTAGGCTTGCGTGATCACTTTCCTGAGCCAGAACGAAACCGTATTTCTGGGTCGAACCTGTGACGGCCGGCGAAAAAGTCCTTCTTTGTACTTTTTCTGATATAAATCTTCCAAATATACCAGAGAAAATTAAAAGCATGGAATGCAGAGGTTACAACCCTCGCGCAGCAGGTCTCTCCCCAGAAATAGATTTTTCCTTCGTCAAAATCCCTTTTTTGGATATGTTTTTTTTATTTTTCCCCATGAGACGAAGAGATTCTTGATAGACGGGCGGAGGTTTGCCGTTCTCTTAAGGTATTTCCTAATAATCCCGACCGGGCATAATTTTAGGTCCTCCGGGTTTCCTTTATTCGGGATTGCCGGAATCGAAAAGCTCTCAAACCTCGGATCCCACACCGAGGGGTTCTGAGTCTTGGCGACGAAGGATGTGACAAACTTAAAGGTTACTTCCTTCCATCCCCTAGTGTGTTCCACCTCGAATGACAGTCCGTGTAGCTCGCCCACCCTCTTAGCCGAGGCTAATGCTAGCAAGAAGACCGCCTTGAGCGTGAGATTCTTGTCATCAATGTCCTTTAAGGGCTCGAATGGTGGTTTCCGTAACATATCTAGGACTCGCGCTAAGTCCCAACTCGGGATTCTAGGGGCGGAAGGGGGGCATGATTGTTCGAACGCTCTGATAAGCATGTAGATGTGCCTGGAGGAGCCGAGATCTATGCCCTTGAGAAGAAAGACTTGACCCAGGGCCGCCCGAACTCCCTTGATCGCTGGAACTGACATGTCTAACTTGTCCCTGAGATGAACCATGAAGTTGGCTATCACGGGCACTGACGCTTCCAAGGGCTCTATCTTCTTGTCCCTGCACCAATTCACGAATACCGCCCACTTAGACTGGTAGACGGCTGTGGATGATTTCCTCAAGTATAGCGACATCCTCCTGGCTGTCTTGCCGGAGTACCCTTGCTTCTTCAGGAGCCGCTGGATAATCTCCGGGCGTGAAGACGAAGGGCTTGCTGATTTCTGTGAAACCGCTGAAAGTGTGGCTGTTTCAATAGGTCTGACCTGTCGGGTAGAGGCCAAGGAGGTAGGACGGTGAGGTTCCTTAGGTCCGCGAACCATTCTCTCTCCGGCCACCAAGGCGCTACCAAAGTCATCTTTAGGTTGGTTGCTGCCCTTACTCTGTTGAGGACCTGCCTTATCAGGGAGAAGGGGGGAATGCGTACACGTCCAGTCCGTCCCACTTGTGCTGAAAGGCGTCTTCCATTGCCGCCTTCGGATCTGGGACGGGAGAACAAAATACGGGGAGTTGAGCGTTCAACCTTGTTGCAAACAGATCCATTACCGGAGATCCCCACATCTGTATAATGTAGCTTGCCCCTTGTGGGTGTAGGGACCATTCTGTCGCTACTACTTGCCCCACTCTGCTGAGGCCGTCTGCTAGGACGTTGTTCTTCCCTGGAATGAACCTTGCCGTCAGGATGACGTCCTTCTGTTCCGCCCATTTTAGGATTTGAAGGGCTAGTTCGCACAACTCCTTTGATCTCAGTCCCCCCCTCCTTCTTCACGTAAGCCACCACCGTTGCATTGTCTGACATTAGGGCCACCAAATGCCCTCTCATGTCCTCCTCGAAGTGGTTGCAGGCTTCTTGGACCGCTCTCATTTCCAGGATATTTGTGTAGGGATTTCTCCCCCTCTGACCACGCCCCCTTTGCTGTCTTTTCCCGGTGATGGGCTCCCCACCCGTCTTTCGATGCGTCCGTGAAGAGAAGGACCTCAGGAGGTTGGGAGGACAGTGGCATCCCCCTTAGGGTGTTCGACCGATCCTGCCACCATTCCAAGGCCTTCCTGGACTCCTGAAGGAGAGGAACCACAATGTCCGGGGAACTTTTCTGGTTCCAATGTTCTTTTAAGTTCCATTGAACCACCCTTAAGTTCTGTCTCCCGTGAGGTACCAGCTTCTCTAGGGACACCAGGTGCCCTACCAACCTTTGCCAATCCTTCGCTCTTCTGGGGCGACCCAGAAGGAAGGGCCGGAGCACTCGATCCAGGTTGTCCAGCCTTTCCGTGGCTGGGAATGCCTTGACCTGTAACGAATCCAGGACCATTCCCAGGTACGTCCTGCTGTTGGATGGGGTTAGCTGTGATTTCTCCAAGTTGACCACGATGCCCAGGGTCTTGCACAATTGAAGAAGATCTTCGCCCTGTTGTTTCAAGTCTTCCTTTGAGGATAAAAGGAGTAACCAGTCGTCCAGGTATCTGATGAGTCGAATGCCCCGTTCGTGGGCCCATATGGAGACCGTCGTAAAGACCCTCGTGAATACATGGGGGGCTGTTGAAAGACCGAAGCATAGGGCCTTGAATTGTAACACCTGGGCACCCCACTTGACCTGGAGAAACTTCCTGCTCGACGGATGAATGGGCACTTGGAAGTAGGCGTCCTTGAGGTCTATAGAAATCATAAAGTCGCCCTCTCTCAAGGATGCCATGACCGTTCTTGGAGTGTCCATTTTGAAGGTCACTTTCCTGAGAAACCTGTTGAGGGCTGACAGGTCTCCACCCTCCTGTCGCTTTTTCCACTAGGAACAGGCGGCTGTAGAACCCCGGACCCGGGAATGTCACTGTTTCTAAGGCTCCCTTCTGCAGCAACGTCGTGACTTCTTCGTCCAACGCTGCCCTCTTCGCCAGGTCCTTGGGCACCAACTAGTCTGCCTGTGTTGCTGGAACCAGAGGGGGTGTCTCTTCCATGAAGGGGATCCTGTAGCCCTCCTTTAGTACTGTTACTGTCCACGGATCTGCTCCGTGGAGCTTCCATGCTTGCCAAGTGAGTCTGAGGCATCCCCCTACCTGAGGCTTGGGCAGGGGAGGGGGGCCTCCCATCTTATCTCCTACGGGAGGAACGGCCTGTTCTCCCCCTCCTGGAGGAGTAGAAAGAAGACCTATACGTTGGGGGGTTAGAAGATGAACCTCTTCGGGGGGGAACCACAGAGGAAGACCACTGTCCTGACGAGGGTTCCCTCCTTCCTTGAATTGGTGCGGTATGCGCGGCCATGGGTGCTTCTGTCACTGGCCTCCTGAAGATGGGACGGCGTGCCGTCTGTGGCTTCAGGGTAGGTAGCTCCCTCTTTTTGGCCAACTTCTCCACGACCTCTTCCGCCTTCTTTGTAGGAATAAGCTGCTCCCCCCAGACGGAGCAGGTCTTCAAGGCTTTCGCTTCTCTGTCAGGAATCTTAATGGGAAGGTTCTTGACTAGGGCGTCTCTTCTCCGGAGAATCCAGTTTGCGGAGAGAGCCAAAGACTGAAAGGTCAGGAATTTAAGGGTGCGGCTACCTGACCCCAGCAACTCATTCAGAGCCTCCCGTTTTGCAGGTTCCATGGAGTCTGTAGGAATCTGGGTGCCTACTAGGGTGGTGGCCCACCAATCCAGCCAGGAGGCCACATTAACTAAGACCTTGGACATCTCCTCCATCATTGCCGACTCGGAAGGGGAGAAGAAGGTAGATGCTGCCAATGCCCTCCCGTCGGAGATGCCCTGGCACAGGATGTCTAGGGTTTCCTCGGTCTTGCACGCACCGGTCGGCCTATTTTCTAAAGAGTAGTATTTCGTTTGCGACTTCAAACCCTGTGGGAGCTTTGCTGAGCTGTGACCCCTGCAGGAGTCTCTATTGCGGGATATGACCTTATCAATGTGAGTCTTTCCAATCCCCACGTTACTGGCCTCGGGAAGAGAGAGAGAGGACTTTTTCTGGGCGGGGACGGCTATGAACTTGTTCAGGCCTGAAGTCCAGGGTTCTTCCTCTTGAGTGGCGGGTTCTATAAGGTTGTTATAACCCCTAATTACGGCAAGGACTCTCCTGTACGCGGAGTCCTCCGTCACCGACGACTCGCCCTCCCCTCCTTCCGACCGATGGGGCGAATCGTGATCTCGGTCTCTGCCGTGATGGCGGGGTCCACGGTTCCCTTTACCTTCGACGTCCGCCGTCTCTCTCCTCTTCGTGGCCTTTTTCGGTGAAACGGTGTCCTCCGTGAGATAGTTCGACGGAGGTGTCCTTCCCCTTCTGGGTTCTCGATGGGGAGACCTGTCGAGGCTGCCCGGCCTAGACGACGGCCCCCTGCGCTGGGCGGGATAAACGTCTCCAGGACGGGTCTTAGGCCTGCAAGATGTAGCACTTCGCTCATCTGGTGATTCCCTGGCGCGGCACGTGGAGGTCCTTCTAAGGGGACTGTCTCCTGCCCGCTCAGGTGTCGAACCAATAGGCCTGGAAAAGTCTTTAAATTTGTTCCCTGGGACGAACACCCACGTCCCTTTC
>NC_090747.1:60580193-60620193 GCF_036898095.1 Palaemon carinicauda | reverse complement strand
GCTGTGGCCAGGGCAAGGAGGAAGACTGTTTTGATTGTCAAATCTCTATCCGATGTGTAAAGGATCAGATACGGCCCTCTAAGGATCAGAGAACTCTGGTCACTTCTTACAGTGGTCCCCTGAGTTCCATAGTAGGATAGAACTGCTCAAAGGGTCCTCATGAGCATAGACAACTCCCACGAAGAATATGGGTCTAACCTCTTCAGTCTAAAGACCTGGCTCAAGACTGACTGATAGCCTTTTTCTGCCAAGACCAAGAGGAGCTTCTCCTGGTGAAGGTAGGCAGTGCCAGACAATAGGCTCAGAGGAGATGCTGGATAACCTCCAGCTGTGAAGTGCCAGGGATGTCAATGATTTGTGGTACCTATGTAGGTTGAGCCACAGGGGTAGATCTCTTGGTATCTCGACTAGGAACATCAGCAGGTCTGGGTGCCACTCAGCATGGGGCCATTTGGGAGCTGCCAAAGTTACTCCGAGATTCAGAGTACCGTAATGAACACTCAGTTGATTACTCTGTGAATCTGGCAGAATGGCAGAAAAGCATCGACACCGATGTTGTTCCACGAATGTTGCATATAGTACAGTACTTAGGCCACTGACAGGTCCGGCACTGGAGAGCAAAAGACCATCAGCTTTTTGTTGGGCTTGGTAGCAAATACGTTGATCATCGGCTTCTTCGCCACTGGAGTATGGAAGGACCATTCCACTCCTATGACTTTTCCATGTTGACCAAGCTTATCGAGGATTACATCCCTCTTACCCAGAATGGATCATGCCTTTGTGCACACTTGTTTCGCAAACTCACAGAAATGCTGTGAAACCATACCTCCTGGCTTGTTGACATAAGCCACATAACGGTTGTGTTGTCACTCATCAATGGTACCGAGTGATCTATCAGGCATTGCTGGAATGCTTGCTGTGCTTGGAGTGCAGCCTTCATCTCCAATAGATTGATATGCAGGAGTAGTTTTGTTGGGCGAGCAACCCGAGATGGTCTGGTTCTTCAGGCCAGTGCTCCATCCCTTTGTCGACGACTGTGGAATAGCAGCATTTCTGGAGGAGGATAATCCAGACGAGTCCCTTTGACAAGGTTCTCGTCTTCCAACCACCAAGTAACATCATCCCGTACCTCCTGCTACACTGGAATAAGATGGTGAGGTGGACTCTTGGCTGCTGAACAGTCTCTACAGACGTCACTAAAGGGATTGCTACTGGAGACACCCATATGGAATGAGCTTCTCGGAAAATGGATACATCCAAGCAGTTGCTGCCACTGTTGAGCCAGTAGTTCCAGCTGGGTAAGAAAAGGTCGCTGCTGCCGTGTTTATCTTCTTCTTTAGCGTAAGACTGTACTTCCCTCAATTTACACATTCACCAGATTGCAGTAAAAAGGAAGAAGACTGTCTGAATGCTGAGGCAACTGTCTCCGGGAGGAGGACAGGATCAGCCGGTTGGCCATGAATTGAAATCAACGAATGCCATTGGCAAGCCCAAGATAAGACGAGTGTGAACACTTGGGGAATGCTTTGGGTGCGGTAGCCAGTCCAAAGCAAAGAACTTTGAACTGGCATACCTCCCCGATGCATTGCAATCTTTGAGTACTCGTCTTTCAAATTCACAAAAAGCAGGAAGTCCTTCTTCCTAATACCTGATAGCAAGTTGCACAAGGCTTGACTTCATCTTGAAAGTAGTCTGCAGGATAAACTCCTAGGATCTGCAGCACATCCTACGCAAGGACGTGGGGTTTGTTTGAAGTCGGGTGATAACACGAGAACATCATTGGAGGGCAAGAGTCAACGAACAGGACTTCAACCGTCCAGTTTTTGGCTCCGTAGTGCTCCCACGTAGCCCAATGGCTTGATAGGCATCCTCCCATTCGTGGTTGCGGGAAGAGGAGAATACCAGTCCTAGTGTCCCTAACTCCTACCTCTCCAGGATGGCTAGAGTGGGGACAAAAGGGTGGGACAGAATACCTACTTCTGTGAGCAGCAGAAGAGGATGGAGGTACAGACTTAATCCTTGATGATGCTGATCATTATCTGCCTCCGTTGGTGCTGGTCCGAAGTCGGGTGTCAAAGGATCCTCCTCTCTAGGGGGGAGGTCTTTCCAGGATATGGTGGTGGCTCCTGTGGTTTCACAAGTTTCCTCTCGGGGCCCAAGACCGAACCTGGTTGGTACATTAAAGAGGCAGGAACAACAGAAAGTGGGTTTGATTTCTCTACAGCCTGGGTGGTGCTCTTTGCCCTAGAGTGCATCTTATTTAACAAGGCCGATGCATGTACCACTGAAGGAGTCAAGAGTGTGTGGAGGATCTACAGAGAGATGTGGGAGGTCTGTCAACCAAAGTCGAAGAGTCTCTATGACAGCCCGATAAAGCCTTTACGTGAACGACGGACGATCTCCTCCTCAACCCTTTGCGTGAATGGGAAGACCTATCCTTCTATCATGCATGGGCAGAATACCGAGGCAAGGGGAGTCATCTAACTGGAACATCTAGATACCTTAAACTACCAACCGAAGCCTTCGAGTGATGGGAAAAGGAGGGAGAAAGATGTTCGGAAGGTGGAACCTCTTAATCACTCGAGGAGTACCTGGATGTCCAGTCTGAAGGACTTGTGTAGAAAAGAGGCTATTGTTGGAAGGAGATGAGATGAGAGAAGGAGATAAGTATGATTAGTAGACGATTTAGTTTGATGATTTATTTTAACTAAGAGAATTTAGAATAGTTGAATGATTAAGTGTAGCAGTACAGTACTATTAAAAAGGGTGAGGTCCCTGTTAATCCTGGGATTCTGAGTACTGTCGCTTGAAGCGTTACTGCATGGCGTCCTTACTGACCAATGTTCCTACACAGAATGATTGTGTGAAGACCATTCACACAAATACCTAGCAATAGGAGGAAGAGCGCGGTGCACAAACTCATGAAGTCTCTGGGCAAGGGTGATTGTGATGACTGCAGAGAATGAGCAAGCACACAAAGACCTACAGTATCTACAGGTGAGGTGGGACATGAGTGCTTGACATGTGAGGACCCTACATGTGGAGCATTAGCATGTAGTGACCTAGTGAGAGGGGATCTAGCATGTGAAATACTAGCTTGTGATGAGCGTACGGTAGACACCTCACTCGTGAAGAATCTGCTTATAGAGACCTATCAAATGAAAATGCTCGTTCAAGCTCTGTACGAGGAGATTTTGGGCATGGCACCTTCTGTGTGGAGTCTTGGTGTCTATAGATGCAGCTCTACACGAAGCAGATCACGCACATGAAGATATCGTGTGCATGGATCTTGCCGACTCTGAAATTCCTAATCATGTTGCCTGTCTCATTTAGGTCTCTCTCATCCTCTGTGTCGAGTTGGCCAGGGCATCTCGCTGTCACACAGAGGATGAGGACGGCGTGTACCTGTAGCAGGAGCATAAGTGCCAGCTCCTCATACTACTTCCCCTCCCTGAAGGTTAGTAGGAATTGCTGCGCCACTCCTATCATGCGTGCATGATGGGGTACAGTAAGAAGTCTGGCAAGTCTAGGTACAGGTGGTCTTCGTCGTCTTTGGAGGTCTGGTAGCATTTGAACGCTCCTCAGCAGATGATAAGATCGAATGTACAGGGCTGGGAGGAGGATGGCAAAAAGGTAGTTTCTCCTCCTTCCAAGAAGTCATTGTCGAAGATTTCTCAGCTGCTGGCGATGTCAGGAAAAGGGGAAGATCAACTATCTTCTCCTTCGACTGGCCAGGACCAATCAACAGGCGTCACATCTGTTTCTCCCTCTTTAGGTGGGTAGGCAGACGAGGATGGCACAGTAACATATATCCCGGAAAATTTAGCATAGGCTAAAACCTTCAGCAACTTCTTTCCGCGTCCCCAGATACGTCATCGTCAGCTACTACAGCAGTGCACTCACTTCGATAAGGGCGGGGAATATCCCTTTATCTGGGGGAAGATGATAACACTGCCGCAAATCATCACTTTCTTTCATCTGCTTTCTCTTGGAGAACTTGGCTTTAAAGGAAGCCGATGAAGGTGCAGTAGTGCAAATACTGGATGTTGAGATGAGCGAGGTCGAACAATTCTTCAGTTTCCTCCTCCAGCCATGACCTCACCTAGTCACAGGGGGACAACTGCAAACAGCAATACCCTCTGAAAAAATGGCACAAAGAATGGGAATCCACATCCTGCCGGCTCACAGACCTACTGAAATTGTGGCAAGGTTTACCAGGGCAACTCTGCATGCTTATGTGTGGATTCTCCAATACAAATCACAAGGAGAATCAGTTAACCTGAGAGAAAAAGACTAGAAAACAAAACAGAGATTTGATTAGTGCAGAGTGCCAGTAATTATCAACACCGCTTTCTAGGTTTTATCAGCAGAGTTCCAGCTATGTTGTAATCATACTCCTATCAAAACAAGGCTTTATATTTGTGTATGAAAGAATACTATTAAGCAGCTTCTGAACAGAAAGAATACAGAAGGCCCTTAACTTACAAACTTGATAGGTTCCAAGAAGCTATTTGTAAGACGAATTATCTGCAAGTCAATTTTTTTTAAATTTTGGGATAAGGTGGGTCTAAACTGAACCCCATTCCTATGATTTCCAGCTAAAAAGGTCAACAAATAGTCGGGTTTCATATGAAAAAGATATCAGGTTATTACAAATGTTATTTTGCTACTGTATTTAATTACTGTATATAAGGGATTTTGACGAAGGAAAAATCTATTTCTGGGCGAGGAACCTGTGTCGCCCAGTGAAATGCTCCTTAAAGCACCATTTCAAAGGTATAAATACTGCTAAATATACCAGAGAAAAAAGTTGCATGGAATGCTAGGAATATATCCAGCTCGCTCTTCCTTAAAGGGTGTCGGTATTAAAACTATGGCGAGTGATACCACTACCATAGATCCCTCTCCAATTATACTTCTCCTTCCTCAAAATCCCCTGTTACTACGAGGTGTCGTTCACTACATTGTTTTATTACCATACAGTATTTCTTTATCTTTGTTATTTTCCATTGGATTTGTATCTACGAATGTTTCCAAGTTGAAGACATTCTGTATCTAAAGAGATTAAAAGTCATAAACACTAATATCAATACTACTGTACAGTACAGTATATACTTTACCGAGATATCCATTCAAGGGCACCTGCAGATGTAACATGTACGGTACCTGCTGTTTCCCCCAAAACTAATCTGAAACGTACAATAGAAGCATTCCATCATCTACTTTGTTTTACTTACGTTATATAACGAATATCCTGTTAACCCTTTTACCCCCAAAGGACGTACTGGTACGTTTCACAAAACTCATCTCTTTACCCCCATGGAAGTACCGGTACGTCCTTGCAAAAAAATGTTATAAAAATTTTTTTTTCATATTTTTAATAATTTTTTGAGAAAATTCAGGCATTTTCCAAAAAAATTAGACCAACCTGACCTCTCTATGACAAAAATTATGGCTGTTAGAGCAATTTAAAAAATATATACTGCAAAATGTGCAGGGAAAAAAAAACCCTAGGGGGTTAAGGGTTGGAATTTTCCAAAGAGCCTGGGGGTAGAAGGGTTCACACATTGAGAGTTTCAATGGCAAATCTCCTCACCATAGTAGGCTACTGCCTATATAGTTCAAGGCAGTTTGATTTTGGTGTTTCTGCAACTTTGTTGATAACTTTTCAATATTTTGGAACTTAACATAGACATCCAATTAAAGCAGCAAGATGAGCAAAACTACAAAAACCTTTTTCTTATATAATTGAAACATAATTTTTTTCTTCAACTATTCATGGGGATAAACTAGGGAACTATTTCGATCAGAGTAATCAGATGACTTCTCCCTTTTCGTTGTTTATTAAAGAAAATATAAAACAATTACTACTATACTCATCCCTATACATTTTTTCACACAGTCAAAATGCCATAAGAATTGAGAAAACTGGAATTCTTTTAGCGCTAGTTATGTTTCTTAACCCTTTTACCCCCAGGCTATTTGGAACTTTCCACCCTTAACCCCCAGGGGTTTTTTTTTCAAGCACATTTGGCAGTATATTTTTTTTTAAATTGCTCTAACAGCCTTAATTTTCATCATAGAGAGGTCATATTGGTCTCATTCTCTTGGAAAATGCCTGAAGTTTCTCAAAAAAATTATCAAAAATATGCAAAAAAATTTTATTTTCATTAGTAAAATAAATTTTTGAATATACTTACCCGATAATCATGTAGCTGTCAACTCCGTTGCCCGACAGAATTCTACGGGAGGGATACGCCAGCTATCACTATACTAGAAGGGGGTGTACTCACAAGCGCCACCTGTGGCCAGGTACTACAGTACTTGTTGTTGACGCCACCTCACTTTTTCCTCGGTCCACTGGTTCTCTATGGGGAGGAAGGGTGGGTCAATTAAATCATGATTATCGGGTAAGTATATTCAAAAATTTATTTTACTAATGAAAATAACATTTTTCAATATTAAACTTACCCGATAATCATGTAGCTGATTCACACCCAGGGGGGTGGGTGAAAAACCAGTGTACAAGACTAAAGGATAGCTAAGTATCCCGTATTTCATATAATCAGTTATCCACAATAACAATGAAATAATAAGTACCTGGTAAGGAAGTCGACTTGAACCGTTACTCTGCCTTTAATAAGATCGTCTTCCTTACTGAGCGCAGCGTTCCTCTTGGAAGGCTGAATCAACTCAAAGGTGCTAAAGTATCAAGGGCTGCAACCCATACTAAAGGACCTCATCACAACCTTTAACCTCGGCGCTTCTCAAGAAAGAATTGACCACCCGCCAAATCAACAAGGATGTGGAAGGCTTCTTAGCCGACCGTACAACCCATAAAAAGTATTCAAGAGAAAGGTTAAAAGGTTATGGGATTATGGGAATGTAGTGGCTGAGCCCTCGCCTACTACTGCATTCGTTGCTACGAATGGTCCCAGGGTGTAGCAGTACTCGTAAAGAGACTGGACATCTTTGAGATAGAATGATGCGAACACTGACTTGCTTCTCCAATAGGTTGCATCCATAACACTCTGCAGAGAATGGCTCTGTTTGAAGGCCACAGAAGTAGCCACAGCTCCCACTTCATGTGTCCTTACCTTCAGCAAAGCAAGGTCTTCTTCCTTCAGATGAGAATGTGTTTCTCTAATCAGAAGCCTGAATAGTAAGAAACTGAGTTCTTAGAACTTGGAAAAGAAGGTTTCTTGATAGCACACTATAAGGCTTCTGATTGTCCTCGTAAAGGTTAAGACCTTTTTAGATAGTACCTAAGAGCTCTAACTGGGCAAAGTACTCTCTCCAGTTCATTCCCCACCAAGTTGGACAGGCTTGGGATCTCGAACGACTTAGGCCAAGGACGTGAAGGAAGCTCGTTTAGCAAAAACCGAGCTGCAAGGAACATGTAGCCGTTTCAGATGTGAAAACAATGATCCTGCTGAAGGCGTGGATCTCACTTACTCTTTTAGCTGTTGTCAAGCACACGAGGAAAAGAGTTTTTAATGTGAGGTCCTAAAAAGAGGCTGATTGGAGAGGTTCAAATCTTGATGACATAAGGAACCTTAGGACCACGTCTAGATTCCAGCCTGGAGTGGACAACCGACGTTCCTTTGAGGTCTCAAAAGACCTAGGGAGGTCCTGTAGATCTTTGTTGGTGAAAAGATCCAAGCCTCTGTGGCGGAAAACCGCTGCCAACATACTTCTGTAACCCTTGATCGTAGGAGCTGAAAGGGATCTTACTTTCCTTAGATATAACAGGAAGTCAGCAATCTGGGTTACAGTGGTACTGGTTGAGGAAACTGCATTGGTCTTGTACCAGCTACGGAAGACTTCCCCTAGAGACTGATAGATTCCGAGAGTGGATGTTCTCCTTGCTTTGGCAATCGCTCTGGCTGCCTCCTTCGAAAAGCCCCTAGCTCTTGAGAGTCTTTCGAAAGTCTGAAGGCAGTCAGACGAAGAGCGTGGAGGATTGGGTGTACCTTCTTTACGTGAGGTAGACGTAGAAGGTTCACTCCTAGAGGAAGAGTCCTGGGAATGTCGACCAGCCATTGCAGTACCTCTAAGAACCATTCTCTCGCGGGCCAGAGCGGAGCCAACCAACGTCAGCCGTGTCCCTTGCGAGAGGAGAACTTCTGAAGTACCCTGTTGACAATCTTGAACGGCGGGAATGCATACAGGTCGAGATGGAACCAATCCAGCAGAAAAGCATCCACGTGAACTGCTGCTGGGTCTGGAATCGGAGAACAATACAACAGGAGTCTCTAGGTTATCGAGGTAGCGAACAGATCTATGGTTGGCTGACCCCACAGGGCCCAAAGTCTGCTGCAAACATTCTTGTGAAGGGTCCACTCTGTGGGGATGACCTGACCCTTGCGGCTGAGGTGATCTGCCATGACATTCATACCGCCCTGAATGAACCTCGTTACCAGCGTGAGCTTTCGATCTTTAGACCAGATGAGGAGGTCCCTTGCGATCTAGAACAACTTCCACGAAAGAGTCCCTCCCTGCTTGAAGATGTAAGCCAGGGCTGTGGTGTTGTCAGAGTCCACCTCCACCACTTTGTTAAGCTGGAGGGACTTGAAGTTTATCAAGGCCAGAATAACCGCCAACAACTCCTTGCAATTGATGTGAAGTGTCCTTTGCTCCTGATTCCATGTTCCCGAGCATTCTTATCCGTCCAAAGTCGCACCCCAGCCCGTGTCTGATGCGTCCGAGAGGAGACGGCGGTCGGGTTTCTGAACAGCCAAAGGTAGACTTCCTTGAGAAGAAAGCTGTTCTTACACCACGCGAGAGAAGACCTCCTCTCTTCGGAAACAGGAACTGAGACCGTCTCTAGCGTCATGTCCTTTATCCAGTGAGCAGCTAGATGATACTGAAGGGGGGGGGAGGTGGAGTCTCCCTAACACGATGAACAGGGCCAGCGATGAAAGTGTCCCTGTTAGACTCATCCACTACCTGACTGAGCATCGGTTCCTTCTCAGCATGCTCTGGATGCATTCTAGGGCTTGGAAGATCCTTGGGGCCGACGGAAAAGCCCGAAAAGCTCGACTCTGAAGATCCATACCCAGGGAGACAATGGTCTGGGATGGGACGAGCTGAGACTCCTCAAAATTGACCAGGAGGCCCAGTTCCTTGGTCAGATCCATAGTCCATTTGAGAATCTCCAGACAGCGACGACTTGTGGGAGCTCTTAAAAGCCAGTCGTCTGACGGAGCCGGACACAAGATCATGGTACTGCTGCACAGTCTGTGAACTGTCAACCATGGGGAAGCGAGGAAGTACAGTGACAACCCGAAGCTGTCTAGACTGTCTGGGTCGTACAGACAACTCCTTATCGGGTTGCTGAGGTTGCCGCACTGCGTCACAACAAGTCACTTCTGCTGGTTGTTGAACGTCTTCCCAGTGACACACTGACTCCGTAAACAAAAAATCCTCTAACAAGGACTAAGTTTGGACTGCATGTCTTGCAACACAGCTCAAGGACTATGGGAGCAGGTGTGGTAACAGACGGGATTAGCGACTGAAGTGGGACCATTACCTTCCCTGGAAGCATGTTATGCTTAAATAAAAGTCCATAGGAGGCTACGCAGCTAAAGGCTCTTCTCCAAATGACAGAGTCCTCAAGGGAATATCAGAAGGAGGGAGAAAAGCACTTTCTCATCTACAGGGACCATATCCGAGAAAAGCTAAGTTCTCTCAGTGAGGGTTACACTGTGCAAACGCAGCAGACTAGAAGGCAATGTTATGAAACTGCTTGACAGTCTAGTGAGTTGGCAACAACCAAAGATGTGTGACTGAGAAGCATGCGGTAAGGTATGCAGAGCATGTTGTATGCAGAGCATGCTGTAAGCAGAGCATGCTGTAGCAGAGCATGCTGTATGTAGAGCATGCTGTAAGGTAAGCAGAGCGTGTTGCATGGCGTGTAACATTTCTCAGAAATTCCATGACCAGTGCTAGAGTGAGTAATATCGCATTACCGTCCATTGAAAGTGCACGTGCCGAGGGAATTGATTTAGACTGTTTTGTTGATGAATTTGATAGCCGGCATGATAATCGTAGAATTAAGCTACACTAAATGTACTATAATCTACTTCACCTCAGGAAAGGGAAACTCGCCCTGTTGGCAACACTGCATTACTACATGCATGCTTGCAAGGGGTTTAATATCAACATAATATTACCTTACATTCATAACTCATGATTCATTTTGTTTAGAAGATATTTTTGCCATATTTTGCGATTTGTTAAAAATATATTGCAAGGAATACATATATATTTTTATATAAGTAATACAAATAACCTCCATTATCATAATGTTTGTGTAGGCATACATGTATATGATTACAAATGCAAGTTATGAAAGTAATGAGGTGTTATTATTGTCATTTGTTATTCCCAAGTTGAATGGGAAGAAGTTCAAGTTGAGGAAAAAAGTGGCAGATGCATGCGTTGAGGTGGCTGACTCATAGCATGAGGTTGCTGCCTCAAGAGTTGCGCTTGCTGTAAGGGTTGCGGATGCGCAGTAGCAGGTTCCTGAGGAACGAGTTAAGGTTCCTGAAGTGTGAGCTGCGAGAGTTGAGGTAGCGGCTGCGCAGAACGCAGTTCTTGTCTCGCGAGTTGAGGTTCCTGAGGTGCTAGCCTAAGGAGTTGAGACTCTTGCCTTGAGGGTTGAGGTCGCTGCAGCGAGTGTTGAGGTGGCTGCCTCATTGATGGAAGAGGTTGTCGTACCTCAAGAGATTGTTGCCTCGCTGGTGGAACCGCAAGCGGAAGCGGAGGAAGTAAGGCATAAGACTCCTGCTCCCATTGCTGAGGTTGCCTTAAGGAAGGTTAAGGTTGCTGCACAACGCTGGTAACTGGCAACTCAGAACGCGGTAAGGTAGCCTGAGGAACCTCAACTTCGTACGCCTGGCAGACTGGACTGCGGTGAGGCGGAGCTCTCGCAGGAGGAGGCGGAGGTTGCTGCACACCGCTGGTAACTGGCAACTCAGAACGCGGTAAGGTAGCCTGAGGAACCTCAACTTCGTACGCCTGGCAGACTGGACTGCGGAGAGGCGGAGCGTTCGCAGGAGGAGGTGTAACCTTCTCAGCCTGAAACTCACGCATTAAGACCGCAAGCTGCGACTGCATGGACTGCAGCAAAGTCGTCTTGGGATCAACAGACGATAAGGTCTGTTGAGGCAAAGCCTTAATAGAAGATGAGGTCTGTTGAGGCATCGCCTTACCTCTCTTAGGAGGTGTGCAGTCACCTGATGACTGAGGAGAGTCAGAGCTAACCCAATGACTGCATCCGGGTTGTTGAACTCTAACTTCGTACGTCTGGCATAGGTCTGGACTTTACGTTTAAGAGGTCTTGAGACCTGAGACCAGCGTTTTCTCCCCGAAATTTCTTCTGCAGACGAGCAAAATAAGGGCTCAATCGTCTGCGGGTGGGAGTGACGGTCTCTGTAAGACACGCCCGCAACCACCGAGGATACTTCTGTGCGCCGATCAAGGCCTGCCGAACCCTTTTGCCCTTCGACATTGCTTCTCCCCTGGGCTTGGGAGCTTGCAAGAGGTCCCGGACTGGGAGGACGACTGGCACGCACAGAAGTACCCTCACGCACAACACTGACACACTTTGCGCTAATCACTTATCACTTTTGATTTTCTGTTTGCACTTATTTCACTGAACTCGAAACTTTAAGTGGTTTGTACCTGAAACACGCAATTCTATCCTTTCTCAAAAGTTAGTAATTGCGAAAACAGAATTACAATGTAACAGAAAAATCTAATGAAAGATAAATAATTCAGTGGCTGGAAAGAGACTAAACACTAGATCAAATAAACTACGTTTAAAATCTCTCACCGCATAAAGCTTGAGAACAAGAAAAAACTCTAGAAACGTTTACCTTCTTCCCCTAAAGAGACTAGGGAGAAGAGCAAAAACGATAACAACGTTACTCGCTTGAACGAAACGTTTATCCTCCTCTTTCTCCCTCCGTCTCTATCTCTCTCTCTCTCTCTCTCTCTTGACTTAGAACCTGAGAGAAGAGCCCAATCATATATATCGTTAAAACATATTATTGTTAAAGGAAAAAACTGAAATATTTCCCAAAATGAAAAGTTCCTTTATTAGAATTAAAACCATTAAGTTAAGAAAGAATGAACAAAACGCTAGACACGGTTACTCTTACTGCAACGTGACACCGTGAAAATTCTCTCTCTATCGTAACGATAGAGCGCAAGTTGAACGTTCTGAACGTCAACAACTGCAGAGACAAAACAAAACGTTAGTTCAACTTTGAAAACAGTACGAGACTATCAAAGAAATTCTTTCAAAAACATTAAAATAGCATAATATGTTAACAGGTAAAACCGAAATGACGGGCTCAATGTTAATTAACTTCGGTACCAAGAAAAGACCGCCTACTATTAGGAAAGGTCGAATATAAACAAATATAAAAATTAATTTTAATAAGTTTATAAAAGTAAGTTAATCGAAGAGGCCTATAAAAGGCGGAGAGATATAAAATAAATCTATAACAAAATTAAGAAAGAGAGTCTATACTCTCTTAGACACCAACACTTCCGTCTAAGGGAAGGGTCGGCCATTTAAAGGTGAAAGAGAGTTCATACTCTCTTCGTCACCATAATAATTAAATTAATTCCAAAAGCTAGCTAAGCTAACATAGAAGTTTCCAGTATAGCGAATAGCTGCAAATTTTAGAGAAATACTTCACCAAACCGTGAACAATACTCCAAAATCATAAGCGTATCCAAGAACGTCTTGCCGGAAGCACGACAGAGGAAAAAGTGAGGTGGCGTCAACAACAAGTACTGTAGTACCTGGCCACAGGTGGCGCTTGTGAGTACACCCCCTTCTAGTATAGTGATAGCTGGCGTATCCCTCCCGTAGAATTCTGTCGGGCAACGGAGTTGACAGCTACATGATTATCGGGTAAGTTTAATATTGAAAAATGTAAATAACGGTTTTTTGCAAGGACGTACCGGTACGTCCATGGGGGTAAAGGGATGAGTTTTGTGAAACGTACCAGTACGTCCTTTGGGGGTAAAAGGGTTAATACAGGTACAAGCAAAGGAGTTCTAGGAGAACCACTAAGGAAAACAGTCCTAAACCTAAAAACGGCAGCAAGTTAGTAAGGCAAGATTTGACAAAGCTAAAAGACTTCACCATCATCATTTCCTCCTACGGCTATTGACGCAAAGAGCCTCAGTTAGATTTTGCCAGTCGTCTCTATCTTGAGTTTTTAAATCAATACTTCTCACGGTTAGATTTCGATATTCATCTCTATCTTGAGCTTTTAAATCAATACTTCTCCATTCTAAAAGACTTACTATAATATAAACACGATGAAATTCAATAGATCTTACTAGGTCACTTTAATATTGAACATTGCACTGTAGAAATAATGTTCACTTGTTCATACTGTATACGGTGCAGTACAATGATCAATTTTCAAGAGATCTAGTAAGAATTCTTGAATTGTATTTATATGGTAAAATCTATCAGAAAATATTCCCTTATAACCTCTGCTGTTTTGAGATCTTCCCTGGGGTAATGAGTCAACTGTGCAATATTGGTAGACTTACCAAGCGTGGCGAGTCAGTCTGTTACCAGAGAAAAGAGGTACATATTTGTACGCAACTCTATTACATAGCCTCTATAAATGTCGACGATTGGCTGTACATTTAGTACAGATATACAGTACAATAACCTGCTCCTTTTCAAAAGATTATGACTGTCACTGATTTGATTCCTTCCTTTCTCGAAGACTTGCCGAAATCAAGAACCCGCCTCACCTGACTGATGTTATGTCAGTGGCTCTACACGAGGTGTCCGTGGGTTCAATGGAGTGCGCTCATTGTGGAAAAGACAGTTTATTTAAGAAAGATTACCTGTACATCGTATTTGAGAGGGGATTTTGGATATCAAATATGCTTTTATCTGATAGATATTAGCGAGATTTTCATGAATATGACAAATTCGTAGATGATTTGTATTTTTCCTAACTATACAAACCTTAGCTATTTAATAGGGGTATTACTTTCGGCGTAGCTGAAATAACGAGCTATTAAAATTTAACGAGGGTTTACTACCCACACCGCTAGTTAGCGGGAGTAGGGGAGGGTAGCTTGCTACCTCCCCCCCTCACACACACCTGTGCTTGAGCTCACTTTGCTTGGAGGTAGGACTTCAAGGGGGATAGGGCTGGCTGGCAAGTTTGATTAAATAGCTAAGGTCTGTATAGTTAGGAAAAATACAAATTATCTACAAATTTGTCATTTGTTCCGTAACTGACATACAAACCACGCTATTTAATAGGGGTGACTCACCCATTAGGAAGGGTGGACATCCCAGCCAGTACTGTCTTTTTGGCTTTGCCCGGGGGCTCGTTATTTGAGTGTGTCAGCACCCAAGAAATAAGGAGTCCCTGCACCTCGCTAGAACCTTGCTACGCAAGGACTGCGGCCTACGCAAGCTGTGTGTGAAGGCATAATGAAGTGTGACTTGTCCTAGGAAGTTGATCTGAAGTTCTTTAGATGGAAACTTGTAGGCTAGGGCTTTCCCAATACCACCTCGTCAGGGTATGGGGACGTGGACATGACAGTATTAACTTGATACTGGGAACACAAGGAAACATGGTTTACCTGCAGTGGTTTGAAGTCAGCTATGCAGAGAACCCAGGATGCTGCTTTCCCCAAGAGAGGGGATGATGAAGAAAAGAATAAGGGCCAGTCAAACCTTTTCATTCATGCAGACTAAAACTGGGTAACAATGCCCTCAACCTTCTGCTACTTGTCCAATAAGGAGCCTGAGGTTTTAAACTAGATGTTGTGCAGCCACCACAGAGCCGATAGAGAACGTATCGAGCCTCCTATGGGCCACATCTTGCAGGTAGTGGGCTGTGAAGGTTGTCTGACGCTTCCACACCCCAGCATGAAGGACCTGCGTCACTGAAAACTTCTTTTTGGAGGCCAGGGACGTAGCTACGCCCCTGACATCATGTGCTCTAGGGCGACGTGACGGAGAAGGATCTGGATTCAGGGACAGATGAATCACCCTACGAATCCATGCCGAGATGGTGTTTTTGGTGACCCTCCTCTTAGTCCTCCCTGTGCTAATGAATAAGGCTGGCACATGAGGACGAACTGCAGCTGTTCTTTTAAGATATAGCCTCAGACTCCTTACTAGAAATCCGGAAGGAGTCGAATCGAGGATACGCTACTCCAGGATTCTGAGTCTTAGCAATGAACTCAGGGACGAATCTGAACGTTACCTCCCCCCATCCCCTTGAATCGGCGATGTCATACGAGAGACCGTGAAGTTCGCTAACACGCTTGGCTGAAGCCAAAGCTAGTAGGAACACCGTCTTATAGATTAGGTGGCGATCTGAAGCCTGGCGTAATGGTTCATAGTGAGGTCTCTTAAGAGACCTGAGAACTCGAACCACGTTCCATGGAGGAGGTCTCACTTCCGACTGAGGGCAGGTAAGTTCATAACTTTGTATGAGTAGGGAAAGTTCCAGCGAAGAAGAAATGTCCATTCCTTTCAGCCTGAAGGCTAGACTTAAGGCTGAGCGATAGCCTTTCACTGCCAAGACTGAAAAGCGCATTTCTTCCCGCAAATACACGAGGAACTCTGCTATTGTTGGAATAGTGGCATCAAGTGGAGAGATACCCCTTCCCGTGTACCGACTTTTCGTCCGACGACACTTTGTCCACGTCTTTTTGTCCAATGTCTTTTCGTCCGATGGACATTTAGTCCAATTTTAAATCGTTTCAATCCATAAAAGAAAAAAGAAAAAAAAAAACTTAGCCGATCCATAACTTCCCAATAGATAATTAAACCCACTGAACGTTTTATAGCAGAATGAAACTCATCTGTAGCATTGTTTGTGCTACGTAAATCTTGAAGAATACGCTTATTAACATTCCATACATCTAATGGGAAATTAGATGGATCTCTCCTTTGTCTCGCACCACACCCTCATACGACTCCCATTAAGTCACATATAAGTTGACAATTAATTCGGAAGATATTTCGTAATCGTCTATCAATTCCTCAGGAAATCCGGAATGCTCTTCTTGGCACCTCTGAATAGTATTTTAGAGTACTTGCACAAGAGGGAGCTGGGAGCAAGTATTTTCAGTTATCTCTGAAAAATTTCTCGATAATATGCTACGCTAACTTGCTGCTATGATTTCAATACCTTCATCCTTAATTTCAGCAACTGCTTTTCTAGCATTTAATGTATATAAATTTGCGGGATGAAGGTGCTCACCAGAAGAATAAATAAATTTTAGTACATTGTCTTCCGTAATCCTGTGAATACGCACTGAAAACAGCTGCCTTTTCTCGCACCTCCAGTATTCTTTTCCAAGTTTTGTATTAGTTGAATGAAAATCGTAGATGTAATTACTTTCATCTACTACTTTTCTTTTCTTCTTAGTTGATTGTATGAACTTTGCCATTTCGGGATGGGCAGATTCAGAAATTAAAGTACTAAACTTGCAGCACACTATATATACTGTATATAGTGCCCTACTAAAGAGAGAGAAGGAAAGAGAGAATGTTGAGCATGACTAATGGAATAATTAGAAAATGAGCATATTACTTTATCATAAAAGCCAATAAGGTATAAACTTTTAACACAGCAATGAAGTAAAAGGAAGTAAAAATTCCATGAAACACTTGTTTTCTTTAGAAATTGGACTAAATGTCGTTGGACCAAAAGTCCATCTGATGAAAAGACATTGGACAAAAAGACCTGGACGAAGTGACATAGGACAAAAAGACCACGCACCACCCCTTCCACAGCACCAACCACAGAAGACTTTCCACTTTGCCTGGTAGACAGCTGTGGATGACTTTCACAGATGTCCAGACATCCTGACCGCAACTTGTTACGAAAATCCCCTCTCAGCGAGGAGATGCTGGATAGTCTCCAGGCGTGAAGTCGTAGCGAAGCTACGGCTTTGTGGAAGATGTTGGCATGTGGTTGTTTGAGTAGATTGTGCCGTGGAGGGGGCTCTCTTGGTAGCTCCGGAAACCATTCCGCGTGATGTCATAGCGGAGCTATGAGGGTCATCGAAAGATTGACCGATGTTCTGGTCTTGTTGAGCACCCTCCTCATCAGACAGAACGGGGGAAAGGCGTAAACGTCGTTGTTGTCCCACCGTTTTTGGAAGGCATCTTGCCAGAGAGCCTTGGGGTCTGGGGAGCAGTACAGCGGAAGCTTGAAGTTCAGAGCTGTTGCGAACAGATCCACAGTCGGAGAACCCCACAAAGTCAGGACTTTGTTGGCTACTAGATGATCGAAAGACCACTCGGTACTCACTATCTGAGACGCTCTGCTCAGATTGTCGGCGAGCACATTCCTCTTGCCTGGAATGAAACGAGCCGATACCGGAATCGAGTGGACTTCGGCCCATCTCAGTATCTCTACTACAAGATGGGATAGCTGCTTTGAAAAGGTACCTCCTTGTTTATTGATGTAAGCCACTACTGTGGTGTTGTCGCTCATCACCACCACAGAGTGACCCGCCAGGTACTGTTGGAACTGTTGAAGGGCCAGAAAGACGGCCTTCATCTCTAGAAGATTTATATGGAGGCACTTTTCTGATTCTGATCACAGGCCTGAGGTCGTGTGGTGCAGTAAGTGGGCCTTCCACCCTTTCTTTGAGGCGTCCGAAAACAGCATCAAATCCGGGGGAGGACAAGAAGATCCACTCCTCTTCGTAGGTTCTCTTCTGTCACCCACCACTGGAGGTCCGTCCGTTCTGCAGGTCCCATAGGGATCATGATGTCCGGGGAATCGTAACCTTGATTCCACCGGGACTTGAGCCGTCACTGAAGGGATCTCATCCTGAGGCGACCGTTGGGAACTAGACGAGCCAAAGAAGGTGACCGAGGAGACATAACCACGATTGGGTTGGAAGTTCTTCTCGTCTGAGAAAAGGGCTTGGAACCTTCCTCAGCCTTGCTATCCTGTCGTCTGATGGGAAGGCTTTGTGGAGATTGGTGTCTATAACCATGCCTAGATATAACAGTCTTTGAGTGGGAAGCAGCGAGTACTTCTCGAGATTTACCATGATCCCCAGATCCTGGCAAAGTCCCAGAAGTTTGTCCCGGTGTTGAAGAAGGGATGACACCGAGTCTGCTAGGATCAGCCAGTCATCTAGATAATGGAGGAGACGGATGCCGATCATGTGTGCCCACGAAGATATTAGGGTGAACACTGGTGAAAACCTGCGGTGCTGTGGAGAGACCGAAACACAGCACCTTGAACTGGTAGATCTTGTTGTCTACGCTGAATCTTAAGTACTTCCTTGAAGACGGATGGACTGGGATCTGGAAGTACGCATCCTTCAGATTCAGTGTACACATGAAGTCTTGCAGTCTCACTGCTAGTCTGACCGTGCTGCGGTCTCCATGCTGAACGGAGTTTGTTTGACAAACTTGTTCAGAGCCGAGAGGTCGATGACTGGTCTCCAGCCTCCAGACGCTTTCTTTACAAGAAAGAGTCGACTGAAGAAGCCTGGGGACCCGTTGAGGACCTCTTAGAGAGCGCCCTTCTTCAACAGAGTCTGGACTTCTGCCCGAAGGGCTTGCCCCTTTGCCAATCCCATGGCAAGGGAACTCAATGACACTGGATTCGTCCTCAGGGGAGGTAGAGATGTTGTGAACGGGACCCGATATCCCTGACTGATTACGGAAATCGTCCAGGAATCGGCCCCGAGTTGCTGCCACCTGTCTGCGCAACTTTGTAGGCATCCCCCCACTGGTGGACATGCAGGGGGACTGCCAATCCTAGCGTTTGCGACCTCGGCTGCTCCCTCTAGGATTCTTAGCTCCTCTGGAGGACTTTTTGCCTTTCCTGTCCTTGACAGAAAAGGGCTTAGACACCACTGTCTTCGCTGCTACCGTCGGTTTTGTGGTCTTGATCGGACGGGACTTCTGGGGTGCTGGAGGCTTATAGGGCTTGGATGTCAAAGCCCTATGCAGGAGGAAGTCTTGGTGGGACTTCCTCCACCTCTCAGCAGCCTGTTCCACATCCTTAGGCTCAAACAAACTCATCCCTTCTAAGGAAGAATGCCTGAGCCTATTTAACTCGGTGCTAGGGACCTTCTGATGGAACCTCTCAGCCACCGCATCCCGACGTTTCAGGATGGTGTTTGCCCACAAGTTCGAGACTTGGTGGGCCAGAAACTCGATTGTGCGAGTGCCTGAGAGGAGGAACGTCTCCATAGCTTTCCTGGTACATTCTTTGGAGAAGTCCTCAGAGCGTATCAGGATACCTAAGGTCCCTAACCAGATATCCAGCCACGAAGTGGCTTGCATAGCACACTTCGCAACCTTCTCCTGGTTAAGGATCTTAGTTGCCGAGAACGAGACCTGCCGGTTGGAGTCTATCTCAAGAGGGACTCCTCTGGTAAGCTCTTCCAACGAATGGTGGAGAGGAAGAGCTAAACAAGGCTCCTCCAAGATCTCGAAGTACCTCCTTTGCTGTACGCGAGGAGGTGGGAGAAGCTTGTTGCCGGCACTGGAACGGTTGAAGGAGGACAACTCAGAGAGCTGAACAGCGATCTTGTCCCTGGTACTCTTAACCCCCCTGAGACCAAGGCAGAGCCGCACTGGCCTTAAGAGGGTTTTTGAGTGCCAAATACGTGGTCCAAGACCGTGTCTTTGCCCTCTCGAGGGGGATCTCTGAGTCGGCAAACCCATTGAGAGCCCTCATAAGAGTCAGCACCTGCCAAAATGCATGCTCTGACTCTTGTAGTTCTCCTCCGGATGTTGGACTTGCAGTGAAGTCTCCTGTCCCCAAAGGCTCTTCTTGGGGAGATTCGCGGACATTCTCTGAGTGGCTAGCTGGCTCCGTCCTAAGTGTTGTCGAGGATTTTGGTACTGTCTTCGAGTCCTTCGACTCCCTCCTGGGAGGGATATAAGACTGTAACATAGACGGTGGCAAGCTCTTTTCAGCCCTACCCGGGATGACTTTTCAATGCGAGGTGGGGTTTCCTTCACTGGTGCGATGGGGGAACGTCTCACCTCACGTGACTCCCCTGAGGACGGGAAGTCCTCGTCCGACAGGGAAGGAGAAAAAGTCTGGGGGGGGGGGTGAAGGAACCTGCCTCGAAGGCCTACGAGGAGTCAACTTAGCTCTCGGAGAAATCACCGCGTCCGGAACTCCTCTTTTTCTCTTCAGAGGGGTAGAGACAGCCAAGGATCTGTGCCCCAACTCAGAGAGAACACGCTTGAAAGCCTGCATAACTGCTCTGATTAGCGGCCCGAACCATGGCTGTTGACTGACAGCAGCGCTGTCAGACACTCCCTCTGGAGGGACAGGGATCGACGGATCCCTGGGAGGAGTTTCCATAGGGGGTTCGCCTGAAAAGAAGAAGAAGAGATCCTGGACCTTTCTGGATGCTTCCCTTCCGCCGCAGTGCGCGCTGTTATGCGCTTGCGGGGAGGGGAATGCAGCGATGGCGACCTTGCCGTGCGTTGTCCAGCAGCCTCGCGCGCGGGAGGGTACTGACGCTCACGCAATGGAGAATACCAGGGGTCACGCGCGCGCGGGAGACTGATGGTGCGAGCGCATGGGAGACTGCTGTTGCGCGTGCGAGCGATTGCGAGGGCGTGCAGGAGAATGGTGGTGCTTAGGAGCGCGCGCGGGAGACTGTGGGAGCGCGGGAGACTGTGGGAGCGCGGGAGACTGTGGGTGCGCGGGAGACTGTGGGTGCGCGGGAGACTGTGGGTGCGCGGGAGACTGTGGGTGCGCGGGAGACTGTGGGTGCGCGGGAGACTGTGGGTGCGCGGGAGACTGTGGGTGCGCGGGAGAGCGCGCAGAGACTGATTGCGTGCATGCGCTGGCGAATGTTCGTGCGAGCGTGGGCGCGTAGGATCAGGTCATTGAACACGCGGGCGTGCGGCGGACAGTTTGAGCGCCCTAGTAGATGTCGTAGGGCGCGCGCGCGCAGGAGAGATACCCCTGGCGCGCAGCTGGAGCCTGTGCGTGTGGGCGCGCGTCAGTATGGTGGCGTGCAACTGTAGGAGAGAATGGGCGCGCGCGCGTATCCTCAAGGGCGCGTTGGAGGCACCAATTGGCGCGCTGGCGCGTAGAAGTCTTTGACTTTCCAACAGCGCCCAGATCCGAAGATCGTGGGCGCGCAGCAGAGATCACTGTGCGTGGGCACTAGCACGCGGGAGAGCGCTGGCGCGTTGAGGAGCGCCGACGAGTTGGAGACCGCTGACGCGTAGGAGGTTGCTAGCACGCAGGAGGTTGATGGCGCGCTACCTCAGGTAAAGCCTGCCGCGCAAGAGAATGTTGGCGCGCATGTCCATCATGGCGCGTAAGGGACGTATGCGCGCGATGACGCATACGCCCTTGATGCCCTGTAACAGGGTTCGATGCCTGACGAGCATGTAAATCAGGTTTCGTAGGCGCGTAGCGCGCATCAGCTCTCAGGAACGGTGACGGCAGGTCAGCAGGTCTGTCGGGTGGAAGGTCGACGTGTCCTTTGCAAGGACGACCTTCCACCGCAGGGGCAGTCGGGTTATCCAGGACAGGTGCGCATAATCGCAGAGGCCAACTTCACACACAAACCTGTCAAAGAAAAAGCAAAAAAGCATTAATGGCTGCCAAGAGAGAGGCGAAGATGAGAGAGGACACTTCCGTCTACCATCCAAGCCGAGAGCAAAGTGAGCTCAAGCACAGGTGTGTGTGTGTGGGGGGGGGGGGGGGGTTTAGCAAGCTACCCTCCCCTACCCCTGCTAACTAGCGGTGTGGGTAGTAAAACCTCATTAAATTTCAATGGCTCGTCATTTCAGCTACGCCGAAAGTAATACCCCTATTTAATAGCGTGGTTTGTATGTCAGTTACGGAACAAATTATTCATTTCTGTCGGAAATGTTTGGTTCAGGAAATCTCCCTTGTATACAACAATATGGATAAACCATTTGCCGAGATTTCTTTATCCAATCCCGCATTTCTACAAAGCCAGATTGAGTCAGGTTCAAGAGAAACAGCGATTGCTTATTCCCTTTGAAGATGGCACCAAAGATGACAATAAATTACTTAATACTGTGGTGCAATCAGGATGTAGATTTGAGAACAAAGCCCTCAGAAGACTATTGGAAGTTAAATGGCAGGACAGGATTAGAAATGAAACTACAGTATAAGGGAGATTACTCGAGTGCCATATGTGGATGAAATCATGGTGAAGGGTAGATAGAGACGGTTTGGGCATGCTCTTCACACTCCCCAAGAGAGATTGTCCACCAAACGTTCAATTTGGCTCCACAGAATGGAGAAGTATTGATTTAAAAGCTCAAGATAGAGACGACTGGCGAAATCTAACCGAGGCCCTTTGCATCAATAGGAGATGATTAGGATGATGATAGGTGTCCTACTTACCAATCAGATAGGATGCAGTAATTTAGGTTAGGTTAGGATGCATTCCTAATTGTTTAAAGGCCGCTCATGAGTGGCAGAGGCAAGGGACAGTGACATTGCCCTAGAGACTGACCATATACTGTATACATATGATCAGCGCCAAAGCCCCCTTTCCACCGAAGCTAAGACCAAGAAAAGGGCCAGCCAATGGCTGCCGATGACTCAGCAGATAGACCTATAGGCTTCCCCAAACCCCCATCCTTAGCTCACAAGGATGGTAAGATTGCAGCAACCAAAGGAACTAATGAGTTTGAGCAGGATTCAAACCGCAATCTGGCGTTCACCAGTCAGGGACGTTACCACATCGGCTACCACAAACCCCTATGATTTAAAGCATGCTTGGTTAGTTATTTTTGAAGGGTCCAAAAATCTCTAGCCCCTTTCAGATAAGACAGTAGCCAAGGTTAGGTTAAGTTAGGAAAATCTGTTTTTTCACCAATTATCCTTTTTTCATTCTCCCATAAATGTTAAGATATATGACTGGTGAAAAGGACTAGCTATGCATTGCTGATGGACGCAAAAGTAAAATTTGTGAAATGGACATAAACATTAGGGTAATCATTGATGTTTATATGGAGTCAAAGGTGCAAAAGTAACATTTACTGAACAGTTACAGCAATTACTGTTACATCTTTATCATTGACGGTTGCAAATTCAATGAACATTCGGTAGTAATATTTAAACCAGATGATATTGATATTTTCTCTTCGTTATCAAATTGTCTTAATCTGAATAATAAGAAAACATAACAAATTCCATAAAAAATTAACAATTACCAAATGTATAACATTAGCCACACGGACTTTTTAAAAATTACAATATCAGAATGGTCTAACACGACAAGGATCCTAATCGCAGTGATGCATTGTTGGAGAGTGAATCCCATTGTATTTTATTTTTTCATATTGAATTGTGGGAGCGTGAATTATACCAAAACCCATTGGCTATGCTCTCAAGTTTATCCAGTTAACAACAATTTAGAATTATGAGCTTTGTTTGATGGCGATGACTTTTCGTGTAGAAGTTTGCTGTGTGCTCAGTTGACTTTTCCTGTTTTGATGAATTCTACACCAAATTTAAGGACATAAGTTCACAAGTTTGGTGACAAATCCACTTCAAATACAGTAGTAACTATAGGTGCAATCAGTAGAGCGCAGACCTCCGCCGCGGCAGCTTAATTCTTGGCCTTGACCTTTGACTTTAACATATAATACTAGGCGTGGATTTTCACAAACTCAAATATGAGCCAGGTTTGAAGTCTCTATGACAACTTTGTCCAAACTTATGGTTGATTACGTGAATTGGACATGTTGTTTGACCGTGACATTGACTTTTGATCTTCCAAAATTTAATAATTTCCAGCTTTTTACATTATAGTTAATCCCTTCAAATTTCATTACTTTATGATTAAAATTGTGGCCACGAAGCTGTTCACAAACAAATACACACACACACACACAGGGGCAAAAACATAACCTCCTTCCAACTTTGTTGGTGGAGGTAACTAGCATCCAGGGCCTTACAGCGGTAACATGCTAGCCTAGCATTCGTATGGACAGCAGATAGAGTCCTGCCTCAACCAGTAGGTTTATGAAGTTTACTGGGGAGGTAACTACTGTGGTCAGACACCAGAGTGGGGAGTTAGGCTTCCCCAGCTGATGTTCTGACAAGCATCTCTTCAAATGAAGCCTGTGACTTTTAACTTTTTACAGTATGCACTGTACCGCAGGCGTTACGAGCATGTATGAAACACATGCGGTACAGCACCATGAATTTTGCAATTTACATTACAAATATTAAAAATATTCAAAGAGGAGTTCACACCACAGGAAAATAAATAATAATTTTATTTGAATTCATTACATCTTTGTAGTTTAACCATTTCCTTGTTTCCTTTCCTCTCTGGGCTATTTTCCCCTATTGGAGCCCTTGGGCTTATAGCATCCTGTTTATCCTACTAGGGTTGTAGCTCAGCAAGCAATAATAATAATAATAATAACTTATTATTTTTAATCAGGAAATAGTAATAGGCATACCCTATGCAGACAGGTGTTTGACTGAAGGCTTTCAAAACCTTAAGACTTCGTAAGTCAAGATGGAGCACAGGGACTCGCACCAGTAAGAGCTCAACTACAATTAAGGTGGACCCAGCGCCTAGGTTAGGTTATGTGGATGTGGTTAGGTTATGTGGATGTGGTCAGGTTAGACACATCACTGAATTTTATTAATTCTGTATTTTTCTCACTTCAAAATACCTAAATTTCTAACTTTAGTCTCACATTCTTTTTATTCTCCAAGTGCTTCTGAATTACTTTTGATAGAAATGAACATGAGATTAATTCAAAAAGTACGTTATTGTGTAGATAAATATGGTGACTGGACAACCCTGGCCACGCTGAGACAACTCGCCCCACATTGAGACAATTCGGCTCATTGTCGAGACAACAATCCCCACATCGAGACAATTCGGCCCCTTGTCGAAAAAACTCGGTCCCTTTGTTGAGAAAACTCGGCCCCTCGTCGAGACAACTCGGCCCCTCGTCGAGTGATACAACTCTGTCGATTTCGAGAAAACTTGGCCTTAATCAAAGCAACTCGCCCCACATTGAGACAACTCAACCGAGAGCAATTTCATTTTATTATCTTAACATTTAGTGCAACACAACTATTATACTGTAAATGTAAATGAAAGTTTCGTTTTCTCGTGTGAATAAAAGTTATAAAATTCTAAAGAGTCGTTGTACGCCAATTATTTACACCAAGAAAATAAGAAAAAACTTGATAATAAAATCACAGTGGGCTAAATTGTCCTGAAGTGGAACGAGTTATCTTGATGTCGGCCAAGTTGTCTATGACCTGATAACTATTTCAATATTCTGAATCTAACTCTGGCCTAAATTTGATGAACATTATTCATAGCTCTTTGCACTGAAGGCATATTACAAGGTATACCTTGAGGTGTATGTATGATAACGGCCACCTGTATGTATGACGACGGCCGATTAAAAATACGGCATTCTAAGGGGGGTCGCAGGGGATCGTTAACACCCCCCGTTAAGTAAGTAGGTAAGGACACAGCTTGTAGGTTAAGCTAGGTAGGGAAGTTTGAGTTAGATGGTGTTTTGTGTAAAGATTTTACATAAAAACGTCCTATGTACGACTAGAAAAATGCGAAGAAAATTCCAATTTTCTATGCATGTGGGAGGAACTGGCCGCTGATATACAAAGGCTCCTACATCTCTATCGGTACATGATTACTTGACCACGCTCTCCACATACTGCCAAATTATGCAAAGCTATTGTTTTCCTCTATTACTTTTCATAATTTATAACAATTTGCCACATGGGAAACAAGATAAAATTATAAAACTATAGAATAAAAAAACCCTAGCCTGGTTTCCTCACTAAACGACCTGCAACTGAGACATCGTCAACATACTCAACTAAACAGAAGTTTGTGATGACAGCGTACATTTGATATATACGGTATTCAAAATATATACCAAATTAAAAATGAAATAATTACTCAAATGTGTCCATTTGTGACTATAGTCGTTTAGTGAGGAAACCAGGATATTTTTTTTTCTTTATATAATTTTACAACTTTTTTATAATTTCAATTTTTTTCCCATGTGGCAAATTGCTTTAGGAGCCTTTGTATATCAGTGGCCAGTTCCTCACACATTGATTAAAAATGGATATTAACTTATACTTTCCCCCTAATATAACCTACAAGCCATTTCCTTCCCTAACTACCTATAGGGGGTCTAATGGCCTTCTTACACTGACTTATCCTAAGTAGCCGTAATAATACATACAGGTGGCCACTATCATACATACACCCCTTGTTTCAAATTATGAAAAAGTAGTAGAGGAAGACACTAGCTTTGCATAATTTGGCAGCATGTGGAGAGCGTGGTCTTAGAAACAAATACCTCTCTATCATTTATAGATATGTCAATTGCAAATTCGACTTTCTAATTTGCCATTTCTCTCTCATATTAATGAAGCAGACTTGTAGTGGTGCAAGCGTAAAGTTTTACCAGAGTCAGTAGGTTACCAACAGGTTAACTAGCCTATGAAATCGTCAGTGTTTGTTTCCTTGCTAGCCTTGTTAAATTATAAATAAAGGTAATCATATTATGAGTAAAATCATACTAAAATAAATATAATCCCAAGAAAATTAATTTATTTACATTTAACATGACTACGGTGGCTACGCCTACCAGATAAATCGTTCCATATTTTCCATTAATAAACTTATATAAAATGTTAAAATTAATTAGAAATATACCATTGTAATCTATTATGTGACATACTTACATAGGACGACGAAATTACGTATATTAATTGGTTAATTACACGCTAATCACACGTTATCCTTCCAAACCACCAATACACCTGTTTGCCGTCAGCTGACGAATCACAAATGTAAACATTGTCAAGACCAAGGTTGCCAGATTATTTCGATTGGATTATCGTACATGAGCCTTAGAATTGTCGTTTTTCAACCAAAAATATCGTACACAGTTTCAATATAATTATTAGGGAGTTACATGATTGACTTATTTCAAGATATTTTAGTATAATTGTTTAATTAAAAACACATTTGTATATACCTAAGGTATGTATCGTACATCGTACTGGACCTAAAATAATCGTACATGTATGATAATTATCGTACGAATGGCAGCCCTGGTCAAGACTCAGTCAGGAGTCAAATCAAAAACTTCAAAAGAAATTACTTATATTTATTTAATTTATCAATTTTAATGTCTGTATATTTATTTTACGTATATAAAATAGAAATTCTTAAATTATATGCAATTTTGTAGGAAATAATTATTATTAAACTATTAGATCATGAACAAAATACAATATTTTCTTTGGCCTTCAGCAAAAGGGAGCTATTCGCTCATAGGTTACCCTCTATTTATTGCTATTTTTATTCATAATTTTCATATATAAGAACTAAATTTGTATCCTGAAATACAAACTATGAAAATTTATGAAAATTGGTATATATTATAATGATTATATAACAGAATTACGAACTGATAGCGTATTTTCTTTTTTCCTGTCACAAGGAAGCTATAAGCTCAAAATGTACCCTTCTCTTATTTTTCTTGCAGAGAATGTTTTTAATGTTGGAGAAGCTGACATAAATCTCTTTTTATAGTTTATATATGAAAGATCTATTTTAATGTTGTTACTGTTCTTAATATATGTAATTTTGATTGGTCATTACTTCCCTTGTAGTTTATTTCCTTATTTACTTTCCTCACAAGGCTATTTTTTTCCCCGTTGGAGCCCTTGGGCTTATAGCATCCTGCTTTTCCAACCAGAATTGTAGCTTGGCTAATAATAATAATAATAATAATAATAATAATAATAATAATAATAATAATAATAATGCAGACATGGCCTAGACAAAATGAGAACCAGTGAGATAAAAGACAAGTTCAGATGCCAAAATAGTTTATTTTTTATTTTTTTAAGTCAGTTTGCCAGTCATACCCTAATAAACCATTTTTTCCAATTCTAACATACACACACATGCATATATATATATATATGTATATATATGTATATATATATATATATATATATATACATACATATGTGTATATGTGTGTATGTGTGTGTGTGTTTATGCAGTTCCACACACACACATGGTCAGGATAATCTTGTATTTTAATTTTGCCTGTAGTTCTTTTGTATATATATATATATATATATATATATATATAGCCAGTCACTTGCTCTTTAATATATAGGAGAGATTACTAAGCTACAACACTAGTTGCAAAATAGGATGCTATAAGCCCAAGGGCTTTAACAAGGAAAAATAGCCTAGTGAGGAAAGGAAATAAGGAAACAGATAGAGTAGCATGCTTGAGTGTACTCTCAAGCAAGAGAACTCTAATCCAAGACAGTGGAAGGCCATGGTACAGAGGCTATGGCACTACACAGGACTAGAGAACAATGGTTTGATTTTGGAGTGTTCTATGCTCGCGAGATATTGTGTTTAATGTATTGTAAGTGGATTTTAGGACCTAATAGATATCAGCATTACTCAAAAACTCTGATTTTTTAAGATTTATGGCCAATGTAGTGTATAAATTCAAGTGATATTCTATAATTTGACTTCAATAATAATAATATTTCAATCACATATTCCCTTTCATATCCTAGTGTTTTACTCAGGCTAGAGAGAGAGAGAGAGAGAGAGAGAGAGAGAGAGAGAGAGAGAGAGAGAGAGAGACGGTTTGTAACTACTCACAATAATTCAATTCGTGTTTTTAATCGAATAGCAAATTCTCTCATTGGGAAAGAAATCATCTTGCCGGACTTCAGTATCAAAGGAAATATAAGAATATTGCAAAAAAACTATCTTCCCCTTTTATAGCAATAAAACTTAAGAAATGCCAGACAAAATATTCGTAAAATAGGGATGCGAATACCGTGAGACCTTCTACCGGGGGTTACTCTCAGGGTAGGCGCCTTGGGGGGAGGTTAGAGGGGACTAGTGATAGTCCCTGCTGGCTAATGGTCGCCCGAGGAGGACGATGTAAATCGTCTCTGTGGAGACCTAAAACCCGCAACTTTAATTTAAAAAAAGTATAAACTAGCCTACAATATGAGGGTAAAGTACAAGAAATACCTTATAATGGCTTGTCTCACACTAATGCTGTTAAAACATTAACTACCAATACTTTCATAATAGTTAAATACATGTGTTATTGTTAATAAACAAAAGCGAAGCAGATAAGGAATTGCTGTAACGTCTCGCGGGTGCTTCACACAGTTAAAATTTGCCTCGTTCTATATCAGGTCAAAATTTACATTTGATAACTCATATATTTTATCAAAGTAATTGGTAAATTAAAGTACAGTTGAGAAGAGCACGATGAGGGGTAGATGGAGATGGTTTGGGCATGCTCTTCGCACTCCCCAAGCGAGATTAGTTCATAAAACTTTCAACTGGGCTCCACGAGGGACAAGAAGATTTGGAAGACCCGGGCCTGCATGGCTGAGGACTATGAAGCGTAAAATAGGAGATAATTAATGGAGAAGTATTGATTTAAAAGCTCAAGATAGAGACGACTGGCGAAATCTAACCGAGGCCCTTTGCTTCAATAGGCGTAGGAGGAGATGATGATGATAATGATATATATATATATATATATATATATAATATATATATATATATATATATATAGAGAGAGAGAGAGAGAGAGAGAGAGAGAGAGAGAGAGAATGAACATTACCACGATTTCAACTCCTCTATTTTACTCAAAATATTAAAGGCTTGATTTCTCGTTTCGCATATTCTGTAGTATCAATATGCAATTTTTGACAAATACATTGCAAGCGTTGAATCAAAGTATTCCCCATCTATGAGAAGATGCTGAAAATAAATTGTATATATCTTGAACAGTTCCAATTATTATTTTGCTGCAACAGTACGTTTGCATAGCGTTATTTTTCCACTTTAGGATGGTAAGAGTGTAAAATACGAGAAATAAAATTTTTTTTGAAAGTTGCATTAAGTGTGCATATGATTTTCAACCTAGTGGTTCGTTGAAATAGGAACTAAACAGGGTATCAACGACTCGCCATTCTCTCTTAAGCTATCAGCTGATAGGTAAAGCAGGGCTGCCACACGTTACCATAAACGTAAATATTTTTACATTATTGTTTTTCATTATTTAGAGGTTTAATATAATCAAATTATGTTTATAAATTAATATAATAATTATATTTTATAATCAAAGAAGAAACACTTAACTAATACACACTCTGGAAGCAATATTTTACCGAAAATTTTAATGTTGGGGAATGAATCGGTTGGCAGCCATGCTCAATCTTTTGTTTACATTAGTAGCGCTCGTGTCAAGTTTAAACTTATCCCGAACTTCCTCTGTGTTTTTTTTAAGTTTATTGGCTATTTTAGGAACTGTTAATACTCGAGACGATGTCGAGCAGTGATAGTGATCGTAATGGTGATCCTCAACTCACCACACTCGAGTGGTAGCAGCTTATATATTGGGGTTTTCTATCGTAAAAACAGTGCCAAGGAAAGTGACATATCTAGTATGCAGTAGGTTGGTTTACACCATCCACCCGATGAGATACTTCTCCGAGAGAGTTATTGGGTCTTTGGCCAGATAGTATCACATTGGATCCCTATCTGGTTAAGAGTCAGTTTTCCCTTGCCTACACATTCACCAAATAGTGTGGCCCATTCTTTACGCATTCTCATATTTCCACATACACGTGACAACACCAAGATAACCGAAAAGTTTTTCAATCAAGGGGGTTAACTACTGAACTGTAATTGTTCAGTGGCTACTTTCCACTTGGTAAGGGTAGAAGAGACTTTAACTGTAGTAAGCAGCTCGTCTAGACAGACACTCCAGAATCAAACCATTGTTTCCTATTCTTGGGTAGTGCCATAACCTCTGTATCATGGTCTTCCTCCGTCTTAGGTTAGAGTTATCTTGCTCGGGCACAATATTCTATCTTTCCATTTTTTCTCATCCTCACTGGGCTATTTTCCTTGCTTTTCCAACTTGAGTTGTAGCTGAACTAGTAACAATGATACAATAATGATAATAGTGATGGTGTTGGGGTTAATGAGACCCCAGAAAGTAATGTTGAAGGCTGGTCTAAGAATGTAGCTAAGTTTATGTAAGTTATGCTTACAAAGTTAAAGGGCAGGTCTTAAAGAAATTTGGGCCCAAGTGTAGAGATGGCTACTTTGAGAGGTGCAGTATGAAAAAAAAGTGAAAGATATTCTTGATGCATATTTGGCCCTCGGTGATCTTAATAAGCAAAAGGCATATATTTGTGACTGTATTACTGAAGTCTTTTGAAAGAAAGTATGCAAAGAAGAAGAAAAGTCAACTCCTAGGGAAGACAGTGTTTATTGTGATGCATTGTGGTGTAACCTACAAAAAATTTGTAGGAAAGGGTTTGCAGCAATGCGTGTGCCAGTAGGGATACGGTGGAGTATATTGATAAGAGAGAGGCCTATCCGACAGGCACTCCAAAGAAGATGAACGAAGAAGGCGGGACTCTTCGACTGGCACTCCAGAGAAGAAGGAAGAAGGCCTCTCCGACTGGCACTCCAAAGATGAAGAAAAAAGAAGGCCTCTCAGACTGGCACTCCAAAGAAGAAGGAAGAAGGCCTCTCCAACTGGCACTCCAAAGATGAAGAAGGAAGAAGGCCTCTCCGACTGGCACTCCAAAGAAGAAGGAAGAAGGTCTCTCTGACTGGCACTCCAAAGAAAAAAGAAGGCCTCTCAGACTGGCACTCCAAAGAAGAAGGAAGAAGGCCTCTCCAACTGGCACTCCAAAGATGAAGAAGGAAGAAGGCCTCTCCGACTGGCACTCCAAAGAAGAAGGAAGAAGGTCTCTCTGACTGGCACTCCAAAGAAAAAAGAAGGCCTCTCAGACTGGCACTCCAAAGAAGAAGGAAGAAGGCCTCTCCAACTGGCACTCCAAAGATGAAGAAGGAAGAAGGCCTCTCCGACTGGCACTCCAAAGAAGAAGGAAGAAGGTCTCTCTGACTGGCACTCCAAAGAAAAAAGAAGGCCTCTCCGACTGGCACTCCAAAGAAGAAGGAAGAAGGTCTCTCTGACTGGCACTCCAAAGAAAAAAGAAGGCCTCTCAGACTGGCACTCCAAAGAAGAAGGAAGAAGGTCTCTCTGACTGGCACTCCAAAGAAAAAAGAAGGCCTCTCCGACTGGCACTCCAAAGAAGAAGGAAGAAGGTCTCTCTGACTGGCACTCCAAAGAAAAAAGAAGGCCTCTCCGACTGGCACTCCAAAGAAGAAGGAAGAAGGTCTCTCTGACTGGCACTCCAAAGAAAAAAGAAGGCCTCTCAGACTGGCACTCCAAAGAAGAAGGAAGAAGGCCTCTCCAACTGGCACTCCAAAGATGAAGAAGGAAGAAGGCCTCTCCGACTGGCACTCCAAAGAAGAAGGAAGAAGGTCTCTCTGACTGGCACTCCAAAGAAAAAAGAAGGCCTCTCAGACTGGCACTCCAAAGAAGAAGGAAGAAGGCCTCTCCAACTGGCACTCCAAAGAAGAAGAACGAAAAAGGCCTCTCCGACTGGCACTCCAAAGAAGAAGGAAGAAGATGGCCTTTCCGACTGGCACTCCACCAGTTGTAAACTTCCACCAGCTCTTCCCTTCGCGGCTGAACGTAAAGTGTGAACGATATTCTTTTGCATGCTGTTTTATTATTAAGATTGTTACTCTTGGTTCTTTGCATGTTAATTTTAACATTATTGTTTGATTTTAATATTATTTTCAATATTTTCTTGTTTGTGTCCTTATATGTAATGAGGGTCAACTACTCTACTTTTTGTCAACTTTAGCATTGTTGTTCATCTATCTGGCAATCAATCATGCCACGTGATTACTCATACCATAAGTCATGTTCCTGGTCATTCTATGGGAGTTGAACTTTCAGTTAAACATAACCTGATGCGAATTATAAGGGTCTAGGCTAACTGCATTATTTAGTATTTTTGTCATCAATCTTGCTATTAATCATACCATCAATCATGTGCTAATTAACTGAGCAATTATACGTGTGACTGAATAATACTAAATTAATGATAGGATCGTCAAGTTTCCAAAAAGTAGAAAAAGAAAATTAAAATAAAGTTGTGGTAGTGATTGGAAAAAATATAGCTATTTTGTAAATTATCAATCAATGAATCTATCATGTGAATTCCAATTC
Organism: Palaemon carinicauda; assembly: GCF_036898095.1. Classification (NCBI taxonomy): domain Eukaryota; kingdom Metazoa; phylum Arthropoda; class Malacostraca; order Decapoda; family Palaemonidae; genus Palaemon; species Palaemon carinicauda. Next base: position 60,586,991 of record NC_090747.1, on the reverse strand, counting down.
TTTTCATGCATAAAATTATTGGCATTATAGTTTTTCCAATAAGTCAAACTAGATGAAAATATCTTGTAAAATAAGAGCCATGGATTATGAATAATAATGTTGAAACTACCGACATGATGTAATTCATAAAATTGTCAACAGATGGCAGTTTAAAGGCTATTGAATTATTTTACTTTTTTATAACATACTTTGGAAATGCAAACAATTTTATTTAGATTTTTTTTCGGGGCCCCAAGAGATTGGGGCCTATTGGAAACATCCCTGCCTAGTAATCGCCAGACTGGGGTTCGAGTCTCGCTGAAACTCGTTAGTTCCTTTGGTCGCTGCAACCTCACCATCCTTGTGCGCTAAGAATATCGGGTTTTGGGGAGCTTATAGGTCTACCTGCTGTGTCATCAGCAGCCATTGCCTAGCCTTCCCTGGTCCTAGCATGGGCACTGATCATTATGGTCATTTTATAGCGCATTGTCCTGCTTGCTAGGGTAATGTCACCGTCCCTTGCCTCTGCCATTCATGAGCGGCCTTTAAAAAAACCTTTAAGCTATAGCTTGTTTACCTTATATGTACATCCCTCACTGCATGCTGTTGTTCAACTAACACACTCTCTCTCTCTCTCTCTCTCTCTCTCTCTCTCTCTCTCTCTCTCTCTCTCTCTCTCTCTCTCTCTCTCTCTCTCTCTCTCGGGACCAGGATTGTCTATGCTACAAAACTGACTGAAATTGAAATTGAACAAATTTCTCTGATATAGAAAAAGTTTTCTCAAGGAAAATAAAAAAGATGTATGAATTAATAAATTAATATTTATTAATCTATTCTGAAGTGATTAAAATATACATTGTTAATAAAGAATTATACAAGCAGACCAGTCTATCACATTTCATGGAATATCTTTGTTAAGCCTTTTTATTTTTTAGATTCTTACTGTCCACACACAGTTTGTTGCGGGTAGTACCATAATCAAACTTTCCAAACCTAAACTAAGACATGGGTCTTGTACTAAAACCTATCTGAAAAGCAAACTTAACAAAGCAATGCATTATAACAAAATTAAATCATATTTCGTAGCCTTTAGTTAGTAACTGAAAATTAAATAGCTCATGGACTGGGCAATACTAGCAAACACATTGTTCAACGGGACAGAAGCCCGCGGCACAGTTGACCTCACACCATGCGTCGAGGCCTGGCACCCAGAAATCGGACTCTTTCCCAACACCTCGGCAGCCAGCGCCAGCAATGGATTTTCCTCCACCTGGTTTTTTCCCACCAGCCCATGGTTTTTTAGATCCAGAGTGAGGTCCGACTCCCTGCCCATCACCTGATTCTGGGCCTTGACCTTTGGAGCCGTCACCCGAACCTCTTAGTCCGGAGTATCCACCTCCGTAGCTCCACTCTGAACCTTCTGATCCAGGATAGCTCCAACTTGAACCTCCTGATGCAGAATGCCCACCACCAAAAGACCCACTTGTACTGCCTGATCCAGAGTGACCACCACCAAAAGACCCACTTGTACTGCCTGATCCAGAGTGACCACCACCAAAAGACCCACTTGTACTGCCTGATCCAGAATGACTACCACCAAAAGACCCACTTGTACTACCTGATCCAGAGTGACTACCAGCAAAAGCCTCACTTTTACTGGCTGATCCAGAGTAACCACCACCAAACGACCCACTAGAACCTCCTGATCCAGAGTGACCACCACCAAACGACCCACTAGAACCTCCTGATCCAGAGTGACCACCACCAAACGACCCACTTGAACCTCCTGATCCAGAGTGACCACCACCAAACGGCCCACTTGAACCTCCTGATCCAGAGTGACCACCACCAAACGACCCACTTGAACCTCCTGATCCAGAGTGACCACCACCAAACGACCCACTAGAACCTTCTGATCCAGAGTGACCACCACCAAAAGGCCCACTTGTACTGCCTGATCCAGAGTGACCATCTCCGAAAGTTATACTTGTTCCGCCTGAAGAACTCTGTTCAACGAAATGGGTCTCATGTGTTTCAGAGAAGTCTGATCTGTTGAAAAAAATGGATGATACTAAAACAAGTCTTGTAGTATATTTACTTACGACCAAAATTTACAGTAATTGTCCAATATCAAAACATTGACGATACTCTTTTTAGACTTCATACGCTAACACCTTTACTATACTTTCTATTTATTCAGTTGAACACAACTTTACATTAATGTGGGAATAAATTTTTATTGGTGCAAAGTTTGACCGAGGATGTCGAATAGTAGTAAACTGAAGGCATTCATTTAGTTTTGAGATAATTTGGGGGTAAACCTGAAGGCATTATTTTAATTTGGCAGGATGATCTAGTCACTCTGAGTTATTCATCAGTTTTTGGGATCTTTAGCAGCAACATATATAACGATTCTGTTGTATTTTGGTTAATATGTAAATGTGAAAATCTTGCAATGCATTAAAAGCCAAGATTAACAAATTAACTTGGAAAAATTTAGTTGAGATTAATAATTAAATTTATTGCTAAAATTTTGTGTATAAAATTATTGAAAATAGAATAAAATCGATGCAATGAGCCATTGGAAATGCTCAAGGATCAGTTTCAACAATTGAAAACATTCACCTGAGAGAGAGAGAGAGAGAGAGAGAGAGAGAGAGAGAGAGAGAGAGAGAGAGAGAGAGAGAGAGAGAGAGAGAGAGAAAGAGTTTTCATACTGACCCTGTAGTATCAGATGACTCTTCTATCACATTTGGCCAGTCATCATCACGAGGTTGAGGTACATCTCCCTAAATAAGAAAGACAAGCTTAGAGTTCTTTTTCATTATTATAATATTAATCAACATAATTATGCATTTATTTGACGTCAATTCTTATTCGATTCTTATTACCAGAGTCGATTGGGTAGAAGGCCATCTCGATTCGCTGACTTCCAAATCATTCCTTATTGTCGCGCTGTTAAATCTATCTACACTGACATTAGTCTGCAAATAATAGAACATATTTGATTAGATAAATAAGCTAATGAATACATGAATGAATAGATTGATAAATGAATGGATGGATAAACAGATCAGTTAATAAATGAGATGAAAAGTAGTAATATTGACAGAACTTATCTAGTGAGGGTAATGATTCTCATAACATAAAAATTAGTGATTCTCATGACAGAGAAATGCTCAAGTGATCTAACTTAACATCTAACTTAATGTTTAATTCTGTTAAAATTTTTAACTTTAATGTGGCAATCTTATCAAAATATGTGATAATTGTGTTCGAAACTATTTCAGATACATTGCTAATAATCTTTTTCGAAGTACAATCATTCTTTGAATTTCATTCATCTATGGGGTCCAATATTCATCCTTTTGATATTCAGTCATTCATTAGATGTTTTTTCGTCCATTTTAAATGTTCGTTTGATCAATGTTTATCATTGAATACTTTTATAACTCTCCAGTAATTATTCATACAATTAACAATGGCTACCTCACAATCTTTATTCATCAATATTCATCCAAATTAATTTATTTATAACTTTCCACTTTTTATTATTCATCCGTATTCATCTATTCAGAGTTAAATCATCCACGAGGCCGCTCGGGGAAAATCCTCTCGTGCGAAGACATTCCTCCTAACGAGCGGAAATATTTCCGTACAGGAAAAATCCGCTCACGTGAAGCGAGCCTTAACTCGCTAATTGTTCATTCATCCACATTAATTGATTCATCCACCTTCATCCAGCAGGTGTTTAGTTATCCACATTCACTCGTCTGCCGTCGATCTATCTTTACCGTTGTGACGTGCTTGAGCAGAGAATGGGCTGCTTTACAGTTAGGACCGATGAATATGGAAAGCCCCTGGCCTGTCTTGACCAGCTCCTCGTCCATGGAGGTCACCATGCTGTCCATGAGCTGTATCTGATAGAAAAAATAACAAATGATTAGGATGATAAACTCCCTTTTATAATAAAGTGCAAGTGTCTGGTTATATAGCCTACATACACTTATAGCTATATACACTGCATACTTTTTTTATTTTTTCCCCGCCATGCTGAGTGCTAATGCTAAACATATGACTACTTGGTCTCTCGCCATCCCTTGGGTAGGGGTAAGAGTGAGTAGTTGTACCCTGGTGAGAGGGGTTATAATTATGAAAGGTGTTGGGGGTGGGGTGGGGAGGGTTGAATCTTAACGTCTGTGCCTGTGCGTGCATATCTGTCTAAATAGCTAGAAGTCATTTTTTGAGAGTTCAAGTATACTAGTAATAATCATAATCTGTCAATCATATTCACATGGTGTTGTTGTTTATATTTGCTCCAGTTTAACATGACAAGAATGAGTTCGAATCCTGCATAGGTGCAGATAGTTTCTTCATATATTGTATGTTCGATTTCAATGGTTACATGAGTAATTGTATACAAAAGCCTGAGCAAATCTAGAACTCATGGGATTCTTCATAGTTTGATTTTAAGATAAGAATAATGATAATAAGGGGGTCATCACTGATAAAAGAGAATGATTGAGTTTATGGTAAAACTCATATCCATAATGCCAACATAAGGACAAAGTATCTCTATGAAAACAAGGGTGATGAAGGAGAAGCTGCAGTATATAAATCGTATCCCGAATGGGAACAAAAGAAATACTGAAGGCAATAATCCTGGACATTCAAGAAATAGAGGGAAGATGCTGGAAACAACCAGAAAAGTGCCTATAAGAATTAAATCTAGATATAAGGCTGATAAGAAAAATGACCAAGCCAAAAATAAAATCCGAAACCAGAAAGGTGGGACACTGAAAGATGGAAAGAAGAAATAGAAAGTAAAGTGAGCTTAGAAATATATGGAACGTGCAAAAAAGAAATTAAAGAAGAAATATATGACAATATATTTGTATCAGTGATATTTTTAGAGCAAGAACCAATGTGTTAAAAGTAACCATTGTAAATAGACTCAATAGGGGAAATGTAAACTGTAATTTTTGTGAAAATAAGGAAGAAGATTTGACACATTTGTTGTTGTTTTGCCAGGAATATTGAAAAGGAAGAAATCAAATAATTTAGCTTCAACAACCCTATGAGAAAGACCTAAAGAAAATAATAGCATAATTTTTATTCAGTGAAATGAATATAGAAAAGAAATAAGAAGTATTAAACCTGATGTGGAGGAAAAGATAAAACAGTATAAGAGAAAGATAAACTTTAGAAGCATTGTTGTAACGGCTATGCCTCACCCCTGAACCTGAAATTATGACAAATCTTAGCACTCTGATGCAAATGGCATTAGGTTATAATGAAGTCAGGAAGCCGACAGGCTAAGAATGTAATTAAACACAACAATCACCATAAAACCTTACCGTCTGCACAACGTAATTCCTAAGCAACTTCAGTCTGGTTAGACCCTCCGCTTGTCTCTGGACCTCGCTGCAAATAGCCCCCTGACAAGAAGCCCAGGAGCCTCTTTGGGAGGCAGGCACAGTCTCCGAAACACCCAGAGTTAAAAGCGTTGTCCAGAGACAAACGCTCAGAGACGTAATGCCTCTCATCTTCATTGGATATTCTGGAAGAAAAAAAAAGACATGTTTCTCATTTTTGATATGTTAGTTGAAATTACGGACGCTCCGAGCAGCTAGTGGTAGATATCTTCCCCACTGTTATTCCTACATTAAGGGGTCGGTTGTGTGATGCTCCCTCTTCATTGCCTTATATCAAACCTCTTCTCTCCATATCATCCTTCATCCTTCTCGCCATCTGATGTTCTGCCTCGCTCTTGATCTTCTCCCCCTAACAGGTTCCTCCCAAGCTCTCACTCCTTATTGTGACCCATTACAGCTCGTACCCAGCATCAATAACCTTAGATGTCAGGATGCCAGATAAACTCACAATCAATCAGTCAATTACAGCTCTTACCAGGCTACAAAAGGTTGTTGTAAGTTTTTAAGCCTTTGGTATTTTTGGAGAGTGGGAAGATACCCACTGGTTCCCTTACAACCCTGTGATTAAAACTATTTCGGAGCAAATAAATATTTATGGTCACTTTTATATATACTTCTTAGTTACTATGGGATCTATGAAACATCTGCCACTGTATATTACCATTTAATCTTTCATAAAAAGATTTTAACTATTAAAGAAGAATTTGATGTAAAACATATGCAAGACATGTTATTGATGTTGATACTGGAGGTTGAGTATATGTTTAAACTCTTAATTAAAGTGACATGCTTTGTGTATTTGACAAAGAATAGACTATTTATATAAATTCTTTATTTTTTTGTTATATTTCTTAGTCATTTGATTGTTATTGGTTGGTACATTATTCACTTTGTTTACTTTTTGCAAATATGCACATTAATGGTGTTCAGAAATGCTCCACATGCATGAATGGGAATTTTGACTATATTACTACTACTACTACTACTACTACTACTACTACTACTACTACTACTGACAATAATAACAATAGTAATAATACTAATGATTATAATACTAAACAAGCAATCTTAATTGGAAATAGAGATTTGAACCACTGACCATTGAGTCACAGGCCAATGTAATACCAACTCAGCCTCGGCTGCGACCGGTGTCCATTGCAAAATCTTTAACATGCTTCGCCCACAAGCAGTATGATCGGCCACCACTCGGATAGTCTTTGATCCTCCGTGGCATGCTTCATTCACAAGTAAACATTATCTCATTGCTCCTCTGCCACTCCATTAGCCTTTGCTCCCCCGTGGCTCGCTTCACTTGCAAATCAACATTATCTTATTGCTCCTCTGTTCAGGCAAGTGGTACATGGATGTGCTGCGCACGCCAGCC
>NC_090747.1:60560193-60575193 GCF_036898095.1 Palaemon carinicauda | reverse complement strand
CAAATGCAGCTGTTTCCAGTCCACTGCAAGACAAAGATCTCAGATATGCCCTTATTCATGTCTGTGGTTCGGCCAGTTTTCATCACCACATTGGTCACTTCGGATTGGTGAAGGCTGGAGACTTTAGTCTGCTCTCTCACAGCAAACCGAACTAGTATTGGTGGCCCTGACTAGTACAGGTGTACTGATCATGCCGATACACAAACCCTTTCACTGCATTAAGGTATCCTCACTTAGAAACTGTATATGTGTACATATTTGTATATATATACATATATACATACATACAGGTAGCCCTTATGTTTTTTGATTCAAGAGTGGCCCTCAGACTAAATAACTTGCACGGCCTTTTTGTAAGATGTTCAAGAAAATGCTTATGTATACATATTCCTTTAAGCATGATTGAACAGTGCTCAGTTCTATTTCTGAAAGTTCCACCTCAAAGCCATGGTAGTACAGTTGGCTTCATTAATCCCCGCACACTTCACTGGAAGCTAAGGAGACGTCTGGCAGCTGTGCATTGTAACACGTAACGCTGTGTTTAACAGGAGACCACTGGTCTATGTTATAAGATTGGTTTCAATCAACAGATTAATACACTTCCAAGGTAACAGCAGTTTGTACTAAATCCGGATAGATATCAGCCCTATTAATATCAATATCAATAGGGTTGTGGTGGCCGATGTGTTAACGTCCTTGACTGGTGAACGCCAGACTGGGGTTCGAGTCCCGCCCAAACTCGATAGTTTCGTTGGTTGCTACAACCTCACTATCCTTGTGAGCTAAGGATTGGGTGTTTGGGGGAGCATATAGGACTATCTGCTTGGTCTTAGCTGGGTGGAGAGGGGGTTCGGGTGCTGATCATATGATGCCTGGTCAGTCTCTAGGGCATTGTCCTAATTGCTAGGGCAATGTCACTGTCCCTTGCCTCTGCCATATATGAGTGACATTTAAACCTTTACACCTGTATAGTATTCAATTAATGAAATACAAAAGACACTTAGAGGTTTAAAGGCCGCTCATGAATGGCAGAGGCAAGGTGATACTTTCAGACAAGTGCACTACTCTACATTTGTTCTTGATCAACAGAGTGAAACTGTTGGCAAAGCTGACTGTAAAAGAAAATTGCCGAGCTTGCAAACAAGAAATCAAAAGTTTGTTTTATTAATTTAGGAATTGCTTTACAAAAACATATTGATATTTGCTTAACAGCACTTTTTTACAAGCTCAGTGACTTTGTTTTACAGGCAGCCAGTATTCTAGAAGTTTTATTCCAGCTGTGACCAGGTTATGGAATGATCTTCCTAATCGGGTAGTTGAATCACTGGAACTTTAAAAGTTCAAACTTGCAGCGAATGTTTTTATGTTGAACAGGCTAACATAAGTCTCTTTTTATAGTTTATATATGAAATATCTGTTTTGATGTTGTTACTGTATTTGAAATATTTTGTTGTAATTATTCATTATTTCTCATATTGTTTATGTATTTCCTTATTTCCTTTCCTCACTGGGATATTTTTCCCTGTTGGAGCCCTTGGGCTTATAGCATCTTGCTTTTCCATCTAGCTAGTGATACTAATAATAATAACAGTTTCTCTTATTTCTAAACACAGCATTATCTGCTACAACGTACAGCTATCAGACATCTCCTTAACTTCCATGAAGTGTACAGGGATTAATGAAGCCTATTGTACAACTTCATCTTTTTCTGTATCAAGATTCCCAGTATTTTTTCTGAACGTTACAATTTTGTTTTAGTTGATGGGCTACACCTATCTTTTTTACTTATAGAAAGTTTCCTTCAAAGCTAAATGTCGTTTGACTCTTTGTATGGAGTAGGTTGGCCAGGGCACCAGCCACCCGTTAAGATACTACCGCTACATAGTTACTGGGTCCTTTGACTGGCCTGTCAGTACTACATTAGATCCCTTTCTTTGGTTACAACTCATTTTCCTTTGCCTACACATACACTGAATAGTGTGGCCTATTCTTTCCACATACAGCTCTGTCAACACTGAGATTACCAAACAATTCTTCTTCACTGAAAGGGATAACTACTGCACTGTCATTGTTCAGTGGCTACTTTCATCTTGGTAAGGGTAGAAGAGACTCTTTAGCTATTGTAAGCTGTTCTTCTAGGAGGACACTGCAAAATAAAAATATTGTCCTCTAGTCTTGGATAGTGCCATAGCCTCTGAACCATGGTCTTCCACTGTCTTGGGTTAGAGTTCTCTTGCTTGAGGGTACACTCAGGCACACAATTCTATCTTATTTCTCTTCCTCTTGTTTGTTTTTGAATTCTTATAGTTTATATATGAAAGCTCTAATTTAGTGTTGTTCCTTTACTTAAAATATTTTGTTTTGATTGTTCATTACTTCACTTGTAGTCGATTTACTTGCTTGTTTCATTTCCTCACTGTGCTATATTACTCTTTTGGAGCCCTTTGGATTATAGCATCCTGCTCTTCCAACTAGGGTTGTAGCTTAGCCAATAATAATAATATTGTCTGTTTTAGAAAGCTATATATAATTCATTATTTTAACAAAACAATTATACCACAACTATTGATTCATACCAAGAGAAATCCCATCATCTCTTCTCTTCATTGGCATCTGAAAAGTAAAATACAGATGTTACGGATGACAGTGAAAAAAGGTGTTGAAACATAATGATATATTTGGGAATCACACAGCATCTTGCACCGTTTGTATTTTTACATATACAATTTCACAATGTCGAGGCAACGTTGAACATATAGAGCAGGTTAAGAGTGAGTTCCACTCTCGACCCAGGACACCTATAACAGTTGAAAAATGAAAATGATAAGGACGTCTCCTTTACATACGATTGAGCAGGAATGCAAACATTATATTCAATCATTATAGTAAAACACTGTATTTAAACATCATATCAGAGGCTAAGGGATGCTTAAATGGACCTTTAGTGCTTGCAGTTTGCCTCTGAATGCAAAACTCCTGCTGGAGTGAGATCCTATGAAGTAAGGATGCTAGCTTAACCTCTAAGTATCTGATTTAGGATCTTCAGTTGCTTGAAATATGTTTTAGAAATATTTCAAGCATAGAATTATTTTTCTTTTAGAAGTTGTGCTGTAAGTTCAAGACAGAGTTTAGTGTTGACTATAAAACAATAAAACAATACTCATTCACACAATATGTTTATTATTTGTTGGTTTAGTATTATTTTTATTTCTATTCAATTAAAATTTCTTTTTCCGCCTTTTATTCTTTTGTTTTGTATTAGTGGGTAAACTTACTAGTAAACATATTAATAACAACAATAGTACTGCTGCATGGAATGATATTAAGACCTGTTTGTGCTCTAGTTGACATGCATCAACCCAAAATGGATCTCCGCACTATCAAATCACAAATACCAAACCCTTATCTAATGGGGTTTAATTTTAAACAACTCATCAATACCTGTTAAGTATTCAAAGTGATAAGATTTTCTTATAAACAAAACAAATGGTAAATTTTTCTTAGAATTATCATTGAATTACCAGCATATGAATATGTAAGTGTTCCTTTAATCGTCATTAAATATCCGTTAGCATTCCATAAAATCTCCAATATGTAACCCGTGCCTAAGGTTACAATTTGGCTGCGACTGTGTCCAGTCTAAGGTCTTTAACGTGCTCCGCCCACAAGCAACGTGATTGGCCGTCACTCAAATGGTCTTTGCTCTGTCGTGGCTCGCTTCGCTCGTAAATTAACATTATCTCATTGCTCCTCTGGTATGGCGAGTGGTACATGCCAGCCGTGCTGGTCAATATTTAAGGTATCATAATTGTATGATCATCATTATTATTATGTTTACATGAATCAGCTGTGATGGCTTTATACCTCGCTTCGCTCGCAAATTAACATTATCTCATTGCTCCTCTGGTATGGCGAGTGGTACATGCCAGCCGTGCTGGTCAATATTTAAGGTATCATAATTGTATGATCATCATTATTATTATGTTTACATGAATCAGCTGTGAGAAGGCGGCGACCAATCACGACGCGTGTGGGTGGAGCATGTTAAAGTCTGCTCTAACACAGTGGCTCCCTTGATATTCTTTTTGCAAATAGTTGCCAAGTTCATGACTATTTCCTGTTTTGTTATTGGGTTGATATTAGAAAAAAATGTATTTCTAAAGCATCTATCTCTTTGATTTGCACAATTTTGTTTAGATTACATTTTTTTATTCCACAAGTTTATATGATAACAGTCATCAGTTGGATACGATACAACATCACACCAAAAATAGTTTGCTGTATGTACACTTGGCCTTACAATAAACAACCTCAAATGAACTCATACCTTAAGATTTTAAACAAATTTCACAGCATTACAGTTTTAATAGGAAAAATCGAGAAAATTGGCAATTTTTTTTTTAAACTGTTTTTGAGCTGAAGCAATCTAGAATTTCATAAAAGATTATCATGATAAATTTTCTAATATTTCTCATATACTGTTTAAATTGATATATAGAGATTTTTAAAACTTAATTTCTTGTATTGATACAATTTATCTTATTATTTACCACTTTAATAATAATAGAATTATTAATAATCTAAGTAATTCTAACAACAGATTATAATTTTGCACTAAAAACTGCACTAAACAATCAATAGAATTTTTTGAGTAAAAGATGAACCTCAATGATATATATATATATATATATATATATATATATATATATATATATATATATATATATATATATATATATATTTATATATATATATATATTATATATATATATATATAATATATATACACACATGTATATATATATATATATATATATATATATATATATAATATATATATACACACATGTATATATATATATATATTTATTTATTTATAACATTTTAATAACATTGAAAATAAGATATGAAAAAAATGAGATCTAAGTCTTTGAATAGAATAATTGGAAATAGTCATCATAAATATAAAAATCTTAAGAAGTCAATTATATGAAAATATACACCAACTTTGATTCAAAAGATGTCCGGTAAATGAAAAAAAAAGATCTTTAAAAAGGAGAAATACAAAATGTTGATCTTAAGGTTGCGGTTTCTGGCAACTTTAGCGTCTCACTCGATACCAAGTAGCCATTAAATGATTGATTTAATTCGATAGAGCTGTGCTGAAAATTATCCAACACTAATCACTTAAGGGTAGTCAAGTATGTATTGGTGTGTATGGTATAATTGAGTAAGATATGTGAAGACTCAAGAATGCATGAATATTGGGGAAATATATGGACTACGAAAAAATGGTTGGCAATGCTAAGCTGATAGATGCCATAAGTCTGCACAGTGCTAAAACAATTTATTTTAGGATAAGCACAAATATAAAAGCCTATCTATTTGATAATGATGCAAGAGAAAACACAATACAGAAAATTGAATTAATATAAAGTCTGGGTTTTATACAAAGCATGCGAGTAAGAAAATACGATTTGCCGTCTCGGAAGGATTACAAAGCAATGCTTTGTAAAGAGTTAATTCAAAGCTGTGGCGGAGATTGTCTTATACTTACTTTACCTTACTTTACTTTGTGGGCTGTTTTTTCTGGCCTTATACAACAGGGGAACACTACTCTCTACAGGACCTCCACAGTAATTTTATCGTGTTCGTTCGAAAGCATTCAACATTTCACACTGCATATTGCTCGTTTATTGTTATGGCATCTTTCAACGTCTTATCGCACATCCATGCAGCTTTACACCTCTTCGCAAAACTAATGCATTGTCCTCCAATGGTATTCAATGCATCACGCTAATTCAAACTGCGCACCAGTGATGCAAAAAGAAGAAAAATAATAACTACTTGGTATCAAACTTGTCATTTAGATGCCAAAAGTTGCCAGAAAAAATGTTTATATCCAAAACCTTAACTTACAGATGTGAAATTCCTTTTTTTTCATGATTACCTCACATCAAAATATCAGTTAACACCAATTTTTAGGAACTCACCGAGGGCTTAGGATTTCACATACATTTGATTGGCTGGGCGACTTAAGTACATCAAAATATGTTCATTACTTATGATATATTTACAGGTTTCTTTAGTACTGTTACTTTCATACACGGTAAGCATTCATAACTTAAATAAAAGAAGGAATATAATAAAAAAAACGAGCTAATTCGCGTTTATGGAAACGTAAACTAAAAGGAATTCGAGTGAACGTTGATGGTATAAAGGAAGAAGGTTATGAAAGGGAAAAGAAGAGCCAAATATAACATGGAATGTAAGGAATTCTAAGCAGCGAATGGAAAGAATAGCTAAATGTAACATGGAATGTAAGGAATTCTAAGCAGCGAATGGAAATGAATAGCAAAATGTAACACGGAACGTAAGGAATTCTAAGCAGCGAATGGAAATGAATAGCTAAATGTAACACGGAACGTAAGGAATTCTAAGCAGCGAATGGAAATGAATAGCTAAATGTAACACGGAACGTAAGGAATTCTAAGCAGCGAATGGAAATGAATAGCTAAATGTAACACGGAACGTAAGGAATTCTAAGCAGCGAATGGAAATGAATAGCTAAATGTAATATGAAATGAAAAGAAGTTGAAATAGTGAATCTATCAAAAAGGAAACCATAACATGTTTGAATCGAACTCTAGAAGGTCCTCAACTTACGACCATTCAACTCACAAACGTTCGACTTACAACCACTCGGAGATACAAACACAAATCCACTTGAAAATAACAAAGATAAGATAAGGAAATACTGAGATAAAAACAGTATTATATCATTTGATACAGTAAGAAAAATGAGATTTGTAATAACCTGATATCTATTTCATATGAAACCTGATTATTTGTTGATTTTTGTAGCTGGGAATCAAAGGCATGGGATTCAGCTACCAAGCAACTGGACTATCATAGGCCAAAATTTAACAAAGTTTAACAAAATTGGACTTATAAACAGCTTCCTGGAGCCAATTGAGTTATAAGTTGAGGACATTTTGTAAAAATATTGCATCATAGTCTTTGCCATTAACAAACAAATCTTGGAGTATTAAGAATTAGCTAAATTAGGGAGACCATAAGACAATAATTGAATTTTCAAAGCTTCGAATTAAAACGAGATTATCAATCGACTCGACATCTCTCTCTCTCTCTCTCTCTCTCTCTCTCTCTCTCTCTCTCTCTCTCTCTCTCTCTCTCTCTCTCTCACACACTAGCAATTCGTACACGTAATCCTTTGTTAACTTATTTAACTAACTTACTTGTACATGATATGCATTTTGATATGTGGTTTAGTGCAATAATTTTCTTTGAAAAGAGGAGAGTTTTGATTTTCATGAAACCTGGAGTATAAATGGGGCATTTTGATTAACAATAAGACTTAAGGAATAAACTTATATCTATTATGTAGATTGGACATTGAACTGGGTTGTCTCTGGAATTTAACATTCATTTATAGATATATATATATATATATATATATATATATATATATATATATATATATATATATATATATATATATATATATATATACACAATGTGTATAGGAACATTTACACAATTAAGTATATATATATAAATATATATATATATATATATATATTTATATATATATATATATATATATATATATATATATATATATATATATATACTTAATTGTGTAAATGTTCCTATACACATTATATATATATATATATATATATATATATATAAATATATATATATATATATATATATATATATATATATATATATATATATATATACATATATATATATATACATATATATATATATATATATATATATGTATATATATATATATATATATATATATATATATATATACTTAATTGTGTAAATGTTCCTATACACATATATATATATATATATATATATATATATATATATATATATATATATATATATATATGCATAATTGCATGAAGCTTGCGGAATTATATTTTGAACGAAACCTCACAAGTTTCATAATAAAGCTTATTAATCCTTATTTCTTCGTCCGGAATGATGTCGAACACGGGGGAAATTTATTTATAGGTATTTACAAACATGCTAAATGATAACGATCCTATTAATTGCCAAAACAAGGAGTAGAAAGATAAATTAATCCTACGTGGCAACCGAAGTGTCTGTTGCCATATAAGGAAAAAGGGTAAATGGTAACTCCAGCATTGTTACCAGATGGCATATTGGCTAAGTGGCAACCGCTGTATTTGTTACCGAATAGGAAATAATTAAAATGGTATATAACAATAGTTCTATCAGCTATCAAAATAACTGATATATGATAAAGGTATCTGTTAACAAATATAGAAAAAATATGGAAATAAGAAACTGAATAGTAATGAACATAGCATATACGAAAAAAGAAAAGAAAATGCTGGATGGCAACTATAGGATCAGTTACCAATTTGTGAATTACTGAACTTAGAAAGGGTGCGGCATGTCGCCGTTGGATCAATCATTTTCTCTTACAATAACACTGATTAAATTGATAAGTTATTTATAACAATTAACAATTACATTGGATATATAGCAATTGTTAGCATTTAGATGCACACCTGATTTATACTTACATGGATTTTAAAGAACGTACATTGTGTACACAAAATATGCCATTATGTTCATATCGTGAAATGAAATAACTTCTTACATCTAGGATTTGGTCTGTACAATCTGAAATGACCTCTTGGATGAATAATCCACAAGCGGCAAAGTTGAAAATCAGTTGAAGAAAACACGCTATTCAAAATAAAATGCTTGAATTCAAGCTTTTAGTGCAAGGATATTTTACAATGAATATTTCTTGTTAGTTATATTCCCTATTGAAAAAGGGTCGCTTTTATATCAGTGAAATTAATTTTTGTCTCTTAATGCTTTCCTCTAGAAACTGTGATGGAATCATAGTATTTTGATAATCTTGGAGGCAGTTTTTGAAGGAAAAATTCTATATTGAAAATAAAAAATCCTTTAAAAAACTTCTAAGTGAATATATTTTCTCATTTTAGGACATTATCCCATTGAATAAATTCCTAGTGAACTTCCATTATCTATTGCGGAAAATTCTCCTGACTGAACCTGCTGTCTAACGCATAATCGTTCTCGACAGTGAACCGACCGAAACTTCTGTCCAAGGCCAACTTAAATAACAGGCTTTTTACAGCCAATTCTCCTTGAAATAAAACTTCGTGAATAACTTTCTCTCTCTGGATTATTCTCTCTTGGAAATAATCTCAAAGTTTTACTAAGCTTCCTCCTTAGGTAGCATTCTTCCTTTGGAAATAGATACAATCCATCTAGTGTCAACTCTCCCTTAAAAAAAATCTTTTCCAATAAATATTTTGCATTCCATAGACTGACAAAATCCATGGAGGATTCATTGGCTAAAATCTAACAGAGGCCCTTTGTGTCAATAGGCGTAGGAGATGATGATTGTGCATTCCCAAGAAACGTGTTTAGAAACTCCTTCTATACTTTGATAACACTGAAAATCTAATTGCGGTCATTCAAAAATAGAACCATCTGGCCTTGTGCCATTCTTTTTGAAACACTCTGCAATGATAGTACCACAAAAGGCAATGTATATATGTATAAAACAGAACTTTATCTGTTTACAAAATATTGATATAGATAGCTCTTACACTAATATTTATATAACACTCAAAAGTACACCTCAACATAAAACATATCTATCTGTTTGACTTATCTATGAATTAAATAACTGGTTAGTTTACATTAATTCATCAATAACAGTAATAAATACTATTCCATCTAGATTACCTATGGATAAAAAGGTTCTCTTAAAAACTATCAAATAGATTCGTTTTTATACCTGCCAGCCTTTCATAGAAGGCAGCATTATACAAAGCCACTTATATAAACATATATCATTAAGGTAAATTGGCGAACTGGACGAGTTTGTAAATGGGAAAAAGGTTAAAGTTAGCTGCTGGAAAAGAGGTCGAGTTGGCAACTGAATGAGTTAGTAAATGGAAGAAGCAAAAGTTAGATACTGGGAAAGAGGTCGAGTTGGCAACTGAACGGGTTTTGCAAATGGAAGAAGGCAAAATTTAGATACTGGGAAACAGGTCGAGATGACAACTGAACGAGTTTGTAAATGGAAAAAAAGGCAAAAGTTAGATATTGGGAAAGAGATCGAGTTGGCAACTGAACGGGTTTTGCAAATGGAAGAAGGCAAAATTTAGATACTGGGAAACAGGTCGAGATAACAACTGAACGAGTTTGTAAATGGAAAAAAAGGCAAAAGTTAGATACTGGGAAAGAGATCGAGTTGGCAACTGAATGAGTTTGTAAATGGAAGAAGGCAAAAGTTAGATACTGGGAAAGAGGTCGAGTTGGCAACTAGACAAGTTTATAAATTGGAAAGGACAAGAGTTAGTTACTAGGAAAGAGGTCGAGTTGGCAATTGAACGAATTGGCAACTGGACAATTTTGTTAGCTACCGGGAGAGAGTTGAGCTGGCCACCGGAGGATAAAAGCACAAGTCTTCCAATGGAAAGAGGAAGTTAACAATCGAGAAATTGATCGAATTTGCTACTGGTAATATTGAGAAAGGTGGCCAGTTTGCTAGGGACACATAGAACTTACTGCTGATTATAATGATTGAGTTTACAGATGCGTTTGCCAAAACAAGGAACGATGTTCCAGCTGGGAAAATAAAGATGGTATTTCAACTTGGGTTAAAGATGAGTTCATATCTTGAGAAGATTGACTAGTTTGCAACCGAGAGAGAGAACGATTCTCCGATCCTCCGCCGGGTAAACAAAGAAAGTAGACGAGCTTGTAAACACAGAGAATGCAATTGGCTTTTTAATCACCACTCGACTTTGTGCAGACATGAGGAAATGGCTGATTATCCTATCCCACTAAACAGAATAATTTCGAGGCTTTATTTGCAGAACACATAATATATTTGCACATTGAAGCTAAATCAGAGAACACGCAGCGCATATAGACACTCAAAGGTCATGACGATGAATGCAAAAGAAAAGAAAGGCATTGCTGTTATATAAAATGTACAGAATTATATCATGCAGATATTACAATTTTAAATAGAGTAAAACTAAAGATTAGTATTGATCAATCACAAGTAATGATGACGGTAAACGTCGTTTCAACTGTCTAATGCTCATATGTAAATACACACGATCTAGTCTACGTTCATTCATATACGATATGTAAATTTATCAAGTATCCATAAACCTTATCATACCAGGTAACCAAAACACCGTTCTACATATTTCATTCACTTAATCACAGAACCTGCTAGCACCGTCGATGCTAGTGACGCTCTTCCAGCGTCTTGTAAATAGTAATAAGCATAGCAATTTGGAAAGAAATTTTGCTATATCTGAATGGACATGCTGTCTTCTAAAAACACAACAGGTAACTGAGATAATTTCTTTCAACAATGTGATAGTCACCAATGATTTAAGATAGCAATGCTCAGTGCTAGGGGAAAATATGGGTCTTCCTCTTTGAATGTATATGAATTAGAAATTTCCCATTAGTTCTATTGAATTAAATCTATTTCATAATCTTATTAACTGCTCATTCAACTACTATTTAGATCCCTGCGAATGATGGCCTAGCCTTTAGATTACTAGACATAGTAAGTTCCAATGTCTATTAAAAAACAAAGTCTATTTGAGCACATATTTTGACTACTTTCAGGCATAGTATGCAGGAATTTATCTCTGGCTTATTGAATGATTACTCCTGTTCTATTTTTGGACGGTTCTAATTAGGACACTAGAAAATATTGGCGAGGGTGCCCGAGAAATCAGGCATTCTGTGAACCGAAGGTGCTTTTGGAAAATATATTTTCCCGCTAACACGCTACGGTGGTTGGAATGATCAGATGAAGGAAACAACTTACCACTGAATTAGGCCCCTCCTTCATTAGATCTTTGATACATTGAGTATTTGATTTTGAAACGAAACCCCATATTTTAAAGATGGTGTTAGCGGCAAGGATAAAATACCCCTTTCGAATAACGCAATACGAGTATTCAAGATAGTTTGAATATTTGAGGCAATTTGTCAAAGAGAAGTATGCATCATATTTGTATATACTATATACTTGAATGCAATACAAACGAGTAGATGAAATAATGCAAAGAAAATTCTATTGTATATAATCTTAACACTCATACAAGATAACTGGACTGGATATCATTGCAAGGACACCTCCTACATCCTTATGCATCCTTATGTATTGGTGATAACTTGACGGTCGATCTTGACCTTCTGTTATTCAGAGGAGGAGGCGGTGGTCTTGGAAGGCCGTGTCTTCCCATCATGGGCGAAGGCAGGTCACGGATGGATGGGGCGGAGTTTTTTCTCGGGGGCGTCGCTAATCCCATGCCCGACTCGTCGGGCACCCATTCCTGGAAGGAGAGGCAGATTGGTGGTTGCGATAAAGTGTTTGGGTCATCTCATGTTGCAATGAAGAAATACAAACAAGGGTAAGATTGTAATTGGTGAGGTTTATATTTTCCTTGAAGACCATTATGAGATATTAACAGGATAGACTAGAGCAGACCTAAGAAAAAAGATGAAGAAGCACGAGAATGAAAAACCAATGTAGAAAGGAAAACAGAAATGTGGTAATGAAGATAAAATGAGTCAGATAAAAATAGGCTACTGAGATTGTTATATGATTGGGTAGTGGATCTGAGCATTTTGAAGAGAAGAGTGAGAATGAATGGATTGAAAGAAGAGGTTAAATAAAATAGTTAAAAGAGACATTCAATTGAAAATCTAAAATGATAATTTTTAGAAATCCATAATAACAAGCTCTTCTAAATGTGTCAATTTCACCTAAAAAGGAGGTAACAAATTTTGAAAGGTGGAATTGATTAAATTTATGATGATAATCACTCATAGATTAATGATAACTAAGTGTTTTTCATTTGGAGCATCATGAATAGTTATGAAATTTTTGGGATGATTAAACTTTGTATAAATTAGTTTCTTATATCCATACTGAACTGACACTAGTCCTTCCCCTTCCTATTATCATTGCCCAGACAGCTTCTATAACATTTGCAACGCTTCCAGAAGGGTGAAATCGCTGTCAGATCTTTGCTTTGATTCTCTATAACGTTTGCAACGCTTCCAGAAGGATAAAATCACTATCAGATCTTTTCTTAGTCTCTATAATGTTTACAACGCTTCCAAACAGGCTAAAATCACTGACATATCTTTGCTCAGACATCCTCTGTAACATTTACAATTCTTCCTGAAGGCTAGAATTACTGCACAATCTTTGTTCAGATAGTCTCTATAACGTTTGCAACGCTTCCAGAAGGCTAGAATCACTGTCATAGCTCTGCTCGGACAATCTCTATAACGTCTACAACTCTTCCAGAAGACTAAAATCACTACCTGATCTTTGCTCAGACAGCCTCTGCAAGGTTTACTTTAAAAAATCTAATTTGGATAATCCTTCCCATGGCCTCACCTTAGAAAAATAACATTACTTGGTTTGTTTAAGCTTCACCTATCAATGAGTAGATCCCACCTAATCTATTCATACCTTACCATTAAGGTATGATTAGATAATGGCATTTAGTTTCTCACACCTCTAGCCTAGGCATGAAAATACTAGTTAGAAATGTTTTCATGAATGGCTTGATTTTGAGTCAGCATCTAATTGCCCTGTCAGCCTGGATAGAGCTAGAAAAAAATATAAATAGTTTCAAACCTTCAGTCTAAATACTCAGTACAAAGTCACCTGAGCTGTTTTTCTTTGCTTGATAAATACTAGTAGGTTGCCCTAAGTTCCAGCCCTTAGTTGTCACTTAGTAGCCTAATCCAATAACATATAAGACCCCATGTAGTTGCCAGTAGTGCAGATATTTGCATTAGAAATTAAAAAAGGGCTTATATGGAAAGCTTTACCTCACCTACCATTCTGTGGGTCAGCCAAGACACGTATGAAAAATCAGTTGGACAACCTCGCCCAACTTACCTGGACCGCTTCGGCGCCACCTTCCGACAGATAGGTGACCAACTTGGGAGGGGGCGCGAGTTCCTGGCTCTGCGACAGACTCTCGCGGGCCATAGTGGCCAGGGACCTCAGCGACATGGCGGACGCCGACCCGACTACGGAAGACCTCCTGCCTCTCTCGGCAGAGATGAAGGCATGTGCCGGGGGCGGGGAAGCGTTCCTAGGGGCAGTGTTGAGGGTGATCCTCGGCTGCGACAGCTCCAGCGAAGGATTTGACGGTTTGTACACTGTGTGCTCCTCCTCCTCTCCGCTTTCACTTCCTCGACGGCTCTGAAGGGCGTTACCGTTGTCGTCCCGGTTGGCGGACTCGTGGGAGCGCAAGGCTGTCGGAGGAGGTGAGCCTATGAAGCGTGTCGAGCCGAGTTCGTGGTCTAAAGGACTTGCCTGTGAAGGATTGGGAAGTGAGTTGTTATAAGATAATATGAGAGACTACATTATGTTGTTAGTAATCATATGAGAGACAATATTATGCTGTTATAAAATCATATGAGAGACAACATTATGCTATTATAAATCATACGAGAGACTACATTATGTTGTTATAAAATCATATGAGAGACTGCATTATGTTATAAAATTATATGAGAAACTACATTATGTTATAAATCATATGAGAGACTACATTATATTATAAAATCCTATGAGAGACATTATGATATAAAATCATATGAGAGACTACATTATGTTGTCATGAAATCATATGAGAGACTACATTATGGTATTATGAAATCATATGAGAGACTAAATTATGGTATTATGAAATCATATGAGAGACTAAATTATGTTATAAAATCATATGAGAGACTACATTATGTTGTCTTGAAATCATATGAGAGACTACATTATGGTATTATGAAATCATATGAGAGACTACATTATGCTATTATGAAATCATATGAGAGACTAAATTATGTTGTTATGAAATCAAATGAGAGACTACA
>NC_090747.1:60552693-60555193 GCF_036898095.1 Palaemon carinicauda | reverse complement strand
AAAGAAAAATTAAAAGACTAAAAAAATATTTATCTCAAATGTGGAAAAATATATATCAGAATCACCATGATTTGTCTTATGTAAACCAAATTAGTCATGATAATTGCACTATACAGGACTGTATGCTATAAGGGCTTTATATAATGCAACCAGAGACTTTTACCTCCGCCAACGAAGTTGAGAGGAGGTTATGTTTTCGTCCCTGTTTGTTCGTTTGTCTGTTTGTTTGTTTGTGAACAACTTCCTGGCCACATTTGTACTCAGAGAGTAGTGAAACTTGCAGGGATTAATTGCTATGTTGAGACGTGGAAAGGATTCAAATTTGAAAAGTCCTAGGTCAAAGGTCAAGGTCTAGCTAAGGGTCGAGCGAAATAAGTTGCCGTGGTGGAGGTCTGCACTTTCTGAGGGTTTTTCTAATTATCTCCGTCAATGAAGTTGGAAGGAGGTTATGTTTTTTACCCCCTGTTTGTGTATGTGTTAGTTTGTTTGTGAACAGCTTCCTGGCCACAATTTTAACCGTAGAATAATGAAACTTGCAGGGATTAACTCTTATGTAAAAATCTTGAAAAGATTAAATTTTCGAAGGTCAAGATCAAAGGTCAAGGTCACGGTCAAGCAAATTTCCCAATTCACGTAATCAGCCATAAGTTTGGACATAATTGTCACAGAGACTTCAAACTTGGTTCATATTTTGAGTGCATGGAAATCCACGGCAATAATTATTACAAGTTAGGGTAAAAAATCAAGGTCAGGTCGAGTAAAAGGTCGAGTGAAATAAGCTGCCGTGTTGGAGGTCTGCACTCTCAGAGTTTTTTTTTAGTTCAACTTATAAAATGAATAGAACTCTATAGTTTCTGCAATGAACAGAATGAACGGAGTTGATTTTCTCTTAACTTTTGATGTCTTAAAGAGTCACAGCCACTTAATTTAACCTTTGACCTTCAGGTTCCTTCAGAATGATAATAATGATAATAATAATAATAATAATAATAATAATAATAATAATAATTTTATTAGTGATGATAACAGTAACCGCAAATTAATTAAAAATAAGAATAATTGTACTTTAGAATAACTTTAGCAAAGTCAGTAATAACAACGATAAAAATGAAAGAATACTATTACTACTACTACCACTGCTACTACTACTACTACACTACTACTACTACTACTACTACTTTTGATAGGCATATGTTTTTATGTATGTCTGTGTGTATGTGTTTGTGATTCGCATAACTCAAAAACTATTTGACCGAATCTTATGAAATTTGGTGGGATAGTTGACCATCATTCAAGGTCTATTTGATTGATTTTGGAATTGATTGGGTCAAAAGATCAAGGTCAAGATTACAAAAAGGTCGAACAAGTCTTGCCATAATCGTTGCCAGTTTTTATTGATTTTGGGTGTGATTGGGTCAAAAGGTCAAGGTCAAGGTCGTGAAAAGGTGAAAAATCGTCTTTTTGCCATATCGTGGCCAATTTATATCTAATTTGCATGAAACTAGTGCCAAAATGTGCATAATTCACTTGCCTACATTGTGATAAATGTGTTTTGGGATCAAATACCCACAACACCATCTATTATCTTGGTGATGAAAGTAGCAGTGGCGAAGGTATGCGCTCTACCGAGTGCTAGTTCTACTTATTTCAACAACGAAAACAACAACAACAATTATTACTACTATTACAAATAAAAATAGTCTCCCCTATATAATAAAGAGCAAGTGTCTAGCTATAGTATATATATACATATATATATATATATATATATATATATATATATATAGCTATATACATATATATATCTTTCCGGTCAGGCCCAGCGGCATTGCCAGACGTATAAACTACTTGGTCTCTTCTTGCGTCTAGGGTAGAGGGGAGAGGGAGTAGTCATACCTAGAGAGGTATACTAGGAAACCAAAACGGCTGCGTTGTAGTTAGGAGAGGAGGAGTGAGTGGTAGAAAAGGGTTGAATCTGTGTTTACTAGCAAATCTATATAGATATTTAGCCGTATAACTACTCGGTCTCTCCCCACACCACTCGTGGGGAGGAGAGAGGAAGTAGTCGTACTTGGGTGATAGGGCGTAGCCCGAGAAGTAGCCTACACTTGGAATCTGTAACTGCCGCGTTGTAGTTAGGAAAGAAGGCTTAAAATCTATATAGATATTTAGCCGTATAACTACTCGGTCTCTCCCCACGCCGCTCAGGGGGGGAGAGAGAGGAAGTAGTCATACCTGGGTGATAGGGCATACCCCGAGAAGTAGCCTACACTCGGACTCTGCAACTGCCACGTTGTAGTTAGGAAAGAAGGGTTAGAATGTGAATATTTAGCCGCCATTTTTTGACGGGTCGCGTACACTAGGATATCTTACCGCAATGACGGGACTCTTTGGCTTCTGTGCCAGGGGAGGGAGACTCCTAGGCTTCCTGCGGGGCTCGTCGCCCCCTGCGGTGGGGCGTCCCCCGCCCATTGCATGACCTTCTTCCACGGACCTGTAA
>NC_090747.1:60542693-60545193 GCF_036898095.1 Palaemon carinicauda | reverse complement strand
CAAAGGATTCGAGTCTGGGCAAGTACAGCTTTGGTGATCATGGCGATACGCAGACCTCTTCACCACGTTATGGTTTCCCCGTTCTGAAAGGGATATATAGGTATACACACATATATATATTATATATATATATATAATATATATATATATATATATATATATATATATATATATGTGTGTGTGTGTGTGTGTGTGTTTTCTTTACCCTTTTAACGCATTTCTTCTTCTCTTTCTTGTTTTTCATTTATGCTCCGTGGGTGACCTTTTCTGTTCTTATCTTCCCCACCCATTACATTCTCTCTCTCTCTCTCTCTCTCTCTCTCTCTCTCTCTCTCTCTCTCTCTCTCTGTGTGCTACAGCTGTCACCATGGTAACTCTCCGGATACTGTATCCTTCTTCATCTCTTCAGAGAGAGAGAGAGAGAGAGAGAGAGAGGTTTGAAATGAGACAGTTGCTTTGTCTTTTGAATGTCATGACCAGTTAGTCATAAAGACCAGTTAGTTATAAATACCAGTTAGTCATAAGGACCAAAAATATCCCTCTTGACAGATGTCTCTTTGATTTGCCATATGTTTCCACATGACAAAAAGAAGCTAATTTACACGTATTTCTCATGTGATAAAAGGCAACTTTATAGATGTTACCATATGACATAGGTACCCTGTTTCAAATTGCTACTTGCCAAAAGTTTCCATGTGATATGAAGAAACATTTACCACATGTTTATGTGTCAGAAAGGCCAGTTATCACTCATTTCCATGTAAAAAAAAATAAGTTTCACTATAACTTTATGTGATAAGAAGTATTTGATACATATTTAATTTCAAGAAAATACTAGCCAGCAACCTCAAAATCTTAGTAAGAGAGTTGCCAAGTTTATCCGGTTATTTCCAATTTTACAAGAATCTAGTTACCAGACATTTCAATTTAACAGTAAACAGTTTTCAGATATTTACGTGAGAATTGATCGCATTCGTAAGAAACGCTCATATAAAAAGAATAACATATTAACAAAGTAACATTCCAAAATGATGAATAAGAAAAGAACAGAATATTTATGAAGTGTTTCCAAATGGCGAATAAATCCTCTATATAAACTGGTAACTTTCTGTATACTTCCCCGCATTATGTTGACAGTATTTGAATTTTCTGAACGGGAGTACTTGCTATTTCTTAACTAATACTATTAAAACAAGATTGTAGAAAAAAAACTATAAGACTCTGCCGAAAACTTTGAATTCCCACCAAGGAACATTCGTAACATTCGTTAATCATAGATTGTCGCTTCTGGCAACTAGTTAAGTGCACAAGAGTTTCCAGGTATGACAATTTTTGGGAGCAGTTGCTAATTACCATATTTATTTCTGGGTACAAATTGTTCCTGATCAATTAACTGTACAATGTATCTAAGCGACACAATGACAATAGATTTATACATTCTTTCCGGTAACATTCCGTACCAGCTGCGTTCAGTGAATCATAAGCAATTTATTCATAAAATGTTAGTTAATTACCACTAATAAGAATCGACAGATTTTAATATTTGTGAACTGGTAAACCTTATGTGCTCTGTATGAATATCCGGAGAGGCAAACCATATCTCCCTATATATAATTCTTTCCGGTCACACCTAGCTATCCCCGTCCCTCGGGTAGCAGGGAGAGGGAGAAGACATACCCTGGTGAAAGCGGTGTGTGTAAGCACGTGTGAATATCCATTTAAATGTTCAGCCGTTCTTTTTGACGCGTCACGTATATTAGTATACATTACATGTTTATATACTATTGCACACCTGCAAACACATACATATACTGAATATATATATTATATATATATATATATATATATATATATATATTATATATATATATATATATATATATATATATATATATGTGCAATATCCATATATACATATATATATTCATGTATGCATATATACTGTATACTGTATGTATATAATATAAGCCTATGCATAAATGAATGTATAATCAATAAACACACATAAAACACACAATCATATGTGTGTGTGTATGTATATGTATGTATACAAAAGGACGCACCAGCAAACACATCCACAAGTTCTAATCCTACTGCCCACCATCTCTTTCCTCCAATGCCCTGAGAACTGCTATGAATGCATTTCATCTCCTTTAGTTTCGCCTGATAACACCATCACTGCAATGCTGTCTTCCACTACCAAAGCATCGCCTACCTGTGCCATTTGAAAAGCTCACATTGGAGATTTGATTACTTCAAGGCCTGGCTTCATGTTGCTGAGAGCTTCAATACGACAAGAGGTGGGAAACAGAAGGCGACTAGTCTGCACATTATAGTGAATAACTAAAGCGGCACTCAGTAGAATGTCTGCCGCGGCAGCTTATTTCTCAACTTTGCCCTTGACCTATGACCTCAGCATGTATTAATTGGCGTGGGTTTTCATACACTCAAACATGAACCAAGTTTGAAGTCTCTATGACAACGATGTCCAAACTTATGG
>NC_090747.1:60539487-60542193 GCF_036898095.1 Palaemon carinicauda | reverse complement strand
TTCTTGAAATAATCACTTGCCTCTAAAGTACAGTACTCGCACACTATTGGAAAACTCAACGAATATCTTGGAATTTAAAGCCATATTGATGTTCAATAATT
Organism: Palaemon carinicauda; assembly: GCF_036898095.1. Lineage (NCBI taxonomy): Eukaryota > Metazoa > Arthropoda > Malacostraca > Decapoda > Palaemonidae > Palaemon > Palaemon carinicauda. Next base: position 60,542,092 of record NC_090747.1, on the reverse strand, counting down.
GTCCCATAAACACTGACTCCCTTCTCTCTCTCTCTCTCTCTCTCTCTCTCTCTCTCTCTCTCTCTCTCTCTCTCTCAAGCCTGTATAAGGGGCCCTTGGATATAAGTAAAGATTTATGCACATATACAAAACGATTATGTTTAATGTATGATAAAGAAATAACTCTCTCTCTCTCTCTCTCTCTCTCTCTCTCTCTCTCTCTCTCTCTCTCTCATCTCCTCTCTCTCTCTCTCTCTCTCATAATGGTATGGAAAAGATGTTAATCTATTTATAACACACAACAACAACAACAAAAGCTATTTCTAGTCCACAAGAGGACAAAGCCCTCAGACATGTCCCCATCCACGTCTGGGGTTTGGCCAGTTTCCATCACCACGCTCGCCAACTGTGGATTGGTGACGTTGGGAGACTTTTTTGATCGCTCACAGCAAACCAACCTAGTATGGGTGTCCCTGACTAGTACACCAGCTTTGCTGATCATGGCGATACGCAAACCCTTTCACCACGTTGAGGTGGTCTCCACTTAGAGAGGCATATACATACATATGTATATTATTATTATTATTATTATTATTATTATTATTATTATTATTATTATTTGCGAACTACAACCCAAGTTGGAAAAGCAGGATGCTATAAGCCCAAGGGCTCCAACAGGGAAAATAGCCAAGTGAGAAAAGGAAAAAAGGAAAATGAAATATTCTAAGAAGAGTAGCAACATTAAAATAAATATCTCCTATAAAAAAAATTAACAAAAAGAGAGAAGAGAAATAAGATAGAATTGTGTACCCTCAAGCAAGAGAACTCTACCCAAGACAGTGGAAGACCATGGTACAGAGGCTATGGCACTACCCAAGACTAGAGAACAATGGTTTGATTTTGAAGTGTCCCTCTCCTAGAAGAGCTGCTTACCATAGCTATAAGAGTCTCTTCTATCCTTACCAAGAAGAAAGTAGCCACTGAACAATTACAGCGCAGTAGTTAACCCCTTGAGTGAAGAATAATTGTTTGATGATCTCAGTGTTGTCAGGTGTATGAGGACAGAGGAAAATATGTAAAGAATAGGCCAGACTATTCAGTGTGCGTAGACACAGGGAAAATGGACCGTAACCAGAGAGAAGGATCCAATGTAGTACTGTCTGGTCAGTCAAAAGACCCCGTAACTCTCTAGCGGTAGTATCTCGATGGGTGGCTGGTGCCCTGGCCAACCTACTACCTACTATAGTCCATTTCTTTTAGCGAGCCATATTTGCACCGACTCGCAGCGGTGTCCTTTTAGCTCGGAAAAGTTTCCTGATCGCTGATTGGTTGGGACAAGATAATTCTAACCAATCAGCGACCAGGAAACTTTTCCGAGCTAAAAGGGCACCGTTGCGAGTCGGTGCAAATATGACTCTCTAAAAGAAATGGACTATATATATACATATATATGTGTGTGTGTGCGTGCGTATGATTGCGTGCATGTGCGTACGCTTGCGTGCGCATGTTATCGACGTGAACTCAGTTTCACGCACGCCATTAACACCTTGAAGTTGAACTTCTCGCTGGAGAGATAACTCTAAAAATAAACTGGAATTGCGATATCTATGCTAACCGGCAAACACATTCCTTTATTTCTTCTTCGCCTTTCTTATCCTCTTCCTCTTCTCTCTATTTTTATTCTCGTGATGTTTCATTTCATTGTTTTTATTATATTTTCTTTCTTCCCTGTCTCTGTTCTGGCTTGTAAACTATTTGGTACTTCAAGTTTTCCGGGAAGAAATTCTATGTCGGGAAAGTAGAGACTGAAGGATTAGATTTCGTTTATACTGAGAGAGAGAGAGAGAGAGAGAGAGAGAGAGGAGAGAGAGAGAGAGAGAGAGAGAGAGAGAGAGAGAGAGAAGGGGGGGGGACTTGTATAAAAGAATATCTATTAAAATAATTATCTACTTAGATCTATATAATTTTCTTTGGTAATCTTTTTTTTTATTATCAAACTTTCACAAAAGGTTACCAGTAATTTAATTAAAGCAGGAGAGAGAGAGAGAGAGAGAGAGAGAGAGAGAGAGAGAGGAGAGAGAGAGAGAGAGAGAGAGAGAGAGAGAGAAATTAAAAGGGCAAACTTATCTTCAAAGACTTTCAATTGACAATAAATTGTACTTTTAGAAAATTATATTGAATAATATTTGCGGAGAGAGAGAGAGAGAGAGAGAGAGAGAGAGAGAGAGAGAGAGAGAGAGAGAGAGAGAGAGAGAGAGAGAGAGAACAATGGAAATATGATTTGAAAATTGGAATTTTGAAAAAAAAAACTTTTTTTTAATGAATATATAAAAGAAATATATAAACGATTTGAATTTTGAAAAAAAAATGTTGAAATAAAACTATTTTATTAAGGAAAATATTTATAAATTTCGCTACGAAAAGAAAATTACCAATTATTATTATTATTATTATTATTATTATTATTATTATTATTATTATTATTATTATTATATTTTGATTTTATCATTATTATTATTATTATTAATTATTATTATTATTATTATTATTATTATTATTATTATTATTATTATATTTTGATATTACCATTATTATTATTATTATTATTATTATTATTATTATTATT
>NC_090747.1:60504487-60534487 GCF_036898095.1 Palaemon carinicauda | reverse complement strand
TTCACAATTGTACGATAACTTTTTCTAATCGTACGATAACTTTTTCTAATCGTACGATAACTTTTCGTAATCGTACGATAACCTTTCGTAATCGTACGATAACTTTTCCTAATCGTGCGATAACTTTTCGTAATTGTGCGATAACTTTTCCTAATTGTACGATAACTTTTCGTAATCGTACGATAACTTTCTGTAATCACACGATAACTTTTTGTAATCGTACAATAAATTTTTGTAATCGTACGATAACTTTTCCTAATCATACGATACCTTTTCGCAATCGCACGATAACTTTTCGTAATCGTACGATTCCTTTTCCTGATACCTTTTCCTAATCGTACGATAACTTCCTAATCGTATGATTAATTTTCCTAATCGTATGATAACTTTTCGTAATCGTACGATAACTTTTTGTAATTGTACGATAACTTTTCCTAATCATACTATAACTTTTCATATATATACGATAACTTTTCGTAATTGTACCACAACTTTTTGTACTTTTCGTAATCATATGATAATGTTTCACAATTGTACGATAACTTTTTCTAATTGTACGATAACTTTTCGTAATCATACGATAACCTTTCGTAATCGTACGATAACTTTTCCTAATCGTACGATAACTTTTCGTAATTGTGCGATAACTTTTCCTAATTGTACGATAACTTTTCGTAATCGTACGATAACTTTCTGTAATCACACGATAACTTTTTGTAATCGTACAATAAATTTTTGTAATCGTACGATAACTTTTCCTAATCATAAGATACCTTTTCGCAATCGCACGATAACTTTTCGTAATCGTACGATAACTTTTCGTAATCACACGACAACTTTTTGTAATCGTACAATAAATTTTCGTAATCGTACGTTAACTTTTTCTAATCATACGATAACTTTTCCTAATCGTACGATAACTTTCGTAATCGTACGATAACATTTCGTATTTGTACGATAACTTTTCGTAATCATACGATAACTTTTCTTAATCGTACAATAACTTGTCCTAATCTTACGATAACTTTTCGGAATCATACGATGAATATTCCTGATCGTTTTATAACTTTTCGTAATTGTTCAGTAACTATCCATAATCGTACGATATCTTTTCGTAATCGTACGATAACTTTTTGTAATTGCATGATAATTTCGTAATGGTACGATAGCTTTTCGTAATGGTACGATAAATTTTCGTAATCATACGATAAATTTTCGTAATTATACGATAAATTTTCGTAATCATACGATAAATTTTCCTGATCGTATTATAACTTTTCGTAATATTACAATAACTATCTATAATCGTATGATAACTTTTCGTAATTGTACGATAACTTTTCGTAATCGTACGATAACTTTTCGTAATCGTACGATAACTTTTCGTAATCGTACGATAACTTTTCGTAATCGTACGATAACTTTTCGTAATCGTACGATAACTTTTCGTAATCGTACGATAACTTTTCGTAATCGTACGATAACTTTTCGTAATCGTACGATAACTTTTCATAATGGCACGATAACTTCATAATCGTACGATAACTTTTCGTAATGGCACGATAACTTCATAATCGTACGATAACTTTTCGTAATCGTACGATAAATTTTCGTAATCGTACGATAAATTTTCCTGATTGTATTATAACTTTTTTTAATTGTACGATAACTTTCCGTAATCGTACGATAACTTTTTCTAATCGTACGATAACTTTTTCTAATCGTATGATAACTTTATAATTGTATGATAACTCTTCATAATTGTAAGATAACTTTTCGTAATCGTACGATAACTTTCCGTAATCATACGATAAATTTTTCTAATCGTACGATAACTCTTCATAATTGTACGATAACTTTTTGTAATCATACGATAACTCTTCTCAATCGTACGATACTTATTCGTAATCGTACGATACCTTTTCCTGATACGTTTTCCTAATCGTACGATAACTTTTCGTAATTGTACGATAGGTTTTTGTAATTGTACGATAACTTTTCCTAATGATACGATAACTTTTCATATATGTACGATAACTTTTCGTAATTGTACTACAACTTTTCGTATTTTTCATAATCATACAATGACTTTTCGTAATCGTATGATAATGTTTCACAATTGTACGATAAGTTTTCCTAATCGTACGATAACTTTTCGTAATCGTACGATAACTTTTCATAATGGTACGATAACTTCGTAATTGTGCGATAACTTTTCCTAATCGTACGATAACTTTTCGTAATCGTACAATAAATTTTCGTAATCGTACGATAAATTTTCCTAATCGTACGATAACTTTCCATAATCATACGATAACTTTTCGTATTTGTACGATAATTTTTTGTAATCATATGATAACTTTTCTTAATCGTACAATAAATTTTCCTATTCGTATGATAACTATTTATTGAACGAATCAAATTAGTTCTCTAATATTTAAGATTATTTCTTTTGACAGTGATAATTCTCTTGTTTATTTAGACAATATTAATAAAGATTAGAACTGCAAAGAAATTAATTATATTGTTTTCTTTAATTTTCTTGATTTTATGGGTTTTTTCGTTAAAGTTCTGCCTATTTTTCTTTGATTTGTATATTAAATTTTCTTGTTATCTGGCATTAGTAATTTCTAAGACGAAAGAATATAGATATATATATATATATATATATATATATATATATATATATATATATATATATATAATATATATATATATATATATATATATATATATATATATATATATATATATATATATATATATATATATAAATCTTTTTAATTGGGGAAACCTTAACATGGTGAAAGGGTTTGTGTATCGCCATGATCAGCAAAGCTCTACGAATCAAGGAGACCAATACTAGGTTGGTTTGCTGTGAGCGATCAGGCAAAATTCTCTTACCATCACTAATCCGCAGTGGCCAGCGTGGTGACATAGGTGGCCAAACCCCAGACATGACTAATAAGGGATTGATATGGCTGCATTTATATATATATATATATATATATATATATATATATATATATATATATATATATATATATATATATATATATATATATATATATATGTATATATATATATATATATATATATATATATATATATATATATATATATATATATATATATATATATATATATATATATATATATGTGTGTGTGTGTGTGTGTGTGTGTGTCTGTATGTATTTATATGTACATATATACATATATATATATATATATATATATATATATATATATATATATATATATATATATATATATATATATGTATATATATATTTATATATATTATATATATACACACACATATATATATATATATATATATATATATATATATATATATATATATATATATATATATTTATATATATACACACACATATATATATATATATATATATATATATATATATATATATGTATATATATTAATATATATATATATATATATGGATATATATATATATATATATATATATATATATATATATATATATATATATACTGTATATATATAAGTATATATATAAATATGCATATATATATAAATAAATATATACACACATATATATGTATATATATACATACATATATATACTGTATATTATATATATGTATATATATATATATATATATATATATATATATATATATATATATATATATATATATATGTATATATATAATCATATTTACTTACTCTTAATTCTCAATACCTTCTGAAAAATCATATACCAATTTCAACCAAAAAAAAGAAAAGATGAAAATTAAGAAAATACAATTTTAATTATTTTTTTACGAACTTCGAACTTGCATCAGCCCACACACATTGATTTACTGCAACCGATTTAAATGCAATTAACTTATATTGAAAATGTTATTGCATAAAGGAAAATTAAGGTTTTGGCAAGGCCAAGGTTCTTGGAATTGTGTGTATGGGGGGGGGGGGGGGTGCATGACCAAGGGTTGATTATTGTTAAGGGTTAATAACCCAGTAATGAGGGTTAAAGGCGTTGACTCCACACGCAATATGTTTGATGTACGTTTGGCAATACTTAGTTACGATGGAAGAGATGCCAGACGATTCTAGATGGTTCATCTTATTTTCTTTTCATGATAATGACTTGTACTAAAAAAAGTTGCTAAGTTTTTCTTGATGATTAACTCGTTAACTACATAAAAGAATTGCTGACTAATACTAGATAATGAAGTAGAGTTTTATAATGTTTTTATTTCATACATAAATGTATCATAAAGTTATCTTATCTTTACAATAAAACAATAAAGAATGAAAAGAAAAGGTTTAACAGGCATCGAAAAGTTGCCATATGTTACTAGAAAATGAACATTTTGAAGACTTCTGATCTATCCAACGTAAGGAATGTCTAGGTAAAGTAGAAATGAGCTGTAACCAGAGAGGTATCTTGTGTAGTAATATCTAGCCAGTCAAAGGACCCTATCCCTCTCTAGCGGTAGTATCTCAACGGCTAATGGAAACTGCCGAAGTAAACTCTTTGAGGAAGAACATCAAAGTCTGAGTAAGGCTTTGATATAGAGGCTATGGCACTGCTTACAATATGGAGGATATTAGATATATGGTTAACAGTCCTATACCACTTTTTATACCAACTATCACTTTATAGTGATGGTCACAATCTCACTAAATGAATAGTATTTATGAAAAGCTGTAAACCACTGATAGTGGGGCGGTTTAGCTCGAAATTTCAAAAGGATTGTGCATTTTGTGATACAAGCATCAAATTTGGCACAAATGTACATTGATATATGGCGAACATTTTCAGATATTGAGCCACTCGGAATTCTCCCTTCATGTCTGCCATATTGGAATTCAAAAAGGCCGCCATTTGAAATCTACATTTTCGATTATCTTTGGGTCTAATGCTGCTATTGACTCGATTCTGGTGTCTAAATGTATGTTTTTTTTTTTTTTTTTTTTTGGGGGGGGGGGGCAAGGAATCTAATGGTAACAATCTGCAACACATATTTTGTACCAATGAGCCGCCATATTGGATTTCAAAATAGCCGCCATTTGAAATCTACATTTTCGATTATCTTTGGGTCTAATGCTGCTATTGACTCGATTCTGGTGTCCAAATGTATGTTTTGGGAGGAAAGGAATCCGATGGTTACAATCTGCATTGTGTATCTTTATAAATTAGCCAACATATTGGATTTCAAAATGGCCGCCACTTGAATTCTACATGTGCGATTACCTCTGGGTCAAATATTTTTACAGTACATGACAATATCCATTTTTCAAAATGACATCCTTTATTACAGTACTCCACTTAATTCATGAGAGATGAATATTCATCATCATGTATTTTTGACAAGACAACATTTTACTCAAAGTCTGTGAAGTAAAAATTGTTTGAGTTATTGATTAGATTCTGTGTTGTTCTAGGTTTGATATGGCCCCTTTCATATATGATTAGTTTTCTCCATTCCTTCAATCAATATCACAAAATGATCAATTCGGGGTTACGTCTGAATATCCACAAAATAGTGTGAACATTAACATAAAACAACGTAAACTTCTCAAAACTAGCTTTCCCTGTAAAACTCTAAATAAATATCGACTTACTTCAACTACTAATTTTGAGTTTTATAATTTTGATACATGTCTTAGGTCATGTCTTAAATATCTTAGTTAAAATTCTGACATGCTATGGTGTAATATATAAGGTTGGGTGTGTACTGACATTCTACAATGGTCTTGTATTTGAGGCTAGGTATACATCGGTACTGAAGATATGTGTACATAAACCATCTCATGTTAACCAGTTCAGCACTGCCACAAGTAAATGAATGTTGTGGACTCATCTTCATGTGCAGTCCCCTTCACACACAGAGGGCTGTGCACTTAAGGGCAGCCTTCTTGCACTTGCAGCGTCTCACACACCCTTTCTGGCACTTGCAAGAAACCAGCTCAATGCAGGTGTGAGCTGCCTTAGGTAGCCTGGTCCAGTATGGTGTGTATTGTCCTCCAGTCATTGACCAACCCCAGTTTGTTGGTGGTGGGAGTTCTGGTGCTGGCAGCAGTATCTGACCCCACACATGTCCACCTTGATATACTGCCCTCTTGACATGTTCCTCTAAAGCTGCCTTCGTTGGAGGGACCAGCTGCCAATTGTTCCTTGCGAAGAGTTTCCTCCTGGCCTTGTCAATGTCCGTGCATTTACTGGTTCGATCATACAACAGGATCACGAACCTCTCGATGATGCACATTGCATCATTTGGTATGTCACTTGGTGCGGAAGACAGCTGCATCAGTGCCTCACTGGCAGTACTATCCAGACTGCCCATGCGGTCTTCTTGCCATGTCTAGCAAAGCTTGACACAGTATCGCATCCAGTTAGAGCGTGGAACATTGGCAGTGCACGAGCCTTCTTTGGTCCCAGTCCAGCAGCTATTTCATGTGCTGCTAGGTATCGGAAACTTCGGCCTGTTCCGAATGCCAGCCATAGTTTGTCTTCTGGTTGCAATTCCTGTACTACGGATACTGCCAGCACCACAACATCGGTGTCTACAGTCCGGATGACTATTGAATGGTGTCCGTGCTTAGCTGCGTGAGATGCATGCAGCAACATCCGACTGTCAGCCTCTTCATGGTTGCATGGGTCGAGTGAAGTCAGATCTGGTAGTAGTGGCTTGCTGAGCACTGCCTCTCCATCAGTAATGACAAGTTGCTTGTCCTCCTGGTCAAACCATTCCAAGAGAGCTGTTGAGAGAAACTTAAACAGCTCGGTCTTGTTGCTGTCCACTCGTAGGAAGTTCTGCCAGTTTCCTGGTATGGATGCGGTGGCCGCCACACGTCTCCACACGCCCTGTCCCCGCTTTGCACGTGTACTACCTTTCAGTGAATCAGCAAGGTAAGTATCCCAGATCAGATCCAGGCGTGACACTGTTTGCAGCTTAGCAGATATATATGGAATGAAGATTTGATGTGCGTACTCTTCAAAGGTCTTTGATGCAGCCGGCTTCAGCATCTGGACGATAGCTGCTCCATCAAGCACTATACAGGTAGTGACAGGAGTATCTGTCTTAGCGTCGGAGATTTCTTCCAAACATGTGATGAGATCACTTTTGGTACCAGTGAAGAGGTTTCCACCATCGGACAGTGCAGGAGGACATGCCTGGTTCTCATGACGAAAGAACTCCTCAAGGTTTCCATCCCTCGTCTGGCAGCCAATGTACAGGCGTGCGAAGAGTTCACGGTCATTTTTGACGGAAGTGAGCTGTTGCTGACCTTTGCTCTGGCTTTTTGGAGTTGAAGGGCTGAATACCTTCAGCTTGTTACGAGGTATGGGGTCGTTCACTGCCTTTGTTCTGTCCAACAGACACTCTCTGGTGAAAGCCTCGAACTGCTCATGGCCAATCTTCTTGGCATTCATCACGGTCTCCACGGCAGCAGGACCTGCAATGTCTTTTGAATCCAGTATGACTAGATCCTGGCTCTCCTCCTCGAATGGGTCACCCATCTCCTCTATTACACCAACAAGAGAGCAGACATCTCTCACAAATGAGGCCTGTACACTTGGAGTCTGATCATGATGGCGTGTGTCTGTTGTTTGCCGTCTACAGTATTGGTTCCCGTCTTGGAATTCTTCGATCACCCTAGCAACTTCTGGTCCTGCAACCATCCAGCGATGAAGGGCACTAGGGTTGTCAGTAAGCCCAACTGCGCCACCGTCTCCTTTGATGCAGGCATTATTCTGCTCATGTGCCTGGTCAGGCGGGATTGAAGAGAACACCCTCTGCGTTTTTTTAACTGTGAAGTGACCTTCGCTGAATTTTTTGGCTACGTTTGGGTGTTTGGTAGTTAGCTCGGCCATGTCCTTCAGGTGCACTGGTATCCACCTAGCATAGTGGGTATGATCTAGTACAGTTAGACACCAGAATCGAGTCAAAAGCAGCATTAGACCCACTGATAATAAAAAATGAAGATTTCAAATGGCGGCCATTTTGAAATCCAATATGGCGGCTCAGTGGTAAAAAATATGCAATGCAGATTGTAACCAATGGATTCCTTCCCCCTCAAAACCTACATTTAGGCACCAGAATCGAGTCAATAGCAATTTTAGATCCACAGATAAGCGCAAATGTAGATTTCAAATGGCGGCCATTTTGAATTCCAATATGTCGGACAAGAATAGAGAATTCCGAGTGGCTCAATATCTGAAAATGTTCGCCATATGTCAATGTACATTTGTGCCAAATTTGGTGCTTGTATCACAAAATGCACAATAGGTTAGCTATGCTGCCCCACTATGACAGATATCATGAAAGGAGAGCTGCTCAATACGTTTGAGTCGAACCCGTGCGAAACAAATAGAGGAACAGGGAAATAGTGCCATGTAGGAAATTTGATAAAGCAATAGATTTGCTAGAGTTCACCTCAAAGCTGTCTATCCAAGCTTGCTGATTCTTTTTATGCCTTTGTTGAGGCTGGGAAAAAAGCACGAATTGTCAATTGTTTAAATGGCCGCTCCAGCTCGCATTGGAAACCTATGCCCTACCCAAAGAAGAGAGGTTTGTATAGCTCTTCGCGTGTCAACAGGGAGCTAATAATTGCCCTAGAGTAGAATCATCTGCATATTTTACAGCTTTATTTTCTTGTTCACCTTTGTGAACAATGCCTATTGGAAGGATGGATGAACTAGACACTGAGGTTGACGGGTGAACCAAACCTTTCGGAGGGACATATGAATTAGAAACAGTGGGTCCTTTGACTGGCCAGATGGTACCACATTGGATCCCACTCTCTGGTTACGGTTCATTTATCTTTGCTGAAACATACACAGAATAGTCTGGCCTAATATTTACACATTCTCCTCATTCCTCAAACATCTGACAACACTCAAATTACCAAACAATTCTTCTTCACCCAAGGGGTTAACTATAGTCAATTTCTTTTAGCGATGCAGATTTGCACCGACTCGCAGCGGTGCCCTTTTAGCTCGGAAAAGTTTCCTGATCGCTGATTAGTTGGACGAGATAATTCTGACCAATCAGCGATCAGGAAAATTTTCCGAGCTAAAAGGGCACCGCTGCGAGTCGGTGCAAATCTGCATCGCTAAAAGAAATGGACTATAGTGCATTGTAATTGTTCGGTGGCTACTTTCCTCTTGGTAAGGGTTGAAGAGACTCTTTAGCTATGGTAAGCAGCTCTTCTAGGAGAGGGACACTCCAAAATCAAACCATTGTTCTCTAGTCTTGGGTAGTGCCATAGCCTCTGTACCATGGTATTCCACTGCCTTGGGTTACAGTTCTCTTGTTTGAGGGTACTCTCAGGCATAGTTTCGCTTCCTTTTGATATTTTCAAGTTTTTATAGTTTATATATGAAAGAATTATTTTAATTTTATTATTGTTCTTAAACTTCTATAGATTTTCAATATTTCCTCTCCTCACTGGACTATTTTCCCTGTTGGAGCTCTTGGGCTTATAGCATCCTTTTTTCCCCTACTATGGTTGTAGCTTAGGTAATAATAATAATAATAATAATAATAATAATAATAATAATAATAATAATAATAATGTGATTAACTTTGAGTCATTTAAGAATGTTTAAAAATTCTGAAAATATTTGAATGGAGAAGTTAATATACAGTAATGTTAAATTCATTAGTGTTAATGAGTTAAAATTTAAAGAAATATCTACATTGAGTTCTGATATATGTTATGATACGGATAAAATATATTTTTAGTAGAATAAAGGTAATGGCAAAATACATTTTACTCATAAACTGGAAAAGCTCATAACAATGTATTTAAAAGTTTTTCGATATATATATATATATATATATATATATATATATATATATATACACACATGAAAAAAAAATATATATATACACATTTTATGTATATATATATATATATATATATATATATATATATATATATATATATATATATATATATATATATACATTTTATGTATATATATATATATATATATATATATATATATATATATATATATATATATATATATATATATATATATATATATATATATATATACATTTTATGTATATATATATATATATATATATATATATATATATATATATATATATATATATATATATATATATATATATATATATATATATATAAACTGTATGATTTTTTATTGAAGTTAAAATATCAGAAACAATAATTCTGATATTTTAACTTCAATAAAAAATCATACAGTTTATATATATATATATGTATATATATGCATATATATATATATATATATATATATATATATATATATATATATATATATATATATATAAACTGTATATATATATGTATATATATACATATATATATATATACATATGAAAATATATATATACATATATATACACATAAATATATATATAATATATATATATATATATATATATATATATATATATATATATATATATATATATATATATATATATATATATATATATATATATATATATGCATATATATAACGGATTTTGAGCGAAGCGAAAAATCTATTTTTGGGTGAGATAGCCATGTCGTCCTGATGGAAGTTCCTATAGGGTAGCTTCCTAGGGTATATTACAACTACGGCGATATTCCCAGAGAATTTACCTTAAGGTACCAGAATTCTAACTCCTGGAGCGAGTATCCCTCGTGAAAGGGATATCGCGACATATCAGAGGACGTATTCTAGACACGTCACATGGCAATCTACTACCTGAACAGAGATTCGTCTCGTAGGAGGGAGATTGACGAGATACGAATTCGGGAAAGAAAAAGGGGAGCCGCTCCCAAGGCTTCCCTATCCCCCGATTCGTATGCGTGCCTGGCGCCAATCCTGGCGCCATCTGTATTCCTTGTAGCGTACACGAGGTGCTACAAATACTGTATGTAGGGAGGGGTCCTACAGCCCTTTCTTAGAAAGGCAAGGGCGGGTCCATCAGGACGACATGGCTATCTCACCCAAAAATAGATTTTTCGCTTCGCTCAAAATCCGTTTTTTGGGCTCAAGCCATGTCGTCCTGATGGAAGTGTACCAGAGCATTACTGTATCTGTGGATTCTCAGAACGTGCCGTACTCCCCGGAGATATTTATTCCCGGTCGACTAGACCTAGAGACCTAAGATGTTACCGTTATACATCTTTTCAACTAACTATAAACTATGTTAGAGCTTCCTGCCCCCTACAGGGAAGAGTCCTACTAGACTCTGGAAAGTCTCGAAGAGTACATATATCTATGTATGAATGCCAGGCAAGCTAATATAGTGGTCTCGCCCTATATTAAGTAAAGCATAGTTTGTATAGAACCACTGCGTCAATATATTGACCAGTCATCCGCACAATACTTGTATTGGACAAAGGTTTATATCCGCATAGGAAGAAACTAATAAAACCGCCCTCGTCCCTTTATGGGACGGAGTCCTCCCATTAGGGGACTTACATAAACCAATGCAACATAGCTTGCAAAACAGAACAATTCTATCAGAATTATCCCAGATAAGATACATAGAATTAAAATGCTCAATTATACCAATAAATTGACACAGGTGAAAGAGACGCAAGGTTCTCAAGAACAAGTTTATTGACAGATAATAAACAGACAGGTTAACAACAAATATATATATTTATATAAAAGAGGGTAACCCAAAACTTTAAGCATAAGTATGATAGTAAACAGAACTTGTTTATCTGAAAGAAAAACCATTAAACACCACTTTAATGAGATACCAAGGTATCAAGTCATAAAAAATCTGTATTACAAATCAATCACATTAGCGTTAGAAACGCTTGGCACACATGTCTGAACTTATGCAAGGTTCACCTTTGAAGGAAGGAACAGTCTATATAGGCACTTGGTGCCCTCATTTAGTTTGTAGTACAGTATGTACCTACACACTCACCCTGGACTTAATCGTCCCAATTAAGACCACTGTTCCTCGCAGAGTTAAACAGTAGGGTTAACTACACGACCCACTGCTACCACAGATCTCTTAAGTTCCTCTACTTGCTTCGCATAGTGGCGAAAGAACACCCTGGAAGACTTCCAGCCCGTGTATGAACGGAGATGTTCAAAATCCATACAATTAAAGAAATTTAGGGATGAGGCAACTTTCCTCGGATCGTGACCTGCGGGTGTACTGTCAGGATCCGCTCTGCGAATAAAATATGTCATTTTCGCTCTGAGTTGATTCAGAGATAAATTTGAGCCTGATGTTTCTCCCCTGAATAGTTGACTACCCTTGAAGTCTGAAGTTCTACGAAGATAGACCTTTAGGCATTCTACTGGACATAGAGATGCATCTTCTTTCAGAGGACAGATTCTCCAGGGACCCCACCTGTTGGTGGGTAACTCATTCTTGGCGAGAAACGTAGGATCCGGAAACAGGTTCAGCTCCCCCCCATCCAGGAACTGAACACGACCTGCCTCTCTCGAGAGGGCTACGATCTCACTAACCCTGGCCCCGGACGCGAGTGCAAATAGGAAAATAACTTTTTGCGTCAAATCCTTTAACGCACATTCTTCATTGCTCAACAAGGAGGCGAAATGAAGAACTTTGTCTAAAGACCATGAGATGGGCTTTGGAGGTGCTGAAGGTCTGAGCCTAGCGCAGGCTTTCGGAACTTTATTAAAGATCTCGTTACCTAGGTCGATCTGGAAGGCAAATAAAATGGGTCTCATCAAAGCCGATTTACACACTGAAATCGTGTTAGCTGCCAATCCTTGGCCATGGAGATGGATGAAGAAAGATAAGCAGAAATCTGTTGAGATCTCCTGCGGATTCTTTGCCTTTACAAAGGCCACCCATTTTCTCCAAGATGACTCATATTGCCTTCTAGTCGATTTGCACTTGTATTCCTCTAGGAAGTCTATGCTGGCTTTCGAAATCCCGAAGCGCTTTCTCACCGCTAGGGCGAGAAAATCATGAGCTGCAGGGTCTGGGTTTTCTGTAATGAAGCGCAGACAGTCGACTTTTGGACTCGCTGGGTCAGAACTGGATGTGGTAGCGGCACGAACTTCATCTGTAGTTCCAACGCCAAGGGGAACCACATGCTGTTCGCCCACTTGTGGGCCACTATTGCCGCTACCCCCTTGAAGGATCTCAGTTTGTTGAGGACCCTCAACAGAAGGTTGTGAGGAGGGAACAGATAAATCCTGGACCATCTGTTCCAGTCGAGGGACATTGCGTCCACTGCTTCCGCTAAGGGGTCCTCGTACGGGGACACGTACAGGGGCAACTTCTTGTTGTCTTTCGTCGCAAAGAGGTCTATTTGCAGTTCTGGGACTTGATTCAGAATGAAGGAAAATGATCCTGCGTCTAAGGACCATTCCGACTCTATCGGTGTGAACCTGGATAGAGCGTCCGCTGTCACATTGCGGACTCCTCGAAGGTGAACTGCCGACAGGTACCACTTCTTCTTTTCCGCCAATCGGAAAATGGCTAACATCACTTGGTTGAGAGGTGGTAACCTCGACCCTTGTCGATTCAAGCATCTCACAACCACCTCGCTGTCTGTCACCAATCTTATGTGGATCGAGTGACGCGGGGAGACTTTCTTTAAGGTAAGGAGCACTGCCATAGCTTCTAGAAAGTTTATATGAAAGGTCCTGAATAGCTTGGACCAAGTCCCCTGGACTTTTTTCCGATGAGAGTGACCTCCCCATCCCTCCTTTGAGGCGTCTGAGTGAATCGTCAACGACGGGGGAGGTGGCTGAAGAAGAACAGACTTCTTTAGATGTCTGGCTTGGGACCAAGGTCTGAGAAGAGTACGTAGCCGAGGCGGCACTGGTCTTCTCAGGTCTCTTCGCGCGTTTGATGCATACCTTCTCCAAACTCCGGTTGCATCCTTTAGCTGTGCTCTTAGCACTGGGTCTGTCACTGAAGCAAACTGGAGAGAGCCTAGTACCCTCTCCTGTTCGCGTCTTGATATCCTTTCGGAATCTAGAAGTCTCTTGACAGAGCCCGCTATCTCCTTCCTTTTCTTCATTGGGATGGAGAAACTGTGTGACAAAAGGTCCCAGTGGATTCCCAGCCACTGGAACTTTTGGGATGGAGAAAGTCGAGACTTTTTCTTGTTGATCTTGAAGCCTAGGTACTCTAGGAACTGGATCACCTGACTGGAAGCTTGCAAGCATTCGGTCTCGGATGCTGCCCACACCAGCCAGTCGTCCAGGTAGGCTACTACCTGAATTCCCTTTAGGCGTAATTGTTTGAGAGCTGCGCTCGCAAGCTTCGTGAAAATCCTTGGGGCTATGTTTAGCCCGAATGGCATGGCTCTGAAGGCGTACAGTTTTCGTTGTAGCCTGAACCCTAGGTAGGGGGAGAGTCGACGGCTGATTGGAATGTGCCAATAGGCGTCTGACAAGTCTATAGAGACTGAGTATGCCCTCTTGGGCAGTAAGGTCCTTATGTGTTGCAGTGTTAGCATCTTGAATTTGCAATTCACTATGAACTTGTTGAGTGGTGTCAAGTCCAGAATGACTCTGAGCTTTTCCGAGTCTTTCTTGGGAACACAAAACAGCCTCCCTTGGAATTTGATGGACTTCACCTTTCGGATCACATTTTTCTCCAACAGTTCTTGAACGTACTCCTCCAAAATGGGGGTGGAGTGTTGGAAAAACCGAAGGCATGGGGGTGGAGTGCTGTACCAGTTCCAACCCAGTCCATTCTTGAGTAGGCTTTGGGCCCAGGGATCGAAGGTCCAGCGATCCCAAAATTTCATCAGTCTCCCTCCTACCGGTATCATTTCACTTGGACTGCCGTCCTGAGGTCTTGCCTCCCTGACCACGACCACCTCTGAATCCCCTTCCCCTTGAGGGGCGCCTAGACGAGCCTCTGGCTGCTCCTCTAGGTTTTGCACGAAAGGAAGAAGACTGTCCTTCGAACGTTGGGGCGAATGTGGTTGACTGACCTGGCACCGCCTGGGGTACCCACTGAAAGGCAGTCGGTGTTTGTGCCACCATCTGGGGCACTGGAGGCAAAGGCAATTGCAGTTGCTGTTGCTGTCTATAAGGCTTGGCTGGCCGAGATGGTAGCCTAGTCTTCATATTCTTCCTCTTTGGTTGAGGACCCTCATCCGGGGAAGATTTTCTTTTGATAGCCAGGCCCCACTTCTGGAGAAGATTTCTATTCTCCACGGCGGCCTTATCAACAACCTCTTTGACCACATCGGTAGGGAAAAGGTCTTTTCCCCAAATGTTGGAGGAGATTAACTTCCTTGGCTCGTGTCTCACCGAAGCCCCGGTGAACACGAACTCCCTGCAAGCTCTCCTTGCCTTGAAGAAGTTATAAAGGTCCTTCGTCACTGTGGCTAAGTGAGACTTAGCCACTACCATGAACATTTCATGGACCTTGGGGTCACTTGCCATCGTCTCGAGAGTAGTCTGATGAGACATTGAGGCAGCCAGTCTTTCTTTTGTCTCGAACTCTCTTCGTAAAAGAGATTCGGACAGCTTGGGGAGGTCCTCGCCGAATTGCCGTCCGGCAATATCAGCCTCCAACTTTCCCACTGAGAATGTTAGATGGACATCCTTCCAGTCTTTGTGGTCCATAGGTAGAGCCAGCGACAAGGGTTTACACTCCTCCAGGGAGGGGCAAGGCTTGCCGGCCTCGACTGCCTTTAGGACAGCCGCAAACCCTTTCTGTAAAAAGGGGAAGGCTCTATCAGGAGAGGACACAAACGAAGGGAGCTTCTTGCTCAATGCAGCTACCTTCGAATTCGAGAAGCCCCTCTCTTTCATCGAGGATGAAAGTAGGGCTTGAGCCTTAGCGTGGTCCATAACAATGACCTCCTTCGGCTCTGTCTCCTCCCTTGAAGCTGGTTCTTTTCTCAGCCGGACATAGCAGTCCGGATATGATGCCTTGCTGGGCCAGAATTCTACCTCCTCTAGGGGAACTGAACCCAGCTTATCCGAAATGACGATCTTTCCAGTCGTCATCGGCATGTGCTCAGCATACCTCCATGGGTTAGCATCTGAGCATATGGGAAGGTCTTTCACATTGAGCCTTTTCCGGAGCCCATGTGATTCTGCCAGGGACTGCATACGCAGTTCCATTGCAGCCGCCTTCTCCTGATTCTCCTTCTGCATTTGTTGGATCATTCCAACAATCGAAGAGAGGGCCTGTCCCAGTTCTACTGGGAGGCCAGCCGATGTTGAGGGGATAGGCTCCGGCATCTGAACCGGAGTAGCCGACACCTCGTCGACCTCATCCTCTGCGACATCCGGGGTTTGAACTTGATCCTGACCTTCTGCCAGGAGGTCTTCTTCCAAACGATCGTCCAGGTCAGACATCCTGTCACACAACTGGATGTCTTGCATCGCATCTGCGACTTCCTCGTCCACCTGGACTTGATCTTGAAGGATCTCCTCTTGAGGCTGGGGAATCACTGCCTCAGCTGATGCCTGGGGAAAAAGATACGCCCTCATCTTCTCACTTGGAAGATAAGGGCCAGAGGTGTTCTTCTTGAAGCCCCTTACCCAAGTACGAAGCTTTTCCCTAGCTATATCCCTTGATTCCGCCGTTCTAGGGGAATCAAAAGCCTCAGTAATCAGGTTAGTGCATACAGTACATACCTGAGGGTCCCAATACTGGAGATCATCCTTGGAGACAGCGCATGCTGCGTGTCTCCTACAACACTCATGTCCGCAGAGGTTCTTGCTGCGGACATTGCAGAAAACATTTCCGCACTTCGGAGGGTCCTCCTGTAAAGAGAAGAAATTTCCATGAGTATCAAGTGAACTATGTATCACTGGATATGCATAGTATAGCATAACAATTCATAAATGAAAGACACACACTTGTGTTTCCCTCACAACCCATTGTTGCAGCCTTCCGGATAATAAAATCAAAAATGGTTTATCTCTACTAGAGTAACCAATGCAAGGTTTCCAGAGGAAACAGGTGGAGCTCACACCTAGGCAATGATTTTAAAAATCCTGGATAATAGACGGGGAAGAACTCTGCTTCCTGTCTGAGGGCAACAGCAAAGGGCTGTGTAAGAAAACACAATAGTGTTAGAAGATACAGTGCTGTACCTAAACTTTTACTATAGTTTTCTTCTTACTGTATATGCTATACAGAAGAATACTAGTACAGTATAGGAGGATGTGTGCCGGCCTGCCTTTGCCGGCCGGCACACACCACAATTAGCTTTAAAGTATACTACTTAACAGCTATAGGGCGGCAGCCCTCTGGTTCAAATGCCTGTGCCGGCGGCAGCAGCTGCCGGCCAGCAACAGCCAGTGTTGGCCGGCAATGATTGCCGGCCAGCAACTACACAAGGTAGTACCCAGCTGCCGGCCACACTCTTGGTGACCGGCAGACAAGGACTGACATAAGCCGGCCGGCAAAGGTACAAGACCGATGCCAGCCGGCAGCAAAAGAACCAGAAGACTACCCCTGCCCGGCTGCCGGCCTCATAGGCCGGCAGCCGGCCTCATAGGCCGGCTGCCGGGACAGGTACAGCACTAGAAGAAAATAGAATGGATGCCGGGATAAGAGTGTACACAACCCCCCAAGCCCGGCAACCGAAAGAGTGCATATAAGGAAGGGGAGAAACTTAATTCAGGCTTCCTTGACCAATGCCGTCCGGCTCTGCCGGCAGGCATGGATGAGGGACCAAGAGAGGTCCGGGCAGCACTCGAAAACATAAGACCCTTGCCGTCCAGCGTCTCTGCCGGCCGGCAATGGGCTTAGTCAATCCATATCCCAACCTATACTAGGTCCAGAAGTAGAATGACATATGGTACAGTAATACCCCTGCCGGCCAGCTCTGCCGGCCGGCAAGGTACAGTACAGTAATGGCTAGGCCATTACGGAGATAGAGGGGGAAGGGACAAGAGGGTCCTGCCAACCTTGCTTTAGTGACAGATCACCCGCAGCCAAGAACTCTGTCTTAGCCTAAGGGAGATCTAAGGGAAAGGGCCAGCGCAGTAGTATAATACCTGCCAGCCTCCAGAGCACCAAAGCAAGGAAGGCGTTGCAACTCCCAAGGGAAGATTATCCTCCCCGAGAACAGCAACAGGACTTAGTCTGGTCGATCACACAAGAAGGAATCATAACTACAGAAACCTTCGACAGTGACCTAAGGGAGCTCAGCTCCCTTTGTAAGTGTTAGGTCAGCGAGGGAGACTCTGCCCCAAGCCAAACAACACGGACTCAGACTAAAAACTCTGTTGTTCTGTCCCTCTTTGAACCAGACTCAGCAGGAACAGGAAGGTACAGTAACACCCTAGTATAGTTTTATCGAAAATAAATTCGGAAAAAACCACTTAGGGATAAGCCCAAGGCTTAAACAGAGGGAAAGGGATTGCATACCTTCTCCGAAGAAAAGAAAGCAACCGGGGAGTATGAAAAAGTATACTAAGGCTCCATAAGCAATTAGCCTAGGCACCAAGAGAATCGATTACCTAATTCACCGAAACTCTCACGTATACAATCTTGGAAATATTCCACACAGTCTAAAATGTATAAAATATAGCCTAAAGCTTCAATAAAATTTTAATTACACTCGGAAAAACCATAATCATGCATTAAGTACTAGGACCAAACGACTAGGCTACATGGCCTAGCGTAGGCCAGAATGGCGAATACTTCGCCAAATAATACTAAGCACGAAAGGAAATCCTATGTAAAGCTAAATAGCTAAATTTTATTAAGCAAAACAACCAGGAATGTCACTCTGACTAACTAATTTATACCTAGCGAGTGACAGTGTCCAGGACACCTCTGGTAGGCTACGGCTCTTGTATCAAAGATTAATCCTATTAATCACTCAAAATTTTACCAAGAGCCTACATTTATACATAACAGACCCTATACTCAACTTATCCGAGGCCAACGAAGACGAAGAAGCCATGAAAAGCTGAATAAATCCAAGATTTGCGAGAAAAACAGGAAAAAACACCGAGTTGTTAAGCTACGCAAAAAGGAATGCAGATGGCGCCAGGATTGGCGCCAGGCACGCATACGAATCGGGGGATAGGGAAGCCTTGGGAGCGGCTCCCCTTTTTCTTTCCCGAATTCGTATCTCGTCAATCTCCCTCCTACGAGACGAATCTCTGTTCAGGTAGTAGATTGCCATGTGACGTGTCTAGAATACGTCCTCTGATATGTCGCGATATCCCTTTCACGAGGGATACTCGCTCCAGGAGTTAGAATTCTGGTACCTTAAGGTAAATTCTCTGGGAATATCGCCGTAGTTGTAATATACCCTAGGAAGCTACCCTATAGGAACTTCCATCAGGACGACATGGCTTGAGCCCAAATATATATATATATATATATATATATATATATATATATATATATATATATATATATATATATATATATATATGTATATACATTTTATGTATGTATGTATATATATATATATATATATATATATATATATATATATATATATATATATATATATATATATATATATATATATATATATATATAGATATATATATAAACTGTATGATTTTTTATTGAAGTTAAAATATTAGAAACAAAAATTCACACGAAATTGATAAATATTTTGAGACAATACTGATAAAACAATGTATTTACATGACCTAATTTTAATAATTTTGATAAATTTAATAATAATAATTTTATTATTAATACTAATTTTAATAATTATAATAATAATGATAAATTTAATATAATGATAATAATTTGAATAATAATAATTTTAAGTGTCTTAAAAATAATATTAATAATTTTGATAATATTAATAATAATGATTTTGAATAACAATAATTTTAACCATTTTGATGATATTAACCATATTAATAATTTTAATGAAAATAGCAATTTTATTAGTTTTAATAATAATAATAATAATAATAATAATAATAATAATAATAATAATAATAATAATAATATAATAGTAATAATAATAATATTAATAATAACAATAATTTTGATAGTTTTGATAATAATAGAAATTTTAACCAATTAATATAAATAGTAATTTTATTAGTTTTAATATAATAATAATAATAATAATAATAATAATAATAATAATAATAATAATAATAATGATAATAATAATAATAATAATAATTAATTAATGAAAATATTAATTCTATTAGTTTTAATAATAATAATAATAATAATAATATAATAATAATAATAATAATAATAATAATAATAATAATAATAATAATAATAATAATAATAATTTTAAATTTTCTAATAATAATAATAATGATAATAATAGTAATAATAATAATAATAATAATAATAATAATAATAAAAACAACAACAACAACAACAACAAAAACAAATAATTTCAACCATCTTAATAGCAATAAGAATTTCAATAATTTAAATAATAACTCAAAAAGGTGAAATCAAACCAAACTTAAAACTTCAAAAACTCAATCGACTTACTCCAGCAAACTCACTATTGTGTCCCCGATTTGCTGATGACCACGTTAGCAACCGTAGAGGTTTGCCACGAATCAATACTACATAAGTCACTCTGTATGTTGTTATCCATTTCAATAGTATTTCACACATTTACGAGTCCGATTCATTACCATTTATGAATGAAATTTATGAATGAAATCGGTTGTAAACAACCTATTTCTTACGAGTATTTAAAGGAGCTAGAAAAAGTTACTGTATGTTCGCAACGGGAAGTGGATTAAGACTGGTCTTCAGCAGTCATATTAAGGCACAACACGGAGAGAGAGAGAGAGAGAGAGAGAGAGAGAGAGAGAGAGAGAGGAGAGTTTAAGTTAATCGTGTTTGCTTTTTTTTGTCTGAGCGATGAAAAATCGACCAGGCCAATTGATATTAAAGGATAAATCCCGCTTTCTCTCTCTCTCTCTCTCTCTCTCTCTCTCTCTCTCTCTCTCTCTCTCTCTCTCTCTCAGGCCAATTGATATCAAATGATAAGACCCGCTTTCTCTCTCTCTCTCTCTCTCTCTCTCTCTCTCTCTCTCTCTCTCTCTCTCTCTCTGTTGGAATCGCAACATTGCTAATATTTATCGCTGATTTTATTACCCAGGTGGACACACGCACGTAATTTCTCTCTCTCTCTCTCTCTCTCTCTCTCTCTCTCTCTCTCTCTCTCTCTCTCTCTCTCTCTCTCTCTCTATGTGTGGGCATATTAACATTATGCCGTTTTTCATTAGTGTTTCACTAAACTTATTTTTTTTTGTTGACAAATTATCTTTTCCTTTTATATCAAACTTTTTTCGGTCCTGAGAAAGTTATTGGCTTATTATGAAAGCAGTTTTTATAATAATAATGATAACACGATAACAAAAAAGTCTAATAACAGTAAAATAAATCATTTAATAATATCATTACTTTCAAAAACATCAAACATTTTTAACTAGATTTTAACGTTGCCTTTTTATCGCATAACAACTCTCGTACCATAACAAAACACGCCAAGGATATCATGCAATTTTTACCTCGAGTCTAAAGTGCCTCCAAATGGCTTCTTCGCCGCGGCTCCCCACCCAATGTTTACGCTGAGCGGGGAAAATAGCAAAGCTTTGTACACACATTTTCTATCCGTTTTTATCTCTGTCATCCTCATTCTCGCCGTTTTGTCATTCTCACAAAGTGAGCAGGATTATTCCTCAAAGGGATTTGTCCGGGGTTTTAAAGTCGGCGTTATTTTATCTTTCGTGGTAATGAAGATAAGGTTTCACGGTGGGTAGGTAAACAGAGTTAAGGTGCGCGCATATATTTTTCTGAATCGCAACTTGAGCTGGTGAAGTTTTAGGGTTTCTCGTGGTTTTTTCGTTTATAAATAGTGCTTTTTTGGATATTTATATATAGAGTTTACATGTTAGAGCATATATATATATATATATATATATATATATATATATATATATATATATATATATATATATATATACACACACAAACACACACTGTATATTTCTTTCCGGTCACACTCAATGGTATTGGGACCTAACCCCCCTACACACACTATGCCATTTACCTCTGTCTTGAACGCACTCTTCCTCTTCTTGGATATTAAGGTTCTTCTGTCCAGTCCATTCTTCCCACATGAACGAACCACCTTGGTTGACCATTTTGCAAGATATGCATATCTGTTTATTTCAGAACCCATTAATTCTGTCACTATCAATACTATGTAAACAGCTTATTTCAACAGATGAAAAAGTTTTATTTCAATTACAGTAAGTCTTATACTTCACTTCCAATTAGAAAAGCTAGTTTAAGAATGCCTTCCCACACTTCCACATTGTCTTCCGAGGACAATTTGGGTTTCTAACCAATTTTTGTCTTCGCCCTTCAACGTTTTTTGCTTACCCTCTTCTGTGAATCTCCTTTTGTCTTGTCTTGATATCATACATTACATTTACACATACAGTGGATACTTCCAATCTTTCACCATCCATACTAAGATTCATTACTCCATATCCTTACTTCAATTTACTCTCATTGCCTTACTCAAGGTGACATTCACTTTTAACCTCCATCTCTTGCTCACACTTCGAAGATCTTTCACCAGCTTCTTCAGTTTCTCTTCACACTCCTCAATCAACATAATATCTTGCACATACACCAACAATACCGCATTCATTTTCTTTTGATCCCACAACTTTGTACTAATTTCAAATATCTTTTTTTCTGACCTATGATATTTCTATCCATAATGATAAGGAATAGTCATGAAGATATAACATATTGTCTCAGATCACTTTTCACACCAAACGAGTCATTCTCCTCTTGTGCACTTTAGCATAAGATTTACTTTCTTTGCGATAAACATTTAAACGTTTCCTATAACCAAGATTTATAGCAATCATTCTTAACACCCTTCAATTGAATCTATTATAAAGCTTTTCTATATCCATGAGTGCCATATAAATATTTTCCTTAGCTTACAAACATTTTGTAACTGTTTCACCCATATTTTTTTCATATCAGTGCTTTTTCAATCAAAATCCTACCATACATATTCCGTAGACTCTCTTATATTATGAGACGCTTTCCTATTTTAATTTCTTGCCCTACCTTATCTCCCTTAGCTTTATGCAACAAAAAACCCTTCCTCGTTGATCCTATTTGGATCTTTTCCTTATCCACGACATACCTTACAAACCTCTGTCATCTATACTGTGGTATATTATGGGACGCTTTGCTCTATGAATTTCTAGCCATACCTTTTCTCCCTAACCTTTATGTAACAAAATAGTAATTTCTCACTGATTCTATTGGGATCTTTTCCATAACCACGATGTACCTTATAAACCCTAGTCATCTATACAGTAACTATCATTATGAACTCCCAGCATGTTTCCTTACTTTAATCTCTCTCAGTGTAATGCTGATCTTTTTTACGTGTTATATTACTCTGTTCTTCCATCCTTTCAATCTCCACATTGGAAAAAACTTCATAATACTCTCTTTATCGAGACGAGACTGCATTCATCTCCGGCAGTACTTCTCCTCTTGTGTATTTTATTTAGACATTCATTTGTTTATTAAATATTCCCTTGACATTTAAGCCTCTATAAAACAACTCTTCAGCCTCCCAAA
Source organism: Palaemon carinicauda (assembly GCF_036898095.1). Lineage (NCBI taxonomy): Eukaryota > Metazoa > Arthropoda > Malacostraca > Decapoda > Palaemonidae > Palaemon > Palaemon carinicauda. The sequence goes on along the minus strand of NC_090747.1, from coordinate 60,510,925 downwards.
AGATTTTAGTCACCCCTTTCTCCATCTTTAATTACCGGTCATTGTTTCGTTTTCTTTTCTTCTTCTTCTTCTTCTCAGTGATGCAACTGCACCTCAAATTATCTTCCTTTTCCCCTCACTGTACTTTCTATCAACTTATCTTACCACTTTTAATTTCCTGGCTTCTTCCTACTCTTTTATACCCACAATGTAGACACTCCATGTTGTCCCCACAACTCCAGACTCTATCAAGTAGTTGTAAATATCATGTTCTACTTCCCATCTGTATTTTCTTTAATCTTAACCCACAAGCCATTTAGTATCACCACATGTACCCTTCCATCTTTCCTCTTTATTATTCTAATTGTACTGTTATCCAGATTTTGATTTGTCTCTTCAATTCATATGTACCTTAACTTTTGGTTCAAGGAAATCCTGATGAGATTATACTTCTAACTATATTTTTTCTTGCTATTATATTACAAAATTGCTTTTTCAGTTACTCTGTACGAACATATAATGAAGCAAATTCTTCTCTGTAGCATATTCATTCTCAAGCATCATTATTCCAACAACTTTCCTAAAATATTTCCAAAAGACTCCATTTTTATCTATTCCAGGAGTTCCATTACAATCAACAATATCAGCTCTTTCTCTGCCACCAACTCTTGCATTCAGATCTCCAAGTACACGCACTGTTTCCTTCTCAAAACTAGCCAGGTACTGATTGAGATTCTCGTCAAAATAATCTCTTTCACGCGCTTGCTTTCATAAACCACGCAAATGTGTAATCTTTAACACATCCCAAAGTCTTTCCGACAGTACTTCGTTCTTAGTTCTACACCATTCAGCTATCTTAGAGCCAGTCACCCCTTATCCTAAATCTGCTGACAATGAACTCTAACATTTATCTCACTCGCCGTTGTCTATTGGAAATATTCCTACCGGGCGACCATTTTTCCTTTGCCTACACATACATCGAATAGCCTAGCCTATCCTTTACACATTCTCCTTTTTCATCATACTCCTAACAACACTGAGATTGTGAAACGATTCTTCTTTGCTCAAGGGATTAACCAGTGCACTGTAATTGTTCAGTGGCTACTTTCATCTTGGTAAGGGTAGGAGAGACACTAGCTGCATTGGATCCTTATCTGGTCACGGTTCATTTTTCTTTTGCCTGCACTGAATAGTCTGGACTATTTCTTTCCACATTCTCATAAACCTGACAACTCTAAGATTATAAAACGATTCTTCTTTGTTCAAGGGGTTAACTACTGCACTGTAATTGTTCAGTGGCCATTTTCCTCTTGGTAAGGGTAGAAGAGACTCTTCTAGGAGAAGGGCACTCCAAATTTAAACCATTGATCTCTAGTCTTAGGTAATGCCATAGCCCATCACTATGGTCTTCCACTATCTTGGGTTAGAGTTCTCTTGCTTGAGGGTACACTTAGGCACTCTATTGTTTCCTTATTTTCTCACTGGGCTGTTTTCCATCTTGGAATCCTTGGGCTTATAGCATCCTTGATTTGCAAGTAATGTTGTACCTTAGGTGATAATAATAATAATAATAATAATAATAATAATAATAATAATAATAATAATAATAAAAGTAAATGCTGACACCCTCAGTATCTAGAGAACAAATCGATTCGTCTTTCCTAAAGTGCCTCACTTTTCCAATGTTTACAGAATCCACGAAAACTGTGAAAGACTTAGAGCAATATCTCTCGCCTTATCTGGACCATATCTCGATCTGGGAATTTTCCCCTCGGGTGTTTGCAATTCCCGGGAATGGGGGGGGGGGGGGTAGGGAGGGTAGGGGGGTAGGAATTCCCAAGGAAATATTCCCAGCCGAATAACGAAATTCCCAATTCGCTTTTGAACATATTGTTCGGTGAATTTGGGTCCGCTTTGTCTTGCGGTGTAAAATGGCCTCTCGCGAATTCTTCGGCAAACATATTTGCACAGGGCTGGCTCTCTCTCTCTCTCTCTCTCTCTCTCTCCTCTCTCTCTCTCTCTCTCCTCTCTCTCTCTCTCTCTCTCTCTCTCTCTCCCCATTTCATGAAAGAGGAAGGAGAACGATTTATGAAATGCGATCACAATATGTCGATATAAAAATGGTACCAGGAAAGTGAGCAAGTTCTAATAAATTCGCCTTTTTTGTGGGGAAAGAATTGAATGCCACGTTGAGAGAGAGAGAGAGAGAGAGAGAGAGAGAGAGGAGAGAGAGAGAGAGAGAGAGAGAGAGAGAGAGAGATGTAAGATAAGCCATATAGATCGAAGGGATATATAGTGAATCCTGACTTTTAAAAAAGTCTTGAATATAATTCGAGAGAGAGAGAGAGAGAGAGAGAGGAGAGAGAGAGAGAGAGAGAGAGAGAGAGAGAGAGAGAGAGAGAGAGAAAGACAAGCTATAGAGGCTCCTAACTTGTAATAAGATCTTGAAGATATTTCTAAAGACGAAATGAATGTTACAGAGAGAGAGAGAGAGAGAGAGAGAGAGAGAGAGAGAGAGAGAGAGAGAGAGAGAGAGAGTCTTCCTGACAATATCTCTTTCTTCTACACCCTTACGCTATCTCAGAATCAGTCATCTCTTATCCTGAATCTGCGGACAATGCTCTCTAACATTTATCTTACACGTGATGGCCTATTGCAACGTTCCTACCTGGTGACCATTTTTCCTTTATCTACACATACATTGAACAGTCTGGCCTATTCTTTCCACGTTCTCCTCTCTCATCGTACACTTAACAACACTGAGATTATCAAACGATTCATCTTCGCTCAAGGGGTTAACTACTGCACTGTAATTGCTCAATTGCTAATTTCCTCTGGGTAAGGGTAAAAGAGACTAACTATGGTAAGCAGCTCTTCTATGAGAAGGACACTCCAAAATCCAACCATTGTTCTCTGTTCTTAGATAGTGCCATAGCCTCTGTATTATGGTCTTCCACTGGCTTGGGTTAGAGTTCTCTTGCTTGAGGGTATACTTAGGCACTCAATTTTGGTTTTTTTTTATTTCCTCACTGGGCTATTTTCCTTTTTGGAGCCATTGGTCTTACAGCATCCTGCTTTTGCAACTGGGGTTGTACCTTAGGTAATAATAATAATAATAATAATAATAATAATAATCATTCAAATCCCTTCAACATTACAAATGTTATAAATGTTGAATGGGATTCTACGTATGTAGATAAATACATAAGGATTGCCACATAAATATGCGTATGTCGGTGACGATAAGAAACATTCACTCTTATCATTTATTCCTCTCTCTCTCTCTCTCTCTCTCTCTCTCTCTCTCTCTCTCTCTCTCTCTCTCTCTCTCTCTCTCTCTCGAATTATATTCAGGACCTTTTTAAAAGTTAGGATCCATTACATATCCGTCCGACCTATATTTTTACATTTATAGGAACCTTTATGGCTTATCTTACATCTCTCTCTCTCTCTCTCTCTCTCTCTCTCTCTCTCTCTCAACGTGGCATTCAATTCTTACCCCACAAAAAAGGCGAATTTATTAGAACTTGCTCAGTTTCCTGGTACCATTTTTATATCGACATATTGTGATCGCATTTCATAAATCGTTCTCCTTCCTCTTTCATGAAATGGAGAGAGAGAGAGAGAGAGAGAGAGAGAGAGAGAGAGAGAGAGAGAGAGAGAGAGAGAGAGCCTTGTGCAAATATATTTGCCGAAGAATTCGCGAGAGGCCATTTTACACCGCAAGACAAAACGGACCCGAATTCACCGAACAATATGTTCAAAAGCGAATTGGGAATTTCGTTATTCGGCTGGGAATATTTCCTTGGGAATTCCTCTACCCCCCCTACCCTCCCTACCCCTCCATTCCCGGGAATTACAAACACCCGAGGGGAAAATTCCCAGATCGAGATGTGGTCCAGATAGAGCGAGAAATATTGCTCTAAGTCTTTCACAGTTTTCGTGGATTCTGTAAACATTGGCAAAGTGAGGCACTTTAGGAAAGACGAAATCGATTTGTTCTTGAGATACTGAGGGTGTCAGCAATTTATTATTGTTATTATTATTATTATTATTATTATTATTATTATTATTATTATTATTATTATTATTATTATTATTATTAATTGCCAAGCTACAACCCTAGTTGGAAAAGCAAGATTCTTTTTAAATAAATCTCTATTTCCCTTTTTTTTAAATTTGTTTTTCCTGTCCACATATTATTTTTGTGATGATGATGATGATGATATATATGTAAATACAATATATATACATGCATATGCATATATGGGTGTATAGGCCCATATAATTATAAACTATATATATATATATATATATATATATATATATATATATATATATATATATATATATATATATATGCATATATATACATACAGTATACCTTCTCTAAGTGGGGATACCTTGGCGTGGTGAAATGGTCTGTAAATCGCCATGATAAGCAAAGCTGTACTAGTCAGAGCCGCTCATACTAGGTTGGTTTGCTGTAAGCCATCTAAGGAATATCTCTCAAACATCACTGCTCCGCACTGTTCAGCGTGATGATGAAAATTGGCCAAACCCCAGACATGAATAAGGACATGTCTGAGGCCTTTGTCTTACAGTGGACCAGCAACGGCTGTATTTGTTGTTGTTGTTTTTGTTGTTGTTTTTGTTGTTGTTGTTATATATATATATGTATATATACATATGTATATATATATATATATATATATATATATATATATATATATATATATATATATATATATATATCTCCATTTATCATTCCCACCATTCAACATCCAATTTTCAAAAAGTCGAAAAGAATCTCAAATAAATATCCCATATTCAATTTTTTTTTTCATATTTTTTTTTTTCATATTTTTGTAATACAAAAGCCATAAAAAATGATTCGAAAAAATATATTTTTTTTTTCGATATCAATTTCCAATTAACAGAAAACTCAAATAAAAAAAATGCATGGCCGAAAAAATCTATAATTTCATTTTATAAAATGAAATTATCGACACGAATTTTTATAAGCATATATATGTATATATATATATATATATATATATATATATATATATATATATATATATATATAAGCCTGCTATCTTATAACTATTAGTACTACTACTACATCATTAACTACTACTACTACCACAACTACTACTGCCACAACCATAACTGCCACCATAGCAACTACTATCACTACTATTACAACTAAAACTACTACTACTTAGCTACAAATGCTACTACAACTACTGATATTGCTGTGAGTACCATTGCAACAACTGCTATTACAACTACAACAACAACAACAACAATAATAACTGCTGTTAAATGATTCGAAAGATTCGACATTTGAGAAACCAAAATGGACTATCTATTCCAGCATGCTTCGACAGAGAATTATATCTCTTCTCGATAAAAGATAAGACGAAAATTACATCTAATATCAATAGAAATAGGAAAAATAACATATGGTGCCATTAGCAACTATAGATATAACTTAAAAGGATTTTATACTGAGAAGTAAGCCACTAGGGCTTGTGGAAGACTGGCAAATAACTAAGAGATTTCAAGAACATGACTGGTGAGTTTTGATCTGTACTGTACAGAGAAATCTACTTATTCTCTTCCATTGATATAAGGCGAGAAAAGAATATTAAATTTATTCTAAAGAAAGATAATTTAATCATATTTAATTTATGTTTTGCCTACGGCAAAGGAAAAGGCTAATGAAATTGAGGACATCAAATGAACATTACTTTCTACAGATCTTAAATCTTGTTGAAGATTCGCCCTCGTCATCAAAGAACTTTATACATCTTCGTTGAAACTTTTATTCATTATTCAAACCTGGAAAGTGAATAAATTCTCCTCATTTATGGCATTCATCAAGCCGGAATTGAAGCAAGGAATATAAGTATATAGTGTATGTGTAGCATTTGTTGATCAGTAGGTAAGTTAATACCTCATACTTGAACGTTCCAACAATATTTACACTCCCGAGTCCATTACGAGGATCCGGTTTCTAGCGTCAACACTGAGGACGTGGATGGCTCGGAGCGAAGAAGCGGTTTGGCTGGTAAACAGGAAGAGATAGAAGGCATTGTTGGGGGTGGGTTTAGGTGGATACGGAAGAGATGATGATTTAGCGCTAAGGTTAAAGAGTTCATTATAGTTCAGGGTTGTATTAACTGCGATGTGTTTTGTTGGGAAATGATTGCAGACGATAACAAGGAACTTTAAATCTAATTTATTAATTGAATTTATTCTGTTACGTGATTATTATGATTATTATTACTTGCTAAGCTACAACCCTAGTTGGAAAAGTAGGATGTTATAAGGCCAAGGGCTCCAATAGGGGAAAATAGCCCAGTGAGGAAAGGAAACCAGGAAATAAATAAACTACGAAATGGTTATAAAGTTCTTATTTCATTGTAATGTTTTGTGGAAAAATATTACACT
>NC_090747.1:60496987-60501987 GCF_036898095.1 Palaemon carinicauda | reverse complement strand
TACATTACAGTATATGTATATATATATATATATATATATATATATATATATATATATATATATATATATATATATATATATATATATACATATATACATATATATGCAATCATGTATACACATATATAGATTTATGTACACACACATATATACAGTATATATATATGTATATATACATACACATATATATATATATATATATATATATATATATATATATATATATATATATATATAAATAAATATATGTGTGTGTGTCTATGGATATTATGAGATTGTCTGTGTTCATGATATTCACTCCAGCAGTGGAAAACATTATTTGAGAGTATTTCACTCAAGAACAAGCCAAGAGCAATTGGTATGATGCAGAAACCATAGCTTTAACATTTAATTTACATAATGTACTGTCATATTAATCACTCCGTATAATACAGCATATGTTCATTTCCAATATTTTCATAATCATATCATTTTATCCGTCACTATTGACGAAGGCCTCGTTTGACCTACGGAAAGCGACTGTTACGGCAGATTATTTATCGGCAAGCTTAGGTTTAGCGATATGGTGTAGCCCATAGTCTTCAACATGCTCCGCCCACAAGCATCTGGGATTTTCCGCCACTCAGACGGTCTTTGCTTTGCCGTGGCTCGCTTCGCTCGCAAATCAACATTATCTCGTTGCTCCTCTGTCCTGGCACGTCTGCCACCCGGGTCACTATTAAAGTATGATGATCACCAATAACCTTCGCCAAGGCGGTTATAAAAGGACCTGTTTATTTATGTATTTGTCCATTTATTGTTTGTTTGACAGTTAGCAGGGTTACATGAAAATATCTTGCTGGATTTTCAACAAATTTTAACTAAGGATGGGTATTATACTCGCGAAGAATCCATTCAGTTTTGGAGGCGATCCGGATTATGATATTGCAATTCTGGTTATTATTGTTTTTATTATAGAGTAGATTCATTCTGGGTCAAAACATGAAAGAGGGAGAAATTGGTTCGTAGACTCGAGTGAAATATTGACAAATCAATGATTGCGGAGATCTGAAATATCTGAATGCTCTCTCTACTTGTTATGATTGATATGCTTGCAAGAATCAGCTGTGAGAATGTGGCGGCCAATCACAATGCTTGTGAGCGAAGCGTGTTGAAGGTTATGGGTGGCCCCCAATTGCTTCTAGGTTAGGTTAGGTCAGTATATTTTATCTTCACCACTGCTCCAGTGTGACCCTTTATGCCATTGTGGACTCTTGATAACGTCTCTCCCCTGTGATCGCCAGACTGGGGTTCGAGTGCCGCTCAAACTCGTTAGTTCCTTTAGTGTCTCCAACCTCATCATCCTTTTGAGCTGAAGAAGGGTGGTTTGTAGGAGCCTATAGGTCTACCTGCTGATTCATCAGCAGCCATTGCCTGGTCTTCCTTGGTACCAGCTTAGATTGAGAGGGGTCTTGGGCGCTAATCATATGTATATATGGTCAGTCTATATGATATTTTCCTGCTGACCAGGGTGATGTTAATGTCCTTTGCCTCTGCCATTCATGAGTAGCCTTTAAATAAACAACTGGTAATAAGTTATTCTGCAGGACCTGACTGTCTTTTAAATAAACGTTTAGTAATAAGCTATTCAGCAAGTTAAATCTGTCTTTCAAATAAACGTTTGGTAATAAGCTATTTAGCAGGATAAGTCTGTCCTTTGAATAAACGTTTGGTAATAAGCTATTTAGCAGGATAAGTCTGTCTTTTAAATAAACTTTTGGTAATAAGTTATTCAGCAGGAAAGTCTTTCTTTTAAATAAACGTTTGGTAATAAGCTATTCATCTGGATAGACCTGTCTTTTAAATAAACGTTTGGTAATAAGCTATTCAGCAAGTTAACTCTGTCTTTCAAATAAACGTTTGGTAATAGGCTATTCAGCAGGATAAGTAGTCTATATATTTTAAATAAACGTTTATTAACTAGTTATTCAGGAGGACAAGTCTGTCTCTTGAAGAAACGTTTGGTAACTCAGTATCCTTTGGAATCAGTCTGTCATCCCAGCAAACGTTTGATAAAACATTTGAGGAAAAAGGAGACTTACAACTAACTCTTGGCTCTCTGCCAAATATTGAGATGCCTTTTTGATGAAAGAATGGGATCTAACGAGAATTTATCAGTGATAGGTTTTATCTCTCTCTCTCTCTCTCTCTCTCTCTCTCTCTCTCTCTCTCTCTCTCTCTCTCTCGGTCGAATATAGAATAGCTACAAGAATAATATGATAGTAAATTTTGATAGAAATAATGATTATAAGTTTTCCACTACTACTACTACTACTACTACTACTACTACTACTGCTATTACTAATAATAATAATAATAATAATAATAATAATAATAATAATAATAATAATAATAATAATGATAATAATAATAGTAATAATAGTAATAAACGTGCTAATCATTATCTTATCAACTAATTAATTTATGATAATTAGCACAAAAACAGAGATATAACAATGAGAATGATAAACTAGTTTCATTTATCATTATCATAAATTACTATCAAAATTGGAACAGTAACTCTGAGGTTTAGGAAAACACAAAGATCTCGGAAAACGCCGAGTTTGAATCGCCAATTCGTCTTCATTATCTGTAGTTTATCTGGACACTAATGGAACTCTGGCGGGATCGTTGCCATTTGTCTCCATTTTTCTATTTCGGGAAAACACTTCCCAACTGGAGGGGCTCTCAGTAGAGGGCAGACCTCTGCTGCGGTAGAGGGGCACTCAGTAGAGCGCAGGCCTCCGCTGTGGTAGATAGGCGCTCAGAAGAGCGCAGACCTCCGCTGCGGTAGAGGGTCACTCAGTAGAACGCAGGCCTCCGCTATGGTAGAGGGCTCTCAGAAGAGCGCAGACCTCCTCCACGGTAGAGAGTCACTCAGTAGAGCACAGGCCTCCGCTGTGGTAGAGGGGCACTCAGAAGAGCGCAGACCTCCACTGCGGTAGAGGGTCACTCAGTAGAGCGCAAGCTTGGCTGTGGTAGAGGGGCTCTCAGAAGAGCGCAGTCCTCCTCCACGGTAAAGAGTCACTCAGTAGAGCACAGGCCTCCGCTGTGGTAGAGGGGCTCACAGTAGAGCACAGACCTCCTCCGCGGTAGAGTCACTCAGTAGAGTGCAGGTCTCTGCTGTGGTAGAGGGGCTCTCAGTAGAGCGCAGACCTCCTCCGCGGTAGAGAGTCACTTAGTAGAGCGCAGACCTCCGCTGCAGTAGAGGGGCTCTTTAGAGCTCAGACCTCCACTGCGGTAGAGGGACACTCAGTAGAGCGCAGACCTCCGCTGCGGTAGAGGGGCTCTCAGTAGACCTCAGACCTCCACTGCAGTAGAGGGACACTCGGTAGAGCGCAGACCTCCGCTGCAGTAGAGGGGCTCTCAGTAGACCTCAGACCTCCACTGCAGTAGAGGGACACTCGGTAGAGCTCAGACCTCCGCTGCAGTAGAGGGGCTCTCAGTAGAGCGCAGACCTATGCTGCGATAGAGAGGCACTCAGTAGAGTGCAGACCTCTGCTGCGGTAGAGGGACACTCAGTAGAGCGCAGACCTCCGCTGCGGTAGAGGGGCTCTCAGTAGACCTCAGACCTCCACTGCAGTAGAGGGACACTCGGTAGAGCGCAGACCTCCTCCACAGTAGAGAGTCACTCAGTAGAAAGCAGACTTTCGCTGCGACAGCTTATTTCGTGACCTTGACCTTTGACCTTAACATGTATTAATTGGCGTGGATTTTTATACACTCAAATATGAACCCTGTTTGAAGTCTCTGCAACAACGATGTCCAAACTTATGGCTGATTGTATGAATTGGACAGTTTGCTTGAGATTTGACCTTGACCTTTCAAAATTTAATCTTTCCAACTTTTTGCATAACAGTTAATCCCTTCAAGTTCAATTACTCTACGATTAAAATTGTGGCCAGGAAGTTGTGTACAAACAAACACACAGACAGGGGTGAAAACACAATCTCCTTTCAACTTTGTTGGCGAAGGTAAAAATATGAATTTTGGATTTGGAATTTATGAATTTGGGGTATACGGCTCGGCCCTGGGGTCTGGGAGACTATTCATCAATGACGTGGAAGGGATTTCGTCCCAATCCTAACAGAGGGATAGTAAGGTCGTGCTACCAATTAATTCTATTGAGCCGTGAGCTTGACTCAAACTCATTTATTTAAATGTCAAAATTGGTTTGTTAAATGCCAAGGTAGTGTTATAGTATAGTATTTTTCTCTTTTCTTGTTATAGTTTTTTCTCCAGAACGAGATTTGTGAGACAGTGAAATCACACAGCCACACATATATACATTTACAAATTACAAGTAAACGTACATATTTATGTATATATATTTATAAACCAAGTATATATGTCTATATATATACACAATACAGAGACAAATTAAGCTCATGCACACACACACTTATATATATATATATATATATATATATATATATATATATATATATATATATATATATATATATATATAAATAAAATGGGGTCTGAATATTTAGATAGATATGCACGCATACATATTCAACCCTTCCCACCCCCTCCCCCTTTCCTAGCTACAACCCGCTGGTTCGCCAATTTGTGTGAGAATGTAGTTTCCGAGTGTACCTATCGAGGTATCCCCTCTCACCTGGGAATGATTACTTTCTTTCCCCCTACGCGAGACTTAGAGACCGAGTAGTAATACATCTGGCAGTGTCACTGAGCATGACCAGAAAGAAATATCTCCCCTATATAATAGGGCAAGTGTCTGTAAATATATATATTTTCCGGTCACGCTCATCGGCAAGACATATAATTACTGGTCTTTCCCTGTCTCTCGGGTAGGAGGAAAATGAGTAGTTATACCCTGATGATTGCGATTGTAGTTAAGAAAAGTGGACAGGGTAGGAAGGGATGAATCTGTGTGTGTGCATGTGTGTGCATATCTATCTAAATATTTAGCCGTAATTTTTTACAGGTCGCGT
>NC_090747.1:60414487-60486987 GCF_036898095.1 Palaemon carinicauda | reverse complement strand
GTAAGAACTGTGTATTATTTCCTTTAAATTCCTTTAGATATTAGTGTAACACCCATAACTTTGACTAGATAAGACAAGCTTTGATTAAATGTAAGTCTCATTACTTGGAAGTTACAGAAAATTATTACCAAGACTAAACTCCTTTTCTGGGGCCCATCTTTAGCATTCGTGTGAATAGATCAAGGTTTGGAAGGTGACTATAGCAGAGGAAGACCTTGGTCTGGAGTGTAGTTGTAGGGTGGCATAGAGCAGGAGACCAAAAACTTCTTATTCATTACACCAAGGAATATTGAAACTCATATGCCCAAGAAAAAGCATCTTATCAAGCTGGAGTGGGTAATTCAAAATGGAGTGCTGATAAAGATTTTGCCAGTGATGTGTATATGTAGGCCTACCTCTGTTAATCATTCAGCATTTTTTGTAAGTCATGATACAGGTGCATATACCCAAAACAAATATTTTTTCATGTTTGACTATTATATTTATGCAAATTTTATTAATTCAACAGAACAAGATGCCCAAACAGCTGCACAACCTCGTACTAGAAGCAGCTACACTATACCTTCACTTCAACTATGGGAAGTGGACACCCAAGTAATAATAGTCTCAGCTACGGAAGAAACTCAACCTTTGACATCTTAGACTTGAGGTAAGGAATTATGTAAGAGTGCAACTTTGGTCAATGTTCTAAGATTTTGTATCATTAAATCATAATAAGTTAGGTTATGGAAGTTGGTATGTCATTGTATGTGGATGTCACCTGGTTAGTAAGGAGGAATACCCAACCCCTTTAATAGGTTAGTTAAGTGGAGTTAGGCTAGGTTGAATCCCTAACTTTTTCCTCGCTATGTTCTCTCCATCAGGAAAATCCCCTGATGGGATATATATATATATATATATATATATATATATATATCTATCTATATATATATATATATATATATATATATATATATTTTAACTAGTATTGGTTTGATTTAAACATTTTTTATTAGTGCTTGGTGCAATGCACATCTTTGTAGTGTCACACCACCTAAAACTTTGGCTTTCTCACTGGGATCTCTCATTATTGTTTCATCCATGAAAAACATGCCGAAAATAATGTGTTTTATTCTAAGAAATGAACAGTTAAAGGAATCAATAGTGAGGAAAGAATCATGCTTTTCATCTTGTGGGAATGACAAACAGTACGTAATCATTATTCAGTCAGTTTATAGCAGGCTATACATGAAAAACACTGTATGCATGAATCATTTGCATTTATAAGATTATGATCTTAATGCTTGGTGCCATTCCGGGGAGACCACAAGGTAGGATAGAAATCAAGGGGTTGCACATTAAGTTCATAGAAGCTGGACATCAAAGTGAAAGAAGAAAGTGAAGACAGGTTAACTAAGTGGACCGAATGAGATCCACTGAGGACACTACCACCTCTCCTACTATACTGTGACATACATAGTGTATTTTTCTTTTAATTCAGATGTAATCGACACATTTGAAAGTGTTTTAGCATCTTAAATATTGATTAGATGGATTAATTTCATAACGGCTGAATCTCCCACTCTAATTAAAAAATACTTTAGGGTTCACTTTTTCATGTTTATATATTTCTTCTTACTCGAATACAAACCTTCGTACTTTTACAGAAGAATGATTCAAGTGCATTTGGAACTCTGCTGATGAAGTTTTTAACGTTGTCAGCAGTAGGCCAGTCCCTCATACTGGCACACTGAACTGTCACTTTGATTCCAGCCGCTGACTAACATTGATGTGCCATCGGCTTCTCTTGGAACTTAGCTTTACTAGTATACCTTTATTTTTTTTGGAGAGTGTGTGTGTATGTTTGCCCATGCCAAATGCAGACGTGCGAACCGTCCCTGAGTGTCATGAAAATGTGCACTTTTATTAAAAGTAAAGGAAAGTTTGGAACCTGGATTCCACCTATGAGGAGTGTAGGGAGTGGTCATCCTCCCAGTTTTAGGCATATGGCAGGAAGGAGGAGGCTAAGTGCGACTTCTCTCCTTCGGTTCATCCTTGAGGTTGAAGAAATTGGCTAGACCTCTTCCTTCAACATATGGTACCCTACCTTCTGACCTTTCCCCTTTGATTTCTTCATGAACACAAGTCTGGGAAGTGGTGAAAAATTAACCCTTGGACAAGTATCGAGGCCGGGAGAGACTTGTTTCCTCCAGCAAAATAGGAATGTCTCTCCCTCAAGAGGAGTCTTCTGTACTTTCATATCGTATTCCAGTTGATGATGCTGTGCTATGCCTTTGGACTTCAATGGAGTTACAAGGTATTCTGTCCAGAGAGAAGTTAGCGTTGGCACTTAAACTTTTAAATGAGAATAATGTGTCTTCAGCGCCTAATGATCCTAGCGTCCTAGACAGTAAGCCTGAACCCAAGCGTCCTGCCAAGGTTTTGTGTTTGGGACAGACTTCCATAATTGATTAACCTTCTGTGGGTTCTGTGATGAAGACTGTTTTATGAGGAACAACTGCTAATTCTTGGAAGAAACTCGGTCGTTCCATCTTCAGAGCTGCAGCGTTCTCCCCTGTTAATGTGCGTCTTCACGAGCAACTTGTGTCTTGAGTGTGCAAAGGGTTAGTACTCTTGATTCTTCTGCAACTGACGAACGCGCGCACTCCAACTAGATCGGACTACCCTCCGTCTCCATGCTTTGTCTGAATAATGCTCTCCTGATATCCCTGCCCATGTGGCGTGCATAACAACAGTATGTTGTCACTCTAGCATGTTTAATACTAGCGCATACAGACAGATCTCATGATCCCAAAGATCCATGTGCCTCTTTTAGCAAGCTTTCTCCAAGGGAGAAATATCCGTATGTCTCCCGAATGTGATTGTGAAAATTTGCTGAGTTTTGTTGATCCCAGTAATTTACAGGGTTTTGTTGATCCCGATAACTTGCAGTTTTTTGTTTTTTTTTATCCCGACAACTTACAGGGTTTTGTTGATCCCGATAACTTATAGGGTTTTGAAGTGTTTGCCTGGGTACACATCATACCAGTACATTGTTAATGCGCATTCTCCCACTCCTTTCTCAGATGACCAGGTGATAGGTGATAAATACCCGCATTCAACCGATATCAATGACATTTACTGAACTTAGGGAAAATAATCCTGTACGAGTGACTGTTTGTGCTTCTAAATGTGCTCAGTCTCCTATTAATGAATCATATAAGGACTTTACAGTCCAGAATTCTGAGAGTTACCCGATCCTCGTCGAATTATGGGCTCTTGCTCTTCTGAGCTTCATGTTTTTCCAGTTTTTTTACCCTCTGACAATTTGCTACATCATGACCCTTGCAGGATGTCATGAGTAACATCGTCATTAGATCCGTGTCCCCAAATGTATAGGCAATCTAGATCCATGAAATGCATTTCTTATGTTGACAACTACATACTGTCGCCAATTGAGTTTGTCTAGAGTTAGTCTTTTAGAAGTGCTGACTTATCTTTTGGGCATTTCTCCAGGTGTGAGGAGAGCATGTAAGGGAAGCATTTTCTCGGCTTAGGCAAATGCATAAGACACTTGATTGACCAGGCCGAACCAACTGCAAACGTCTGTGATGTTGCATGGCCCTGGGAAGTTTTTTATAGCCTCCAGGAATTGGGGACATGGACGCACCCTATCTGGCATAATTTCAAAGCCAGCAAACTCTGTAGTTTTGGCAAAAGAGAATTTGGCTGGGTTAAGTGTTATTACGCGCATTTCACATATTTCCAGCCAATCCACTGCTTGGAAGAATGCCTCTCGAATAGAATGCTACCACATGAGGGTGCCATTAGCGCATTTTGTTTCTGTGGGACGTCTGTGACTGTATCCATCACCTGACCCGATGTACCCCTGTGGTGTGACGCAATAGCGGTAATGGCCCCACGGTGTTTTAAATGTGGTGAAGTTGTGATCATCGGCATGGAGTTAAAAGGTATTCTGGCTAGACAAAAGTTAGCCTTGGTAACATGGGGTGGTACAGCACGTGCCTGATGAAACAGAGGTTGGGTATGGTGGGTCTCACGAGCAGCATGGTCGTTGAGTGCCTGAAGATCCATAGTCTGTCTGGGTTTCCCTGACTTTTTAGCGCAAACCACCATTTTGTGACACCAGGTAATGGGGGTGCCAACGGGGACCAGTAAAATAACCCCCAAGACGTACATCTTGGTTAATGCCTGCCTTGACATCCTTCTGCCAATGGATGAGTATTGAGATGGGAGTGTGGTTCACAATTGTGTGGCATCATCATCTATCATGAGGTGCATCAGAGGGCCAGATATCATCAGGAGTGGCTGATGTTTACAAACATTAAAGGTCCTGGACTGGTGGTATTTAAGAAGCCACTGTTCCAATTTCTCCTGGTTACCCTCGTCGGCAGTGAATAATAGTGATGTAGGTTTGTGTGGTGGTTTCTGGCACTGTGGACACCCACATGGGTGGGTAGAGGAGTCAGGTGGTGGTGGTTGTGATGAGGTTGAGCACTTGATATGTGAACTGTTGTCTGGTGAAATCTCACCAATTGTGGGATATTGGTTGGGGATCATGCAGAGGGCGATATAAGCCTGCTTTGACAGAAAGAGTCGATTGGAAGAATTTGTGAAATACGCTACTTGTCTGGTCGTAAGTAGCTAACCAGAGGGGCTCACACCAGTGAGACACAAGACCAGGGCTTGTAGGATATCGATGGCCCGATTGTTTTCGGTGTCATTTTCATAGTGACTGGGATGAGGTTCCACCTAGACATGCCTAGTTTAGGGAGGCCTTTCGTACCAGCAAAGCATGATTGACAACCAGTATCAACCATTGCAGGGTAATTAGTAGGAAGAGTAGGCTTGTGGAGGTTGGTTGGTAGGTTGAGCGCCAAGGAATCTGATGGATCAGCGTGGCCTGAGATGGTGACCGATGGTTGAGGGTCCGACCGCCTCCCCCATTCATGGTAGATTTCATCGTATACAGGGTGGTCCAGGGTCATTATTTCCAGGCTAATTGTAGGCTGTCGATGGAGCTTAGGTTCTCAAAGGTGGCGTCTTGGGTTTGAGGTTGATACAGTGCTGTATGCGGCAGCTGTTGCTTCTGTGACATGCAGCATACCCTTTCAAAGTGGTGTAGTACAGCGCATTTGGCAGGTATGGTTGTAAGCTGCACAGTGGGTCATACATTCAAGTCCACATTGGCTGTGTCCTAGTCTGTCACAGTATCCACAAGGAGCTGTCATGGAGGTGGTTCGATCGTTTGTTGGTCTGCATCGCCGTTTGTCCTTTTTGTAGCTAAAACTAGCTATGCTTGTTACTGATGATGTGCCTCCCTCAAGGAGGCAGCGGGTGGAATGTTTACCACTCTCCTTCCCCTCGATAAATTAGTGTCCTCCGAAGTTGCATCCTGGTTCAATTTACTGAGAATGGCCAAGTAAATGTCATCATCATTTAGACCACAAATAATGGTGTCACGTACGGCGATGTCTCCATAGTCTATGGTTCGATGGCATCCCAAGCATTCAACGTTAGAATTGCAGACCCTTGCTTGACCAAGGTTCATCCCTTTATTGTAGCATCAGTTGTAGGTGGACCTGTGCAGCCATGATATTTTTGTGCCACACTGCAAGGGTTTTGAGGTTATCTAGGAGCGTGGGTTCATTAGTCCCAGTCAGGACACCAAATGTGCATATGTAGGTCCTTGCGCATTCCATTGTCACAGCATTTCAGTAATTGGAAGATAATGTCTTCGCTTGCGAGTGGTGTAGCTGCTTTGTATTCGACCCAATGCTGTGTGAAGTACATCCATTCCTCACTTGTGCTACAGCAGAGACCAGTGGGCATATTACTTTTTCTGCTTTTACCCCTTGGCATGCTGAAGAGTTTGTGTTGTGGGCTGTTGAGTGGGCTGTCCGTACATGGAGGTCAATGAGGACATTCGGGGTGGTGTCAGAGTGCCACCTGGTGGTACAGTTGGGTGCTGGACAAGGTAGGGTTGCTATAGTTGACTATCATGTGATGATCCTTTTCTGGAGAGAAAGTTTTTCTGAAGAAAAGTAGTTTTATACTTACAGTATTGAGTATCATAATCCGAGCATTCCTATGAGGATGTTTCGGTACAAGTTGGAGGAGCTTGCGCTCCTCCTACTAGTTTTAG
The DNA here is from genome assembly GCF_036898095.1 of Palaemon carinicauda. NCBI lineage: Eukaryota > Metazoa > Arthropoda > Malacostraca > Decapoda > Palaemonidae > Palaemon > Palaemon carinicauda. The sequence continues at coordinate 60,480,842 of NC_090747.1, read as the reverse complement.
GTTTCATACGACATTAAGGACAAGAACTGCAGGCACCGGGACATTCCATGGATTCTTTGGTGATGCCAAAGCTTTGAAGAATGGTGAGAGAACCATCGGTACGTACTGAGAACATATCCACTTCAAAAGATGGTACCGTCATTTTCAATATTAAACTTACCCGATAATCATGTAGCTGTCAACTCCGTTGCCCGACAGAATTCTACGGGAGGGATACGCCAGCTATCACTATACTAGAAGGGGGTGTACTCACCAGCGCCACCTGTGGCCAGGTACTGCAGTACTTCTTGTTGACACCACCTCAATTTTTCCTCTGTCGTGCTTCCGGCAAGACGTTCTTGGATACGCTTTTGATTTTGGAGTATTGTTCACGGTTTTTGGTGAAGTATTTCTCTAAGATTTCAGCTTTCGCTATACTGGAAACTTTTCTAATTAGCTTAGATAGCTTTTATTTGGTTTTGATTAATGGTTAACGATCTTTTGCTTGATTTGGAATCCCCCTTGACTTGCTCTTTGATTCAAGATGTCTGACCTTTCACAAGCCCCTCCCCATAGACGATGTAGGTCTTGTAATAGGCGTATTCCGAAGGCCTCGGTTGATCCTCACACCGCTTGTTCTGACTGTAGGGAAAGACCCTGTCAGTTGGAAGATCGATGTGAGGAATGCGCCGGACTTTCGGAACTTGAATTTGTTCGATTCCTTAAATATTCAACCAAGTTAGAGAGAGAGAGAGTTAGGAGGAGTTCTTCTCGCTCTTCGCTTTTTTCCTCACCTCATGATCCTCAACCTTTTCCTCCCCCTGTAGTGGCTACCCCCGAACCTACTATTTGTGCTCAGCCTGATATGTCAGTTGTTTTGCGTGCCATTCAGGCTTTAGGTGACAAAGTGGAATCGGTGGTTAGTGACCATAAGTCTCTTTTGGCAGACGTCAAAGAACTTAAGGTCAAAAGTGCAGTGGGAGGTGATAGTGCCAGTGCTGTGCCAAGTGCTAGTGTCAGTGCGGTGCCGAGTGCTAGTGTCAGTGTCAGTGTTGTGCGTGAGGGTACTTCTGTGCGTGCCAGTCGTCCTCCCAGTCCGGGACCTCTTGCAAGCTCCCAAGCCCAGGGGAGAAGCAATGTCGAAGGGCAAAAGGGTTCGGCAGGCCTTGATCGGCGCACAGAAGTATCCTCGGTGGTTGCGGGCGTGTCTTACAGAGACCGTCACTCCCACCCGCAGACGATTGAGCCCGTCTTTTACTCGTCTGCAGAAGAAATATCGGGGAGGAAACGCTGGACTCAGGTCTCAAGACCTCTTAAACGTAAAGTCCAGACCTCAAGAGTTCAACAACCCGGATGCAGTCATTGGATTAGCTCTGACTCTCCGCTGTCATCAGGTGACTGTACACCTCCTAAGAGAGGTAAGGCGATACCTCAACAGACCTCATCTTCTGTTAAGGCTTTGCCTCAGCAGACCTTAGCGTCTGCTGATCCCAAGATGACTTTGCTGCAGTCCATGCAGTCGCAGCTTGCGGTCTTAATGCGTGAGTTTCAGGCTGAGAAGGTTGCACCTCCTCCTGCGAGCGCTCCGCCTCACCGCAGTCCAGTCTGCCAGGCGTACGAAGTTGAGGTTCCTCAGGCTACCTTACCGCGTTCTGAGTTGCCAGTTACCAGCGGTGTGCAGCAACCTCAGCCTTCCTTAAGGCAACCTCAACAATGGGAGCAGGAGTCTTATGCTTTACTTCCTCCTCTTCCTCCATCGAGGCAACAACCTCTTGAGGTACGACAACCTCTTCCATCCATGAGGCAGCCACCTCAGCTCTCGCTGCAGCGACCTCAACTCTCCTCAAGGCGAGAGCCTCAACTCTTAAGGCTAGCACCTCAGGAACCTCAACTCGCGAGACAGGAACTGCGTTCTGCGCAGCCGCTACCTCAACTCTCGCAGCTCACACCTCAGGAACCTCAACTCGTTCCTCAGGAACCTGCTACTGCGCATCCGCAACCCTTGCAGCAAGCGCAACTCTTGAGACAGGAAGCTCATGCTAGGAGTCAGCCACCTCAACCCATGCGCCTACCTTCCTCCACTCTTCTTGACCAGTCTTTGCAGCCTGAACCTCAGGTTTTAACTCAGCAACAGAGACTTGAGGATGAAACCACAAGTGTTTATGCACCCGCTTGTTCAGATTCTGCTGTTCAGCATACCGCTGTTACTTTACCTCTCACTTCGCTACACTCTGGTGATGAGGTTTCTGAGGAGGAAGCTGCGCACCTAGATCCCTCTTCGGACGTGGAGGAACCCAAGTCTTCTCCTCTACCCATTGACTTTCGTAAGGTCCTGGCTCTTTTCAGAGAGGTATACCCGGACCATTTTGTTTCTGCTACCCCCCGCTCTCCTCCATCTGAGTTTTCGCTGGGCATGCAACCGGTTAAGTCAGCCTATACTAAGCTCGTCTTTGCTAGATCCTCTAAGAGAGCTTTAAGAATATTAGGGGATTGGTTGCAGTCCAAACAGCAACTAGGGAAGACTTCCTTTATGTTCCCACCTACTAAGCTCACTTCTAAGGCGGGCGTATGGTATGCCACAGGAGAGGAACCAGGCTTGGGAGTCCCTGCCTCTGCCCAGGCTGATTTCTCAAGTTTGGTCGACTCTCCTCGTAGATCAGCGATGAGGCGCTCTAAGGTCTGCTGGACCTTTTCCGACTTAGACCACTTCTTAAAGGGTGTATTTCGTGCCTTTGAGATTTTCAATTTTCTCGACTGGTGCCTGGGGGCCCTGAGCAAGAAGACCTCCCCTGCGGACAAGGACTCAGCCATGCTTATAATGTCCTGCATGGATAAAGCAATTCGGGATGGGTCCGGCGAGCTTGCTTCAATGTTTGTTTCAGGAGTTCTTAAGAAAAGGGAGCAACTTTGCACTTTTCTTTCTTCCAGCATCACACCTTGTCAAAGGTCTCAACTCCTTTTTGCTCCGCTTTCTAAGTTCTTGTTCCCCGAAGAGCTTATCAAGGATTTGTCTGCGGCCCTGATTCAGAAGGACACTCATGATCTTGTGGCCTCTTCAGCTCGTAAGGCTAAGGTTGCTCCCTCAGTTCCCAGGACTTACCGCACCCCAGTGGCTGATACTCCTGCTACAAGGTTTATTCCGCCCTTTCGTGGCAGAGCCCCCAGCCGAGGAAGCTCCCGTCCAGACTCTTCCAGGAGCAGGTCTAGGAAAGGTCCCAAGACTTCAAAAGGCAAACACTGACTCTCCTCCTCTCCAGACAGCAGTAGGAGCCAGACTCAAGACCTTCTGGCAAGCTTGGGAAAGGAGAGGTGCAGACGCCCAGTCTGTCAGGTGGCTAAGGGAGGGTTACAGGATACCATTCTGCCGCAAACCCCCTCTGACCACTTCTCCCATCAACCTCTCTCCCAACTACAAGGAAAAGGACAAGAGGCTAGCGTTGCACCAGGAGGTGTCGCTCCTGTTACAGAAGAAGGCAGTGGTTATAGTCCGGGACCATCAATCCCCGGGCTTCTACAACCGTCTCTTTCTGGTGGCCAAGAAGACAGGAGGTTGGAGACCGGTGCTGGACGTCAGCGCTCTCAATGCTTATGTCACCAAGCAGACGTTCACTATGGAGACGACGAAGTCGGTCATAGCAGCGGTCAGGCAGGAGGACTGGATGGTCTCGTTGGATCTGAAAGACGCTTACTTTCACGTTCCTATTCATCCAGACTCCCAACCTTTCCTGAGATTCGTTTTTGGAAAGGTTGTGTACCAATTCCAAGCCCTGTGTTTTGGCCTAAGCACAGCTCCTATGGTGTTTACGCATCTGATGAGGAATATTGCAAAATTCCTCCACTTATCGGACATCAGAGCCTCCCTTTATTTAGACGACTGGCTGTTGAGAGCCTCCACGAGTCGTCGCTGTCTGGAGAGTCTCAACTGGACTTTGGACTTGATCAAGGAACTGGGTCTATTAGTCAACTTAGAAAAGTCCCAGCTCATTCCCTCCCAATCCATAGTTTACCTGGGAATGGAGATTCGGAGTCAGGATTTTCGGGCTTTTCCATCGGCCCCAAGGATAAGCCAAGCCCTAGAATGCATCCTGAGCATGCTGAAGAGGAACAGTTGCTCGGTGAGACAGTGGATGAGTCTAACAGGGACCCTGTCATCGTTAGCCCTGTTCGTCGAGTTAGGGAGAGACCACCTCCGCCCTCTCCAATTCCATCTAGCAGCTCATTGGGACAAGGATTTGACGCTCGAAGCAGTCTCTATTCCTGTCACCAAAGAGATGAAGACCACTCTCTTGTGGTGGAAGACCAACCTCCTTCTCAAGGAGGGCCTATCGTTAGCGATTCAGACCCCCAATCTTCATCTCTTCTCGGATGCATCAGACTCGGGCTGGGGCGCGACCTTGAACGGACAGGAATGCTCGGGAACATGGAACAGGGAACAGGAAACGCTCCACATCAACTGCAAGGAGCTGCTGGCAGTTCATATGGCCCTTATGAACTTCAAGTCCCTCCTGCTAGGCAAGGTGGTGGAGGTGAACTCCGACAACACCACAGCCTTGGCTTACATCTCCAAGCAGGGAGGGACCCATTCGAGGAACCTGTACGAGATAGCAAGGGACCTCCTCATTTGGTCAAGAAGTCTAAACCTCACTCTAGTAACGAGGTTCATTCAGGGCAACATGAACGTCTCAGCAGATCGCCTAAGCAGAAAAGATCAAGTCATCCCCACGGAATGGACCCTTCACAAGAGCGTGTGCAACAGACTTTGGACCTTGTGGGGTCAACCTACGATAGATCTGTTTGCCACCTCCATGACCAAGAGGCTTCCGTTGTACTGTTCCCCAGTTCCAGACCCAGCAGCAGTTCATGTGGATGCTTTTCTGCTGAATTGGTCCCATCTCGACCTTTACGCATTCCCACCGTTCAAGATCATCAACAGAGTCATTCAGAAGTTCGTCTCGCACGAAGGGACACGGCTGACGCTGGTTGCTCCCCTTTGGCCTGCAAGAGAATGGTTCACAGAGGTACTACAATGGCTGGTCGACGTTCCCAGGACTCTCCCTCTAAGAGTGGACCTTCTACGTCAACCTCACGTAGACAAGGTACACCCAAACCTCCACGCTCTTCGTCTGACTGCCTTCAGACTGTCGAAAGATTCGCTAGAGCTAGAGGCTTTTCGAAGGAGGCAGCCAGAGCGATTGCCAGAGCAAGGAGGGTATCCACTCGTAGAGTCTACCAATCCAAGTGGGAAGTCTTCCGAAGCTGGTGTAGAGCCAATGCAGTTTCCTCTACCAATACCTCTGTAACCCAAATAGCTGACTTCCTATTACATCTAAGGAATGAGAGATCCCTTTCGGCTCCTACGTTTAAAGGGTACAGAAGTATGTTGGCTTCAGTTCTCCGCCACAGAGGTTTGGACCTTTCTTCCAACAAGGACCTTCAAGACATCCTTAAATCTTTCGAGACTTCTAAAGAACGTCGTTTATCCACTCCAGGCTGGAATCTAGACGTAGTCTTAAGGTTCCTTATGTCTCCTAGGTTCGAACCTCTCCAGTCAGCTTCCTTCAAGGACCTTACCCTCAAGACTTTTCCTCGTCTGCCTTGCAACAGCTAAGAGAGTTAGTGAGGTTCACGCCTTCAGCAAGAACATTGGGTTCACATCCGAATCTGCAACATGTTCTTTACAGCTCGGATTTTTAGCTAAGAATGAACGTCCTTCACGTCCTTGGCCTAGATCGTTTGAAATTCCTAGCCTTTCCAACATGGTGGGTAACGAGCTAGAAAGAGTTCTTTGCCCTGTCAGAGTTCTGAAATATTATCTTAATAGGTCAAAACCTATACGAAGACAGTCAGAAGCCTTATGGTGTGCAATCAAGAAACCTTCGATGCCCATGTCCAAAAACGGAGTTTCGTATTATATAAGGCTTCTGATTAGAGAAGCCCATTCTCACATGAAGGATGAAGACCTTGCTTTGCTGAAGGTAAGGACCCACGAAGTGAGAGCCGTAGCCACTTCGATGGCCTTTAATAAGAACCGTTCTCTGCAGAGCATTATGGATGCAACTTATTGGAGGAGCAAGTCAGTGTTTGCATCATTTTATCTTAAAGATGTCCAGTCTCTTTACGAGAACTGCTACACCCTGGGACCATTCGTAGCAGCGAGTGCAGTAGTAGGTGAGGGCTCAGCCACTACATTCCCTTAATCCCATAACCTTTTTTAACCTTTCTCTTGAATGCTTTTATTGTTGTTTTTTGGGTTGTTACGGTAGGCTAAGAAGCCTTCCGCATCCTTTTTTGATTTGGCGGGTGGTCAATTCATTCTTGAGAAGCGCCTGGGTTAGAGGTTGTGTAGAGGTCCTTTAGTATGGGTTGCAGCCCTGTATACTTTAGCACCTTAGAGTTGATTCAGCCTCCTAAGAGGAACGCTGCGCTCAGTAAGGAAGACGAACTTATTAAAGGCAGAGTAACGGTTCAAGTCGACTTCCTTACCAGGTACTTATTATTTCATTGTTATTCTGAATAACTGATTATATGAAATACGGGATACTTAGCTATCCTTTAGTCATGTACACTGGTTTTCACCCACCCCCCTGGGTGTGAATCAGCTACATGATTATCGGGTAAGTTTAATATTGAAAAATGTTATTTTCATTAGTAAAATAAATTTTTGAATATACTTACCCGATAATCATGATTTAATTGACCCACCCTTCCTCCCCATAGAGAACCAGTGGACCGAGGAAAAATTGAGGTGGTGTTAACAAGAAGTACTGCAGTACCTGGCCACAGGTGGCGCTGGTGAGTACACCCCCTTCTAGTATAGTGATAGCTGGCGTATCCCTCCCGTAGAATTCTGTCGGGCAACGGAGTTGACAGCTACATGATTATCGGGTAAGTATAATCAAAAATTTATTTTACTAATGAAAATAACATTTTTCTTGCCTCGTATGAAAGACGAGTGGTTTTGCCTTTGGAATGCTTCCATTCCCTGGGATATGGTTCTGTACGCAGTACTGGTTTGGACGTTTTTTACATATAGATATGGAAGTACAGTATCAGCTTATTTGATAGATTATATTATAGTTATACTTGTATTTGAGTTTTGAGAACATTCTAGATATAACTGAAGTTGATTTTCTGAGGGGAAGATAGAGGTGTTCACACTTGCACTTGGACGTTACAAGAAAAATTTTATACCTAATTATCTATTTACCTTATTAATTGTTAGGAAAAACTTATTCACTTAATACCTCAAATGCCATATTATCAATGCAATTACGATACTGGCAACCTTATCCAGAATAGTACTAATTAAACCATTGTTTAAAGAGTAGGTTTGATAGATATACAGGTACTAATCCCATATATTTGGCTGCTACTATAGTTTTGGATAATTATCCAAGTTTAACTTTATCCTATTCTTGTTTATTATGAACTCTGTTCTGCCTCTATATGGCTTTCAGAATATCACAGCATGGTCGAGTTTTATATTCAAAAGTGTCAATTATATTGATCTCTTAAGATGAAGTTGAATATGTCAGTGACTTTACGAGTATGTATCAAATTAATTATCAAGATTCAGGTTATGACAAGTTGAAGACCTTTTGGAATGAAGATATTTTGCTTTTCTTTCAGGTGTGTTTATCTACCTGGACATTTGAAATCCTAGAGGGCAACCTGATAGTCCTAATAATATGGGAAGGCGATGGAAGCTAAAGGAACGTTGATGGCAAGAGATTATATTAATCATATCTCTATCAAAGCTGATAATCGGGATGGAGGCTGTAAGATTCAACTGACATCAGTTTAAAGATAAGTTTAAATTTTCATTTACATTTTTCCCCAGAAGTTCACACCTTTTGTTAAAGAGTAGGTATTAGATGTGATGGAAGGTAGTTTATGTACAGTGTACTGTATAGAAGTTTAGACCTTCTGTTAAAGAGAAGGTATTAGAAATGTATGGTAGGTAGCTTATGTACAATGTACAGTTTAATGTTTGAGCATTTACTATCTGAAAAAGTCAAGTTTTGCACCAGTTCTCTTGAAAATGATAGTTCTCAAATTGATTTTGATGCGATGGTCATAGATTTTTTTTTACTATAACATTGGTAGTTTTATGTCTGTATACTATTGGGTCATCTAGATGTACTGCTATTTCTCAAAGGGTGAATTCTCAAAAAGTCTTTATCATTGATGCAGTCGTTAATGCGAGATTAGAAAATACTTTCATGGGTCATAAGTTTCAAACACTTGGCCTTAGTGCCATAGAATGCCATATTTCTTAAACCTGTAATATGATACTCGTCGAATAATTAATGATGATAATACTGTCTTGAAATTCATAACATTTTAGATAAAAATATTGATTATTAATAGGCTTAAGTCTAGTATTTCACTGCCCAAAAATTCCTCATAAACTGATTTGACCTGTGATGCCTTGCTAGAAGTTTGAGGCGAGTCCAGCTGCTTGATTACTGTAGCAGGGATTATTATTATTATTATTATTATTATTATTATTATTATTATTATTTGCTAAGCTACTATCCTAGTTGGAAAAGCATGATGCTATAAACCCAAGTGATCCAACAGGGAAAATAGCCCAGTGAGGAAAGGAAGCAATGAAAAATTAAATATATTAGGAACAGTAATGACGTTAGAATAAATATTTCATATGTAAACTATAAAAACTAACAAAAAAAAATCTAGAGGAAGAGAAATTAGATAGAATAGTGTGACCGAGTGTACCCTCAAGCAAGAAAACTCTAACCCAAGACAGTGGAAGACCATGGTACAGAGGTTATGACACTACCCAAGAGTAGAGAACAATGGTTTGATTTTGGAGTGTCCATCTCCTAGAAGAGCTGCTTACCATAGCTAAAGAGTCTCTTCTACCCATACCAAGAGGAAAGTAGTCACTGAACAATTACAGTGTTGTCAAGTGTATGGGGACAGATGAGAATCTGTAAAGAATAGATGCCAGTTTTCAGTGTATGTGTATGCAAAGGGAAAGTGAGCCATAACCAGAGAGAAGGATTCAACGTATCACTGTCTGACCAGCCAAAGGACCCCATAACTCTCTAGCGTTAGCATCTCAATATTTGGTTGATATTACAATTTTCCGTCTACCACTGAAATATAACTATTTCTGCCCATAGACCTAGACTTCCAGGTTCAGTGGAAAGTAGCACAAGCCAATCAATTTAATCATTTTTAAGTGACTTCATACATAAATTTTATTGTTCTACCCAACAGTGTTAGCAAGTTGTATTAAATGGAGCAGGTTTAAAGAGAAATGATTTAGCCTCCAGTTAAGGCTTTAAATGTACACATTTATTTAACTTTCAATGTATAAATTATAAGGAAATATCACCCTGTTCCATGTCTTCGTCATACATGGATTTTATTCTATTTTATTGTGTCTGTTCATCATAATTCACTCATATTCTAAGAGGAGTATTTCATGAAATATTTTATTTTATTTTTCTGCTCATCATAATTTTCTTAAATTCTAAGAGGAATATTTTATAAAATACTTAATTTGATTTTATTATGTCTGTTTGTCATAATTTTCTTGAATTCTAATAGGAGTGTTTCATGAAATATTTGATTTGATTTTATTATGTTTCCGTTAGTCTTAATTTTCTTAAATTCCAAGAGGAGTATTTCATAAAATATTTTATTTTATGATATTTCTGTTTGTCATAATTGTCTTAAATTCTGAGAGTATCATAATTGTCTTAAATTCTGAGAGTATCATAATTGTCTTAAATTCTGAGAGTATCATAATTGTCTTAAATTCTAAGAATATTATAATTGGGTTAAATTCTAAGAGTATTATAATTGGGTTAAATTCTAAGAGTATTATAATTGGGTTTAATTCTAAGAGTATTATAATTGGGTTAATTCTAAGAGTATTATAATTGGGTTGAATTCTAAGAATATTATAATTGGGTTAAATTCTAAGAGTATTATAATTGTCTTAAATTCTAAGAGTATTATAATTGGGTTAATTCTAAGAGTATTATAATTGGGTTAAATTCTAAGAGTATTATAATTGAGTTAAATTCTAAGAGTATCATGATTGGGTTAAATTCTTAAAGTATTATAATTGAGTTAAATTCTGAGAGTATCATAATTGTCTTAAATTCTAAGAGGAGTATTTCATAAGATATTTTATTTTCAGGACACAGTTGGTCTGCTGGAGATCAACAAAAGGACTGATTTTAGAATCACAAGAAAACTTCTGGTCTACTCTGCAAGTGGAAATTAAGATCTGTGACTTCGAGAAAAATAAGACACACCTTAGTCTTAGGTGTGGGGGGAATTGATCACTTTCAATATTCTTGTGTGGATCTGTTTACAGTGAGGCTTCAAGTACCTTGATATTGCCTATTTAATCTGTTGAAGTTAGCTGTGGAAATTTTAGTGCGAAATTAATATTTCTCCATAGATCATGAAGCCTGTTCATTGTGTTGAATAACTTGGAGAATTGCATATGTTAAACATTATTTTGCGTAGATCCTAATTCACTGGAACGAACGTACAATTTGTTGTTAGAGGCTGATTATGGTATATATGAAGGTTCTGTGCAGAAAGTTATTCTGTTTGAGAATCTAGTTTTCTGAAGTCTCTTTTCATGGATCTTGCTGAAGGCTGACATTTATTCATTGGTTAATTGTTGATGGTTTGATGCATTGGAAATGGTAGCGTTTTTAAGGAATCAAGGCTTACTACAAAATTGAAAGGATATTTAGCTTGAAAGTTTATTCCTAATCAAGTCTTGAATCATAATAATTATAATAAGGCGTTAAGATTTATTTCTCTCTTCATGATAGGTTTATAATGTTTTTATATGGATCTCATTTGGATATGTAAATGATAATTTCACAGCTTATCTTCCGCTAGATCTCTGTATTTGTCTGAAGGCATCCTGGTTGTCTCCTCTTTAAGGAATAGTTAGATTCGTTTGGCTTCAGTGGTTACTGTTGGAAAGGAGAGAAATTGAATTTGAATTTAGAATATTTCTAGATACCTGCAGAATGAAATGGTTTGATAAAATCAATAGCAATCAATAACTAGAAATTGAATTCCAATTTAGAATATTTCTAGATACATGCAGCATTAAATAGTTTGATAAAATCAATAGCAATCAATAACTAGTTCTTGATAATGGTAATAGTTTTTCATGTTAGTTTCAGGGTATCTCTCCTGTAAGGACACCAGTATATATGTGTTTCTTCTTTGGGACTTATTATTAGTTGTAAACATTTTAAAGAAAATCATGTGAACAGTTATGATCTTCCCATATCGATTCAAATTATATTCCTTCATACATAATTTTGCAAAGTTTTACAAGGCTTTTCAAAGTTTCAGGGTTATGTCTGCCTAGAGCAGTGGTTCCCAAACTATCTTACCTGACGCCCCATTTTTGCTTCTAGTAGACTCCTCTTTTTTTTTTTTTTTCATATAAAATGATTCTTGCATTTATTTCTTAGCATTGTACAGGAAAGCAGATTTCTGTTTGTATTACATTTTAATAATGAAAGCCACTCAAGCATATAATAGTACATTCCAGTAACTAAAAACGAAACATTTGGTTCAAAGTGAGCGAAAAATAGTTCGAACATTAGCAAATTGGCAAAATTGAGTTGCAATTTTAAGAATAGATAATCTGAAAACATGCCATGTAATATTTGGAAATACTTATGAGACTAAGCACAATTTCTGGTCAAATTTAGTGAGATGGATGCATGTATGTAATGACAGATATTTGTTCTTTTAATGATTTTATTCTATTAAACAAGTAATTTCGAGCAGATGACTTCACGCCCCCCTTGTATCGTCCTCACGCCCCCCTAGTGGGGCACGCCCCCCAGTTTGGGAACCACTGGCCTAGAGGAAGTTTGGTTTCAAGGGATTTATAGTTTTTCCTTGACTAGTTTCATGTTTAAAAGAGTAAATTCTGATATCTTGTGTGTTTGTTCTTAGGTCTGTTGAGTTACTTTACTATGGGTATTCCTTGCTCTATACTGTATTTTTCAATATTAAACTTAGCCGGTGATCATATAGCTGTCAGCTCTGCTGCCCGACAGAAAAACCTAAGGACAAAATACGCCAGCGATCGCTATACAGGTGGGGGTGTACATCAACTGCGCCATCTGTCGAGCAGGTACTCAAGTACTCCATGTCAACACAGAACCAATTTTCTCTCTGTCGTGCCACTGGCAAGACCTACTAAATACGCTGTTACTAACTGGATTTGTTTTCACAACTATTTGGTGAAGTACACTATTCCAGTTTTGAGCTTTCGCTATGCAGGGGTTTTATCTTCATCTCAAAACTTGAACTCGTTTTGGATAGATTTAAATGGCCGACCCTTCCCTTAGACGGAAGTGTGTTTAGGTTTTTAGTAATTTTGCTTAACACGTTATAGATCTATATATTTTATATCTCTCCGCCTTTATTAGGCCTCTTCGATTAACTTTCCATTTATTATAAACATATAAAAATAAATTTTTATGTTTTGTTTATATGCGACCTTTCCTGATAGTAGGCGGTCCTAGCTTGGAACCGAAGTTAATCAACGTTGAGCCCGTTATATCGTATTTAACCTTTAAAGAATTTAAAACTTTTTAAATTTAATGTTTTATGAAAGAATTTCTTTGATAGTCTCGTACTGTTTTCAAAGATGAACTAACGTTTAGTTTTTTTTAGACTACGCAGTTGTTGACGTTCAGGACGTTCAACATTCGCTCTATCGTTACGATAGAGAGAGAGTGTATCACGGTTTCACTTTGCAGTAAGAGTAAACCGATTCTGACGTTTCGTTCATTCTTTCTTAGCTTAAATGGTTTAAATTCTAAATTAAAGGAACTTTTTATTTGGAAAACCTTTCAGTTTTTTCCTTTAGCCAAATAACATGTTTTGACGATATATAATTGGGCTCTTCTCTCTCAGATGCGAAATCAAGAGAGAAAGAGAGAGAGAGATAGAGACGGAGGGAGAGAGAGGAGAAAAAAAGTTTCGTTCAAGCGGGTAACGTTGTTCTCGTTTTACTCTCCTCCCTAGTCGCTGTACGGGGAAGAAGGTAAAACGTTTCTAGGGTTTTATTCTTGTCCCCAGGCTATGTGCGGTGAGAGATTGTAAACGTAGTTTATTTGAACTAGTGTTTAGTCTCTTTCCCAGCCACTGAATTCTTTATCTTTATATATGTTTTCTGTTGCATTATACGACTGTTTTCGCAATTACTACCTTTTAATGAAGGGTAGGATTGCGTGTTTCAGGTAGAAATCAGTAAAAGTTTCGATTTCAGTGAAATAAGTGCAAAACAGAAAATCGAAGTGATAAAGTGATATGCGCAAAGTGTTACAGTGTTGCGTCCGAGGGTTCGTCTGTTCGTGCCTGTCGTTCACCTAGTCCGGGACCTCTTGAAAGCTCCCAAGCCCAGGGGAGAAGTAATGTCGAACGACTTATGGGTTCGTCAGGCCTTGATCAACGAACAGACGTTTTCCCTCCGTGGTTTCGGGCGTATCTACCCAAGATCGCCCCACCCACACAAAGACGAGAGAGCCCATTTACTTCTCGTCTGCGGAAGAGGTTTCTCGTAAGAAACCTTGGACCAAGGTCTCGCAGCTTATTAAGCGCAAGTCGGTCCCTTCCGCGCAAGTCCAACGGCCCAGGTGTAGCCACTGGGTCAGTTCGGACTCGCTGCAGTCTTCCGATGACTGCACACCTCTTAAGAGAGGTAAAGCGGTACCGCAACAGGCAGTAACACCGTCTGTTGCCGCACCTGCTGCTGTAGACCCTAAGTGGTCTTTGCTACAGTCTATGCAGACACAGTTAGCATCTTTTATGCAGGAGTATCGTGCGGAGAAGGTTGACGCTGCACCCGTTAGCCTACAACCAACCACGGTTGTGCGTACAGTAGACGCTGGCGCTACCTGCTCCCGCACTCCGCCTGTGAGAGTTCCACCACCCATGCGCAGTGTACCCTGCCAGCCGCACGTTGACGTTCACAGACGCACGCTACCCTCCGTTGACGTTCGCGAGTTACCACAACAACAGGAGGGTGGAGTTAAGTTGCTTTGTTTTGACGCTGTGCTTCAACCTCCGCAACCCACTGTGGTTACCGCTACTCTCCCGCAGCAGACTAGTCAGTCAGGAGTAGAGGCTTCCCCACACAGCTATGGTTGTTGCCAGCTCACAGACTGTCAAGGAGTTACATGACGTTGCCTTCTGGTCTGCTACTAATGCACCAGTGCTGTATGTCCTCACGCACCTGTTGTGGTTGACAGTTCAGTTTTTGACAGTTCACAGACTGTCAAGCAGTTACATAATGTTGCCTTCTGGTCTGCTGCTAATGCACCAGTGAGACCCTCACTGAGATAACCTAGCTTTTCTCGGACAAGGTTCCTGTAGATGAGAAAGTGCTGTTCTCCCTCCTACTGATATTCCTTTGAGGACTCTGTCATTTGGAGAGGAGCCTTAAGCTGCTTAGCCTCCTATGGACTTTAATTAAATCATGATGATTTTTTAAGGATCTTCGTCCGCATCTTGTAACTGCTGCTCCTCGTTCGCCTAACGTCAGAACTTACACTAGGCCTAGCTACTTCGAAGCCGTTGTTGTTAAGCTAGTGCTCTCTCGCTCTCCTAGAGAGCGTTACGTTGGCTAGGCGACTGGTTTTTGCACCAGGAGGAGTTTTAGGGATACAGCCTTTGATTTCCCTTCTTTTAAACTGGCTTATAGAGCGAGAGTCTGATAGGACACGAGAGAAGTTCTCGGCTTGGGAGTTCATGCCTCTGCCCCGGTAGACTTCTCAATTCTGGTAGACTCGCCCTGGCGCCTAGCCAGGAGACGCTCCAAGTTGTTTACAGGTCAACTTCTCAACTTTTGTCGAGCCTTTGAAGTTTTGCTGTACTATTATGTCACACATAACAAGGCTTCCAGGGATGGTAAATGGTTCCGCCTCAGTCGCTAACCCCGTCTGTTGCCACACCTGCTCCCGTAGACCCTAAATGGGCTTTGCTGCAAGACATGCAGTCCAAGCTTGTGTCCTTGATAGAGGACTTAAATACGGAGAAGAACCTTCTGGCCAACAACCTTCCAACCGGTTGGTTGTGCGCCCTGTTGACGCTGAGGTATCCTACTCGCGTCTGCCAGTTGAGGTGGTTCCTCCACCGATGCGACCCAGTGTGGGTTGCCAGTCGCACGTTGAAGTTAAGCGACGCTCGGAGGTGGTTGTTGACGTTCAGTGTTTCACTAGGAAGACGTTCAACAACCAGCAGAGGTGACTTGTTGTGACGCAGTGCGTCAACCTCAGCAACCCGGTAGGGTGTTGACTGCACAACCCAGACAGTCTAGACAGTTTCGGGTTGACGCTGTACTTCCTCGCGCACCCATGGTTGTTGACAGTTCACAGACTGTGCAGCAGTACCATGATTTTGCGTCCGGCTCCGTCACGCATCCACCAGTGCGACCGGATTCAGCGAGTCAGACGTTGCCCACTCCGTTGCCGTTTCCTCATCAGTTTCGGATGAGGAACCCTCTGATGAGGACGTTGCTGAACAAGACGATCAACCCCCAGCCCTGCTATCCATCCAGAAGATGCTGAAGAAGGAACGCTGCCCAGTCAGGCTGTGGATGAGTCTGGTAAGGACACTGTCATCCGTGGATCAATTTGTGTCACTAGGAAGACTACACCTCCGTCCTCTTCTATACCATCTAGCTTTTCACTGGAAAAGGACAAGACGCTAGAAGCGGTCTCGATCCCGGTTTCCGGAAAGATAAAGTCTGGTCTGACTTGGTGAAAGGACTATATCAACCTTAGAGAGGGTCTTCCCCTGACTGTTCAGACTCCCAACCACGTTCTCTTCTCGGACGCATCGGACGTAGGCTGGGGTGCGACATTAGACGGTAGGGAATGCTCGGGATTATGGAACTCGAGTCAAAGGACAATGCATTTCAACTGCAAGAAGCTACTGGCAGTACGTCTGACCTGGAAAAGCTTCAGGTCTCTCCTTCAAGGCAAAGTGGTGGAGGTGAACTCGGACAACACCACGGCTTTGGCGTACATCTCCAAGCAAGGAGGGACCTACTCTCTGACATGGTACGAGATCGCAAGGGACCTCCTCACCTGGTCAAAAGGTCTAGACATTTCACTAGTAACGAGGTTCATCCAAGGCAACTTGAATGTCATGGCAGATTGTCTCAGTCGGAAGGAACAAATAATTCCAACAGAATGGACCCTCCACAAGGATGTATGCAAGAGACTTTGGGCCACCTGGGGCCAGCCAACCATAGATCTCTTCGCAACCTCGATGACCAAGAGGCTCCCAATAGTTTGCTCACCAATCCCGGACCCAGCAGCAGTTCATATAGATGCCTTTCTACTAGATTGGTCACATCTAGATCTATATGCATTCCCTCCGTTCAAGATTGTCAACAAGGTACTGCAGAAGTTCGCCTCTCACGAAGGGACAAGGTTGACGCTAGTTGCTTCCCTCTGGCCCGCGAGAGAATGGCTCACCGAGGTACTTCGATGGCTAGTAGACGTTCCCAGAACACTTCCCATAAGGGTGGACCTTCTACGTCAGCCACGCGCAAAGAAGGTACACCAAGGCCTCCACACTCTTCGTCTGACTGCCTTCAGACTATCGAAAGACTCTCAAGAGCTAGAGGCTTTTCGAAGGAGGCAACCAGAGCGATTGCTAGAGCAAGGAGAACATCCACCCTTAGAGTCTACCAATCGAAGTGGGAAATCTTCCGAAACTGGTGCAAGTCAGTATCCGTATCCTCGACCAGTACCTCTGTAACTCAAATAGCTTACTTTCTCTTATATCTGAGGAAAGAACGATCTCTTTCAGCTCCCACTATCAAGGGTTACAGAAGCATGTTGGCATCAGTCTTCCGTCACAGAGGCTTAGATCTTTCCAACAATAAAGATCTACAGGACCTCCTTAAGTCTTTTGAGACCACGAAGGAGCGTCGTTTGGTTACACCTGGTTGGAATTTAGACGTGGTACTAAGATTCCTTATGTCAGAAAGGTTCGAACCGCTACAATCAGCCTCCCTGAAAGATCTCACCTTTAAGACTCTTTTCCTGATATGCTTAGCCACAGCTAAAAGAGTCAGTGAGATTCATGCCTTCAGCAAGAACATCGGATTCTCATCCGAAACGGCTACATGTTCTACAACTTGGTTTTCTAGCCAAACACGAGCTGCCTTCTCGGCCTTGACCAATATCGTTCGATATTCCAAACTTATTGTATGGTTGGAAATGAACTAGAAAGTGTCTTATGTCCTGTAAGAGCTCTTAAGTTCTATTTTAAAACCTTTACGAGGCCCGTCTGAAGCTTTATGGTGTTCAGTTAAGAATCCATCTTTGCCTATGTCAAAGAGTGCTTTATCCTATTTTTTCAGACTGTTAATACGAGAAGCTCATTCCCATCTGAATGAGGAAGACCAAGCTTTGCTGAAGGTAAGGACACACGAAGATAGAGCTGTCGCAACTTCCGTGGCCTTTAAACAAAATAGATCTCTGCAAAGTATATTCGACGCAACCTATTGGAAAAGCAAATCAGTGTTCGCGTCTTTTTATCTTAAGAATGTCCAGTCTCTTTACGAGAACTGCTACACTCTGGGACCATTCGTAGCAACGAGTGCAGTAGTGGGTGAGGGCTCAACCACTACAATTCCCTAATTCCATAACCTTTTTTAATCTTTCTCTTGAAATGTTTTATTATTGTTTTTGGGTTGTCCGGAAGGCTAAGAAGCCTTTCGCATCCTACTTGATTTGGCGGGTGGTCAAAGTCATTTCTTGAGAAGCGCCTAGATTAGAGGTTTTGATGAGGTCCTTTAGTATGGGTTGCAACCCTTCATACTTCAGCTCCTAGGAGTCGCTCAGCATCCTATGAGGATCGCGAGGCTCAGTAAGGAAGACGTACTTAAAAAGGCAGAGTAATTGTTCAAGTCGACTTCCTTACCAGGTACTTATTTATTTTATGTTTGTTATTTTGAATAACTGCTAAAATGAAATACAAAATACTTAGCTCATAATAATGTCAACATGTAATGCTGGTCTCTACCCACCCCCCTGGGTGTGAATCAGCTATATGATCACCGGCTAAGTTTAATATTGA
This sequence comes from Palaemon carinicauda, assembly GCF_036898095.1. Lineage (NCBI taxonomy): Eukaryota > Metazoa > Arthropoda > Malacostraca > Decapoda > Palaemonidae > Palaemon > Palaemon carinicauda. The sequence continues at coordinate 60,462,731 of NC_090747.1, read as the reverse complement.
AAAATGTTATTTTCATTAGTAAAATAAATTTTTGAATATACTTACCCGGTGATCATAGATTAAAGAACCCTCCCTTCCTCCCCAATAGAGACCCAGTGGGCCGAGGAGAAAATTGGTTCTGTGTTGACATGGAGTACTTGAGTACCTGCTCGACAGATGGCGCAGTTGATGTACACCCCCACCTGTATAGCGATCGCTGGCGTATTTTGTCCTTAGGTTTTTCTGTCGGGCAGCAGAGCTGACAGCTATATGATCACCGGGTAAGTATATTCAAAAATTTATTTTACTAATGAAAATAACATTTTTGAGAGTAATCTTTTGCACATTTTCTAAAGAAAATTCAATTTTAATTTTTTTTGTAACTTCAGGATATAAAAGGCTTTCTTTAGTACTCAGGGTTTTTTGGGCATTTTTTTTTATATAAAAGTCTTGCACAGTTCCCCTTGTTCTATGAATTTTCTACTGGCAAAGATTGGTTATTGGGTAATGCCTGGATTTACCAAGTTTTTGTAATTGTTTTTAATTTAGATTTGCTTCTTTTGAAGCACTCCCTGGTCTATGGAGTTATTTGAGGAACTCCTTATCCATCGTAGATTGTGAAGTTGAGGCTCTATATGTTTTTTTTTTTTAGGTTGTTTTGGATACGTATTACTCTCTGCAGTAATCTATGGAGTTTCTCGAGGTGTTGCTTGATTCAATAAGGTATTTGGGGCACTTAATTGATGTACCAGTTTTTAGTATTCCCTCATTTGCAGAATCTTTTATAGCACACACTGGTGTATTCAGGATACCACTTTGTCTATGGAGTTTTTTGAGCTTCATCCCTGTGTCTGTTCAGTTATGCATGACCCATCTTGGTCTTGGAAGTTATTCTGGACACTTTAGTCCTTTGTTAATTCAGTTATGCTTGACCCTTCTTAGTCATGGAAGTTATTCTAGACACTCTAGTCCTTTGTCCGTTCAGTTATGCATGACCCTTCTTGGTCTTGGAAGTTATTCTGGACACTTTAGTCCTTTGTCCATTCAGTCATGTAAAACCCTCTCAGGTCTTGGAAGTTATTCTGGACACTTTAGTCTTTGGTGTTATTTAGGTCACTTCCATGGAGAGGTCTTTGGCTCTCTTTGGATAATGATATCATCTTGGATATTCTTAATATATAAGTCATTTAGAGTACTATATTGCCTATGGAGTGATTTAGAGCAATCCTTTGTGTATTGGCTATTTTATATCACTCATTGTTTTCTTGTTTCTATTCAAGTAATTCCTTGATTCATTTTTTCCATCACTCTTGTTTTTTAGAGTTCTAGTTTTTTTTGACAATCTTTAGGGTCCAGAGTTTCCTGGCTTTGGTCTGTGAATCAACATCTGATTAGAAAAGCTTTGCAATTGGTGCATTTTAGATTCTTACATATTTCTAATAATGTCTATATTTTTTGGGGGGATATTTAAAAGAGAACTTCTGTATCTACGAAATTCAAGGTATATTTCTCACATGTAGCACCTTATGTTTTTCTTCCGATGCTATCTGCCAAACGATCATAAAACTAGTGAGAGATTTGATTCTTTCCCTTTTGTGTCTTAAATAAGAAAATATTAAAAGCATAATAGTCTGTAAATTTCTTGTATATTGCTAAGGGAAAGCAGTTTACAATAACAACTTTTGCTTTCCTTTGATTCAAAACAATTTATTCCCCTTTTGCAGTTCTATGTTTTCTAATGATGAAAACAAACTAGAATGCCTGTTTTGATTTATATGTTAAAGATAAAGAATAGTATGATATTTCGTATTTCTTATTTTTTAATTTGTGAATATTTCTTTTAAAGTAAAATTTCGTCCAAATACCCATTCTCCCTTTGATGGTTTGCATTGCTTTGCAACAGTTTCTCTCTCTCTCTCTCTCTCTCTCTCTCTCTCTCTCTCTCTCTCTCTCTCTCTCTCTCTCTCTCTCTCTCTCTCTCTTGAGGAACTTGAAGTGATTGAGATTTAATATGGAGGCCAGCTAATGAAACCTATTGGATTACATTGTACAGAAAGTATTGAAATATAGGACAATGCACGTCCATTGATCAAGATCATGAAACATCATTAGGGAGATTCAATGTCATTGGATTCAAGTTATTAAAAGGATAGATATGAAATACAACATATTATCTGTGTAGGGCGTAGTGCCACCAGTGTACCTCTTTGCAATGTTCCTTTTGACCCTACCTGCAACTGTGCATTCCTTCTGACCTTACTTTCACTTGCACATTCCTTAAGACCTTATTTGCATTTGCCCATTGCCTCTGACCTTACTACCATCTGTACCTTTCTTCTGACTTTATCACTATTTGCACCATCCTTCTGACCTCACCATCATTTGCACCTTCCTTTTGACTTTAGCTGCACTTGCACATTCCTTCTAACCTTTCCTGCGCTTAGGCATTCCTTCCGACCTTACCTTCACACATCCGTTCGTTTTGACTCGCCCTGCACTTGCCTATTCCTTTTGACCCTATCCACGTTTGTCCATTCCATCTAACCTTACCTGTACTTATGCATTCCTTCTGACTCTACCTGCACTTGCCTATTCCTTCTGACCCTATCCACACTTGTCCATTCCTTCTGACCTTATCTGTGCTTATGCATTCCTTCTGACCTTACGTGCACTTTTGCATTCCTTCTGACTCTACCTACTCTTGCATTTTCCTAATGACCTTTCCTGCACTTGCTCATTCCTAACCTTTCCTGCGCTTTCCCGTTCCTTCTGACCTTACCTGTACTTCCACCTTCCTCCTGATCCTACCATCAATTGCTCGTTCCTTCTAACCCTACCTGCACTAAGTTAGGCAAGGCTTGACCTGAATTTAACAGAAACAAGTACTTTCGATAAAGTGCTCGTAATGTTTTGGCAAATAGAAATAAGTCATGGCAGGTATTGAAGCAAACTCTTAAAACATTGATAGTTTGTTTATAAACCACTAACTATAAAGTATAGACTTATTACATGAATTGAAAGAATCCAAGTGGTTTGACTGTTGACTGATGTTAGAATGGATCTTTCGTTGATTAGGAGTTTCAGAAGGTGCCCTTACCAAGCAGCTGATTACTGAAAAGCTTATTCTGTGAATTTCAAAGTTAGATGAAAATTGTAATTTTTTGGGTCAATTACACTTTGGTGTAAAGGGTGTCTGTTTAGCTAAACGGAGGGAGAAGAGTTTGGGATCATTTGGTTGCGTAGAGAAAAGTGGGTTTGTGATTATGTATAAAATAGATGGAATGTAAACTAGATGTATTTTAATGGGCACTTCAATCTAAGGAGGCTCTTATAATTTGCTAGTACTTCAAGTAATCTAGTAATATTATCTCTCTCTCTCTCTCTCTCTCTCTCTCTCTCTCTCTCTCTCTCTCTCTCTCTCTCTCTCTCTCTCTCTCTCGGTGCTACATGAATATACCTTGATAAATAATATGCTAATTGTTTAAAGTGAAGGGATTTTTATATACATTTTTCAATTATGTTGAAAGGAGTTCTCTCTTATTTTCACCTTATGCTCTCTTCCAATTTCAGATCTTCCACTCCCCATCCTTGATCCTTCCTTATCCCAAATTTGGAAATGTTATTAAAAAAAAAAACAGAGACTTGCCTCATATGGCTGACATGTCTCCACTGCCCCCCTCCTCTTTGAGCATCAGCATTTGCCATTTTATTCCTCACTATAAAATGGGCTAAAGGGACCATGAGGTAGATCCTGATCTTAACTAGAGTAATCACTTGTTCTTTTGGACTGTTATTTTATTCCCCATGTACAGAATTGTTCATTCTTTTACTGGTGCTTTGAGAGCTGTAGCTCAATGTGTTTGCTTGAATATATTCTACTGGCTGTCTTGGTAAACATGTTGGATTTTAGTCTGCTTATTGATCCAGCCGTCCTGTCAGTGTAGGTTTTATACTGACATCTAAAGTCATGAAAATGATGGATGTGTTATGCCATAATTAATATTCTCAAAAGCCTTAAATTCTTTAAGTTTGTAATGGTTTATCAGATTTTAGAATTTTGTATAGATAATATTTAAATCAAATATATTAGAATGTTTAAGAATCTTGCATTGTAGGAGGTTATATAATGTCAAATGTACAGGTTTTGGTAATATTTAAATTTCTAGTAAAATTGTATGCACTTGTGTCAATGACAAAAATATCAAATTTTTCATGAACTGTGTAATGTAAGTAGTGGAGAATCTATTGTAAAAGGATTGTGATATAATATGCTTCAGACGTATTTATGCTCTTTTTGAAGTTAATATGTAATTCAAGGTAACTGTTCAAATGTAATTAAAATGTCAAAGATTAATGGTAAGTGTACTTAACGTAAGTGTTTCAAGGAATTTGGTAAGAGGGTCATTTTGAAGTCTAGCATTTCAGAGCTTTCTATTATGGCGAGATACCTGGGCTCTCTGAAAAGGTGCACAGCTCGGTTCATAAATTCAATTTTAGTTGATTGTCTCGTGTTGTTTGTGCCCATGACATAAAGAAGGGATAAACCACACTTTAATCATTTTTAGATTGTGTAATAAGTTTTTAAATACCTTGTCTTTAATGTTAAAGCTGTCCAGATGTGTGTATATGTGTGTGTCTGTGTGTTAGGTAGAGTGTAGAATAAGATCGAGGGGCAGGCAGGGAATTAGATGACGAGATAGATGAAGGATGATGTTGAGAGAGGAGGTTTGGTGAAAGAGGACTCCTTTGATAGAAGGTATTGGAGAGGTTGCATCAAGCAACTGACCATTTAATGTAGGGATGACAGTGGGAAAGAAAAAGATGTTTTCTAAATAGTTGACAAAGAATCTCATCATGTTTGTGTGCTTCAAGTTCGAAGTTTCGTGGATTTATGCCATAAATTTTTATATATCCATACATTAATCAAGGTATGAAGGTTCCAATCCCATTATATTGCTTTACTTTACTTTAAGGGCTGCTTATGTGGTCCTGTACAGCAGGGGCACCCTACTCTCTACAGGACCTACACAGTCATTTTATAATGTTCATTCAGGAGCATTTAACATTTCTTAATGCATATTGTTCGCTTACTGTTAGATCGTCACAATCGAAACATTCGCAGAATAAGAAAGGCATCAGCTTTGTTTACATATCTTTATAACCTGTTTAAAGATGCATTGATTCCTTGGTAGGTTTTCTGGTTAATGCTATACTGATGTGCAGAGATATTCCTATCTTTAGATTGCATCTTTCCTTGAGGAAAATTCATAACATTGAAAGAGATGTAATAGGTATTTAACACCTGAAAATTTTACAATAATTGGAATATCTTAAAAGTTTTTTAAGGCAGAAATTATTGATAATCCTTTTTTTTTAATCCCTATGTCATCTTAATGGTTCGATATCTTAATATATGGAAATTGTAGATTGTCATTTTATACACTGGATCGTGGGTCAGGTTCATACTCAAATATTTTTGGTTTAGTCGTTTTAGATTTTTAACTTTTTTTAATTGCCTGGCTTTTTGGACAGTTTATTTTTTTAGTTTTTTTTATTGATTCACTAGATAACTGGTATCAACTTATCTAATGTGATATTTGAAACAAGCCATAACTTTAACTAAAATTGTAATAATTAAAGTACTTCAGAACATGAAAAGTTATCAAAGAAATGATAAACATTATTATTTGTAATGAATAATTAAGATACTTCACACTCAGAATAAGGATAGTTATCAAAATAATAATAAACCTTATTATTAGTAATAGAAAAATTTATAAATTGTTGCGCTGAAAGAATGGTCGATTTAAAATGTCTCTTAAGGATTCAGTATTGTCAAAAACTAAACCCAATACTGACCTTGTAACTAATTATTTCTGCCCCAAAACCATTAAAGGATACCTTTGGTTTAGTTGTTTGAACTTGAGGGGTCATCAGAGTTCACTGGGGCTAGTGTAGTTTGGGGAATTATAAGATTAGAAATGATTGATGGAACTGTAAAAGTAATAAAGATGAAATATTAGAAATTGGATATTGCGTAATCTAGCTACCTTAGAGAAATAGGGGAAAACACTTCTCTCTCTCTCTCTCTCTCTCTCTCTCTCTCTCTCTCTCTCTCTCTCTCTCTCTCTCTCTCTCTCTCTCTCTCTCCCCTAAGGCTTCTAGTGCTTTGTGGAGCCCAGTTGAAAGTTTGGTGAACTAAGCTCTCTTGCGGAGTGCGAAGAGCGATCAATTGTTTTTAAGACATTTTCACTCTAAGATGGTCATGCAGGGTACATCATTATAACAAAAGGATTAAAACCTAGTAAATTTTAATCCTTGATATCAGTTCTGATTTATATTGTGATGAGAATTTGCAGATGTTGTATCTTGGGACTTTGTGATATGAAAGGAATTTGAGATTGTTGTGTTAACTAATTTGTGATGAGAATTAGCAAATATTAAATCTTGGGAGTTTGTGATATGGAAGGAATTAGAGATTGTTGTGATAGTGTTGAGTGATTGATGTTCTATTCTTTTGTTTAGATCCCTTCAATAGATCATGTCCAAAGGTGCACAAGAAATCAGTTTATTTTGTTAATGTGTCCTTCAAAAAGCCAGACTCTGAGGATTTTAGTTACAGCTCTTTATGTAGATGGGTACGGATCAGGATTATAGTTTTTTCATGTAGAATTAGGGTGGGTTTTGCATTGTCAATTTACGTAGAGTAGCTTCTGAAGAGATTTGATTTAACTGTGAAGAGGTTAAAAATTTTCTTTATTGTTTTAGGAAATACAAAGTGAGTCAGCCCATTGGCAAGCTTTAAACTCGAGTTTCTTAAAAAAAGAAAAAAAATGAAAAAAATTCTCAAGTATGTAAAGTAAGCAGAACATTTGCTATATTTTTGAGTTTTTAAAATGGCTCATTTTATAATATTAATAATTAGAGTAAAAAATTCATTGAAAGTTTTAGTATTTGCATAAATATTTTAGATTTTCTCCAGTAACTGTATATTTAACCAAAAAGGTTTTTTTGGATGATTTTATATAAAAACAATTCTTTACAGAGCAAAATCTTTTTTCGATTTTAGGTTTTTTTTTTTTTTTTTTTTTTTTGTATTACGGGTGGAAATGCCGAAATATTTTAGGTTTTTCTGAGATAACTATATTTAACTTTGAGGTTTACTTTTTTGTTTGTATGATTTTATATAAAAAGTCATTAAAGAGTAAGTTTTTATTTCTCGATTTTAGAGTTTTGAAGTAAATATGGAATTTCCAGAACAAGATAAGGATAGAATTTAAAGTCTTCGTAAAGTCACCTAGATATAAATGACAGTAGTTTATAATTTATCTTGATTGAACAGAGAAATTTGAGTTTGATACTGCAATTTGTATTAGTATAAAATGTCCTAACAATAATTAACTTGTATAGATGTTGCAATTACTGGCCCTATGTTTTTTACGAAAACAATTCTTATATTTTATTCGGATTTGAATATGTAATGAATTCATAATTAGAGTTCTCTTGCTTGTAGGTACAATCAGGGACACTATGTGTTTCCTTATTTCCTTTCCTCACTGGGCTATTTTCCCTGTCGGAGCCCTTGGGTTTATAGCATCTTGCTTTTCCAAGTAGGGTTGTAGCTTAGGGAGTAATAATAATATTGATGATGATAATGATTAATGGTAATATTAATTAAGGATGATAATAATTAAGAATAATAATAATAAAAGATGAGGATAATAATAATAATAATAATAATAATAGTAATAATAATAATAATGATAATATTAATAATAATAATAATAATGATAATAATAATAATAATAATAATAATAATAATAATAATAATAATAATAATAAATGTCATTGTTGGTGAACTAGTGAGTATTATAGATAATCATTTAATCATCTAAAGATATATTTGCCTTCGTTGGTATTTTTTTTTAACTAAATTAAAATTTATGTAGGAGACCAGAGACGTTCGTATTCTTTAAAATACTAAAATCAATGTTTTTTTTTTTTTATATTTGTTAATTTTATACCCATTACCAGTAGAGGATAAAGTACCCACTAACGTAATTTCCATGTTTCTTGTGTGTAAGTTTATTCTTTTAAATGTAAAAAGAAGGCATTTTTAACTTCATTCCAGGTTTGGTTAATCTATAGTTTTTGAATTTAAAAAAATAGTTACTCAAATTGCTTTATCATGATCATTTTGACTTGTAGTAATATATTATTATTATTGTTATTATTATTATTATTATTATTATTATTATTATTATTATTACAACCTAAGCTTCAACCCTAGTTGGAGAAACAGGATGCTATAAGCCCAACGGCTCCAGCAGGGAAAATATCCCAGTGAGGAAAGGAAATAAAGAAACAGGTAGAATAGCCAGTCTAAGTTACACAGGGCCTGCATAAAATACGTAATAAATACTGAGAAATCATCTTTGGTTTTTTGGTAAGTTACCCAGGTCATATATGCTCTTAATAATAGTCTATAGTAAGGGATTGTTATCAGAGAATAGTAGAGTAAGAGATAGTAAGATGAATAGTTAGATGATAGTATTCCAAGTGCTTATATGCTGAGGGTAGTATATTGTAAGGTCTTATAAGGTGTGGATTATAGCTAGTAAGACTATCCAATACTTTAAGTGTATAATACATATCTATGTCTATGGTATTGAATGTAGGTAAATTTTTATATATGTAGAAAGAACCGTTTTCATTAAGTAATTTCTTTATAGTTATATAAAATCTATAGTTTTGATAGTATTTAAAAACTATAGGCGAGATTAGTATATTGAAAGGTCTTATAAGGTATGGATTATAGCTAGTAAGACTATCCAATGCTATAAGTGTATAATACATATCTGTGTCTATGGTATTGAATATAGGTAAATTTTTATATATGTCGAAAGAACAATTTTCATTAAGTCATTTCTTTATAGTTATATAAAATCTATAGTTTGGTCAAGTATTTAAAAACTTATTACATAGCTAAATTGATTCAGGTGTCCACGTGTAAGGTGAATGCGTACTTCGGTCCGATCTGACTGTCTGCTGGGAGGAGTAGCAAGGATGGTCAGGGCAGTAGTCTTGCACGGCTCTTCTCTTTTACCCGACTCAATCGTGTGCATTGAAATGGGGCGAGACAGAGAGGCGAATATGGCATTTGTGAATCTTGTCTGCTTTTGAGTGAGCTTCAGGTGCCTGTAGTAATGGATCGCTCTGAGATTGCACAAGGACTGAAAATGACTTGCTATGAGAATTGTAGTTTGCTTTCCATTCTAGAAATAATGAATTTTAAAAGTGTATTAACGTAACTATATATAGAATCCACCTTGTAGTAGTGTAAATAATTAATGTTTTATCATTTAACTTCAAGGGAGCTATTAACTATTCACGAAGTCTTTTAAATTACAGTCCTGATATTGTCTGTAAAATTATCAATAAAAAAATCGAAAAAAAGAAGGAAAAGGAAAGCATTCAAGGGCCTAGTAACATTGTTTCTTCAAAAGAAAACTTTTGCTTTAATTTTCTGGTTACTAGGTGGGACAGGGGATGGCCTTGGTGGGCTTTCCTTTTCCTCCTTTTTTTTATTAATAATTTTATATGAGAGAAAACGCTACTTACATGCATAATTATGAAATTGCTTTTGTTGGCCCTGCTGTTCAGGAAAGAAAACGGACACTAAGGAATCAGAGAAAACGGGACGTTTTGTTATTCTGTGCATCGTATTGGATTAAGGGGGACTCGCCTAAGAGCCTTTCTTGGTCGAATATTAAGCTTAATGCATGGCAAACTATTAAGTTTTCTTTGAATCTAGGGCGTTTAAAGCTTTCAGAAAATGGGATTTCACAAATCTAATATGTCATTGACTTCCTAGTGTTTGTATTTGTATAACTAAATTGATTACACCGAAACCTGTCTCATGTTTGACATTCAATCTTCTACAATAAAAGTCTTTAACGAATTTCTAAGTTTTTCTTCATCCATATTGTCTTAATTGAAGATTTTAAGTCCATATTTGGGTATATTTTTGTACCTTATTTTCTAATTCAGTAGTTTAAATATTGAATTGGAGGCTTTTAAGAAATATATGGATATAACTAAGCCATTATTATTACGATTTTAGTTAGAATAAAGCCTAATTGACAGCTGGATTAATAAGTAGACTTGGGTCCAAAATGAGATACAGAGACTTCAGCCATTTTGACTGAATAGATTCATAAAACACTGGTAATACTGCTCTCATAGCACCAGTATGAGGGTGAACGAACTCTGTATATGGGGGTTAAATAACAGTCCATAAGGACAAGTGACTAGTTAGGAGAAAGGAGTATTTCATGAGCCTTTTGGCCCATTTTTCGTGGGGAACAAGGCATTTGCTGGTACTAGAAGGGGTAGGGGGACGTTTAAGGAGAACACTCTGTCATATGAGGTTTATTTTAGGGAGAACACTCAAGTTTGAGGATAATTTTTTTTCTTTCTTATTCGTTTCCCGTTTTCTTTCTTATTTTTCACTACGTTTTCTTTATTATGTAAGAGGGTAACTAAATTAAAAACTTAATACCTTTTATATGCATTTTATTTCCCAATTCTTAAGATGTTACAATGTGGTTTTTAACAGTTTAATGAAGTTACGTAATGACAGAAAAAAAATATTTCAAGATAACTTAATGTCAGCAAAACAATATTTCAAGATAACAATGACAAAAAAAAAATAATATTTCAAGATAACTTAAATGTCAGCAAAACAATATTTCAAGATAATGGTTTTAAATATTTTGTATAAATAATAGTTGCTACTTGACAAGGTCTATTGCATAAGACGACTTTGTATGTACGAGAATACTTTTAGATACCATAGAAAGTGTCCTGAATGGTAATTCATGGCTAGAAAGGGACATACCAGTTGATGGCTCGGAATTAAGACATCAGTGGTTAGTAATATGGACATAACTGACAATTTTAGTTATCCTGTTTATTGTAATCCAGAAAACTGGAATAAGTTTATTCATGATAATGAGAAGATATTTAAATAGCCAATTAAAATAAAGTTATTCATACCAAAGTAAGGCATCTGAAGTTGAGCAATCCTGGAGTTATTTCTTAACCCCTTTAATGTTAAAGCTTTAGATTTTGTTCATTTAAAAAAAAAAGAAATATAAAAAAAAGTTTTATATGATTGAGCTCGACTCTGAGAAACTCCTTTTAAGTAAAATATTCCTAGAAATGCCTTATTTGACCTGAACAGACACGGTATCCGACCTTTGTTATGATTAATAACAATATTTTGGTCCTTTACAAATCAAATTTGACTTTTCTTCGGAATAATTTGATGAACAATGCTGTTTAGAGTCAATTTCTCTTATATAAAATTAGCACTATCTTTCCATCTGTTTTGAGAATTGAACAAAATCTTGGGTTTTAACATTATGAGGATTATTAAGAAAAACAGTCCGAACACCTTTGTTAAACCTCTTGATGGATCTAATCAAGATGTCTCATTCTGTTATGAATAAAAAGTTAATTCTTAGCTATTCGAATATATTATTCAATATAAATAAACCTTTTTCAGTTCTCTTAATTACAATGAACAGAAACATTTTCTAGTTCTCTTCATTGCAATGAACAGAAACCTTTTCTAGTTCTCTTCATTGCAATGTCTCTTCATTGCAATGAACAGAAACCTTTTCTAGTTCTCTTCATTGCAATGAACAGAAACCTTTTCTAGTTCTCTTCATTGCAATGAACAGAAACCTTTTCTAGTTCTCTTAATTACAATAAACAGAAACATTTTCTAGTTCTCTTAATTATAATGAACAGAAACCTTTTCTAGTTCTCTTAATTACAATGAACAGAAACATTTTCTAGTTCTCTTAATTATAATGAACAGAAACATTTTCTAGTTCTCTTAATTGCAAAGAACAGAAACCTTTTCTAGTTCTCTTAATTACAATAAACAAACCTTTTCTAGTTCTCTTCATTACAATGAACAGAAACATTTTCTAGTTCTCTTAATTGCAATGAACAGAAACATTTCCTAGTTCTCTTAATTGCAATGAACAGAAACATTTTCTAGTTCTCTTCATTACAATGAACAGAAACATTTTCTAGTTCTCTTCATTGCAATGAACAGAAACATTTTCTAGTTCTCTTCATTACAATGAACAGAAACATTTTCTAGTTCTCTTCATTACAATGAACAGAAACATTTTCTAGTTCTCTTCATTGCAATGAACAGAAACATTTTCTAGTTCTCTTCATTACAATGAACAGAAACATTTTCTAGTTCTCTTCATTACAATGAACAGAAACATTTTCTAGTTCTCTTCATTGCAATGAACAGAAACATTTTCTAGTTCTCTTCATTACAATGAACAGAAACATTTTCTAGTTCTCTTAAGTGCAATGAACAGAAACATTTTCTAGTTCTCTTCATTACAATGAACAGAAACATTTCCTAGTTCTCTTAATTGCAATGAACAGAAACATTTTCTAGTTCTCTTCATTACAATGAACAGAAACATTTCCTAGTTCTCTTGATTGTAACGAACAGAAATATTTTCTAGTTCTCTTCATTACAATGAACAGAAACATTTCCTAGTTCTCTTAATTGCAATGAACAGAAACATTTTCTAGTTCTCTTCATTACAATGAACAAAAACATTTTCTAGTTCTCTTAATTGCAATGAACAGAAACATTTTCTAGTTCTCTTAATTGCAATGAACATAGTTTATGACTATAGTCGTCAGTAATGACCATATTAACCACAGATTTCCAAATTGTGGGCCCATCTACCTATACTTATATATGTAGTTATATCATTAGCAATGATATAACCCCTTTTTTAGCCATGAGTTACTATCCAGTACACTTTCTATTGTATCTTCAAGTTATGTTCGTCCATACCAAATCATCTTATGCCATAGACTTTATCAAGTAGACCCTATTGTCTAACAAAATATTTAAAATAACCATTCTTACTAATGTACAGTAGTTATACAAGCATCTCAAGTCTCAATTTTGATGATTAATATTATCTGATAAAATTGTAAATGACAAAACATTATTTCATTGTATATAAAAAACAGCTGGTTTTAAGCATTTGATATCTAACAATTTGCAAATCACATCATATTTATATGAAGTTAATTTTTAAATTCTAAAACAATTTTAGCCATAAAACGATTTTTTTTCAAATTTGAAAAGCAATTTCAACTAAAAAGAACACTTGTTAGGTTTAAAAGATACAATTTTCTACATCAATTGAAAATATCACATACAACTTTACCCTATAAATCTGTAAGGTTTAAAATATTCAATTTTTTTAGCTTCCATAAAGTTAAGGAATTTGTGTGAAGAACCAGTTGAAAGTGTGTCAAAACGGAGAAAAATGATGGTGGGACAAAAAAGCAAAAGTCAGTTAAAAGGAAATCGAAGGTATTTAAGGACTGTAAAGTAAGGCATGTAAAGGATACTTATGAACAGCAGAGAAAACAGAGGAAAAAGATTCTTGGATGGAAATAGGTATAGCTATTGGAAGAGCAGTAGAGCAATCGAATGAAAGGCTGGGAACAAGGGAAGGAGAATATTTATTATTATTATTATTATTATTATTATTATTATTATTATTATTATCAAAAGCCAAGTTACAACCCTAGTTGGAAAAGCAAGATGCCATAAGCCCAAGGGCTTCAACAGGGAAAAATAGCCCAGTGAGGAAAGAAAATAAGGAAATATATAAGCTATAAGAGAAGTAATAATCAAAATGAACTATAAATTAGATTTGTTTTATATATAAACTATAACATCTTCAAAACAAACAAAAGGAAGAGAATTAGGATAGAACAGCATGCCTGAGTGTACCCTCAAGCAAGAGAACTCAAATCGAAGACAGTGGAGGTTTTCAAACTTGAGGAAATGGCCAAGACAGGATTTTGGGCAACTGGGGGTTATCAAGGATAGAGATGGAAATATATTGCATAGGGATGAAGGCATTAAGAGATGGAGAGAATATCTCGAACAATTATTAAACACTGAAAATAAAGAGTGGAGCTGGGAGAAGCTCCTAATGGTGGAGGGGCAAGTGATGGAGATATGAAATACAGAAGTGTAGAGGACACTGAGTAAAATGAAGAATGGTAAAGCACCAGGTCCTTCAGTTTCAAATTGAAATGGTCGGAGATTTTAGCTACAGAGGGGGAAGAATGTATGCTGGATTTATTAAGAACAGGGGAAGAGGAAATAATGCCCGAAGGTTAGGAAGAGTCTAATGGTATCTATAATGGAATATGGTACCGATAAGGGAATTACAGCAGGTCCTGTAGAGAGTAGGGTTCCCCTGCTGTACAGAACCCGGTCTTAAAGTAAAGTAAGGAAGGTAACAGAGGATGGCTTGAAAATTTCAGGAAGGCTGCTAGATGAGAGATTGAGATTGTAAAGATTGGGAAACATCAATATGTATTCATGATTGGTAGAGAGACTGTAGATGCTATCTTTGTAATATGGAAGGTACAGGAAAAGAGGCTAGAGAGAAACCAGAGGCTATTCTGTGTTTTTTATAGATTTAGAGAAGGCATATGATAGAACACCAAGAAAAGTGACCTGCTGGTGCCAGAGAAAAAGGAAAGCCCAGGAGAAGTTGGTTAGAATGGCAGAGTTGATTTATAAAGAACAGGGACAAAATCATTAATTGTTAGGAAAGCAAAAACCTTTGACGTTAGTGTTAGATTATACCTGGGGTCAGCATTAAACCCGTTTTTATTTACGTTGGTCATGGATATGAGAAGTGAAGGCATCAGAAACGAGGAGTTGTGGGAGTTGCTATATGCAAATGATTTGATGATGATTGCTGAAAATGAGGAAGAATCACAAAGAAGGGCTGTAGAGTGGCAAGAGACTTTGGAAAGGAGTGGCTTAAGGGTAAATGGGGATAAGACTGAAGCTATGGTGTGTAGTAATGAAGGTAGGGACAGGATAACCATACATGAAAAATAGAGCAGTTATTAAACAGGTAGAATAATTTAGATACTTGGAATCTACTATAAATCAGGAGGGAGGATGTGAGGCTGAAGTGGAGAGTGGGATAAAAGCAGTATGGGGAAAGTAAGAGGGAGGTAGCAGTAGTGGTATGTGATAGGAAAACACCAGTCAAGGTAAAAGTAATTTATATCACAGGGTTAATGTATGGACTGGACACGTTGGCCTTAAGACGAAAGGAGAAGCAAAGCTTGAGAGAACAGAGATGAGACTGCCGAGATGGATTATGGGAATATCACTGCCTGAAAGATTGGTTATATGATGAAATAAGAAGAATGGCAGGCGTGGTAAAGATGACAGAGTTGATATAAGTGTCATGACTGAGATGGTGTGGACATGTGTTGACGATGGATGGTAGGGAGGGAGTGAGGAGAGCTTGGAGGAACCTGTAAGGGGGAGAAGATCAAGAGGGAGGCAGAGAATTAGATGGCGACATAAGGTGAAGGATGATATGGAAAGAAGAGGTTTGGTGGAAGAGGATGCCTTTGAGAGAAGGTGAAGGATGATTTGGAGAGAAGAGGTTTGGAGGAAGAAGATACCTTTGAGAGAAGGTGAAGGATGATATGGAGAGAAAAGGTTTGGAGGAAGAAGATACCTTTGAGAGAAGGTGAAGGATGATATGGAGAGAAGAGGTTTGGTGGAAGATGATGCCTTTGAGAGAAGGTGAAGGATGATATGGAGAGAAGAGGTTTGGTGGAAGAGGATGCCTTTGAGAGAAGGTGAAGGATGATATGGAGAGAAAAGGTTTGGAGGAAGAGGATACCTTTGAGAGAAGGTGAAGGATGATATGGAGAGAAAAGGTTTGGAGGAAGAGGATACCTTTGAGAGAAGGCATTATGCAACCGACCCCTTAATGTAGGGATGACGGTGGGAAAGAAAAAGAAAAGAAAAGTAATGAGTCATGTGAACACGAGAATTCTTAGTTTGCCTTCAAGTTATTGGGGCCAAGATGTACCTGTATTGTAGGTTCTAGAGCTTTCAAATATATGGCCTCAAGACTGATGTTGAAAGCTCCCACTAGACATCACAAAGACTGATTATATTGAAGCTATCCAGAAGCTAAAGACTTTCTTGTTTTTTAGGCGCTTCGATAAGGTGGTTTTGAGATCTAACAAGGAATCTGCTGTTTGATTCTATAAATACCTAAATATGTAGGCCTATACGACAAACAGATCCTGTAGGTCCTATAGGCTACAGGGTTTCCTTGTTTGATAGGTCCAGGAAAACTGCCCTTGAAGTAAGTTAAGTAATTATATTTCCCATTATCCTAAAATAATTGATCCTGACCTGATTACTTTTTACTTCTGAAGCAATTCCTCTCTTCCTAAACATCTTTTAAGTTTTGCTTACATATCAAAATAACTAACTCATTTAAGCCTTTAAGAAATAATCATGTGGTTTAACATTAAAAACACTTGGAACATCCACTTCTAAAAAAATATTCCGCAAAGGTGGATTTAAAACTACTTCACTGATTGTTTCCTCATTTTAAGACTATCATGGAAAAACTATTACTAATACTATTTCATTCCATAGAAAACTATTCTATCTGTTTCCTCATTTTCTTTCCTCACTGGACTTTTTTTCCTGCTGAAACCTTTGTACTAACAGTATCCTGCTTTTTCAACTAGTGTTTAGCTTAGCTGGTAATAATAATAATAATAATAATAATAATAATAATAATAATAATAATAATAATAATAATAATAGGCCTAATAATAATAATAATAATAATGATAATAATAATAATAAATGCAACAGCAAGAGCTATTATTTTACACTACCATATAGGCAATATTCTAGACAAGAGTAGAGACAATTATAAAAAATTGTAGAACATTATGCAAAGCTTAAAACCAGTTGACGTTTTATTTTAATAGTAATTTCATTTTGAAAAAAATTCTAGTTCACTAGATTGAAAAAATATATATAAAGGATATTTTACTGCAAACAAGCATTTTGAATGTAATAAGTGACCAGAATGATTGATATATTGATACTTAATCCCATGAAAAATCTAAAACATATTTGAAATGAAATTTTGAGTTTAAATTTACAAACATCTTGGAGAAAAATTCAAAACAATATAAACTTCTGAGACAGGTATATCTTTTATTGTACACATAACCTTAATTGATGAGAGAGAGAGAGAGAGAGAGAGAGAGAGAGAGAGAGAGAGAGAGAGAGAGAGAGAGAGAGAGAGAGAGAGAGAGAGAGAGTTTTCTAGCATCCTGACATCGAAGATCATTAAGAGAGAGAGAGAGAGAGAGAGAGAGAGAGAGAGAGAGAGAGAGAGAGAGAGAGAGAGAGAGAGAGAGATTATAGTATCATTCTTTAGATTAGCCACACTATTTAGGACCTTTAAACACAGTTATCTCCTTCACAAATATTCAAAATTAATCTATTCATTGTTTTCCAAGCTTCTCGTTACGCAAGATTAATGGATTAATTATTTGCTCAATATATACACCAATTCTATAAATAAAAAAGCTAAATATTTAGAGCATACTTGATTCTTCCTTTAATTGAAAGAGAAAAATAATTCTAGTACTCGGGGCTTTATATGAAATTTTCTGTTAAGCAAAATATCTGTCATTATTGCAATAGGGAAGGAAATAGGATGGTTATCTATTAATATTGTTCTATTAATATCAATATTTATACACGTTTTGATTGCTAGATTAGAAATGAAACTATAAGAGATTACTCGTGGGCCATATGTGGATGAGATCTAGAGAAATTAGTTCACCCAACATTAAATTGGTCTCCACAAGGCACTAGAAGAGTTGTAAGGCACTAGAAGAGTTGGAAGGGACTAAAAGAGTTAGAAGGCCCTAGAAAAGTTGGAAGGCACTAGAAGAGTTAGAAGGCACAAGATGAGTTGGAAGACCCAAGCCTACATGATTGAGGTCTATGAAGTGTGAAGTAGGAGATGATGAATGGAGAAGTATTGGTTTAAAAGCTCAAGATAGAGATGACTAATGAAATCTAACCAAGGTCCTTTGCCGTCAATAGGCGTTGGAGGTGGTGGTGGTGATGATGATGATGATGATGATTCTTGCCCTCAATAGCAAAAAGTGTCAACAGTACTGGCAAAAAGTGTCAACAGTACTGGCAAAGGCAAAAAGTGTCAACAGTACTGGCAAAGGCAAAAAGTGTCAACAGTACTGGCAAAGGCAAAAAGTGTCAACAGTACTGGCAAAAGGTGACTAATCAGAAAGCAATACTTTTTTGCTCCAACAACTTATCTTGAGAATATCTGCTTATACATTCTAAGAGAATATAGACCGAGATTCGACTTCGTGTAAAAGAAAATTCAATGTCAGTAGCTAACAATTAGAAGACAGTCTCGAAAGACAGATGAAATAGTATACATAGACAAAGATGAAATGGCATACATAGAGTTAGAATAATCAGTTGTTTGTTATATTTCCAATTTATGTAATTCAATAAACAGATTTGAATGACTTTGAACCAATTGCCAAAAAGATTATCAATATTAATTTCTCTTCAGTTACACATATAGATAACTTTTTTGCAGTACTTTACACAATTCTGAAAACGATACGACCTAGAAGTATGTTCAGATGTCCAGAGGAAATTGAAATTTGATTTAACAACTAGTTAATGAAATGTGAAAACATGAGCAGATAGTTTTTTTTTTTTTAATGAAGAAGACCTTCATTTAGATTTTTATCTTAATTGGTTTTTAAGCAACGATTTCCTCAATTGAAAAAATTACGATATATATGGTATATAAATGGAGTGATCATCTTAATATATTTCCCCCTAAAATCTGAACTATTCAATTTATCTTAAAGTATTCTAATACTCCAGAAAATATTATTTCTGGATTCTTTTCTGTAGTAAATCCAGGATTATTCTTGAATTCTTCTTCTGTAGTAAATCCAGGATTATTCCTGAACTTTTTTCTGTAGTAAATCCAGGATTATTCCTGAACTTTTTTCTGTAGTAAATCCAGGATTATTCCTGAACTTTTTTCTGTAGTAAATCCAGGATTATTCCTGGAATTTTTGTTTCTGTAGTAAATCCTGGATTTTTCTTGAATTCTTTTTCTGTAGTAAATCTAGGATTATTCTATAATTTTTCTGTAGTAAATCCTAGATTATCAACTGCTGATCTTCCATCTTGATGTCATTAGGAATCTCTCATAACATTTGCTCCACAAATGCAACGTAGCCCCCTTCTCTTCGGATGATTCAATTCTGAAAAATGAATAAAAGATATTAATTGTACACGTGTGTCTTATTCAAATATTTTACACCTCTTCAATACAAAAACTATACTTTTATTCAAATACTCTGTATGATTAACTATACAGAATAAGGAATATTCTAAGGTATTAAATATAAAATAATGGAAGCAATGACAACCTATAGTCAACTCTTTAGTGAGGCAGATTTGCACGGACTCGCAGGGGTGCCATTTTAGCTCGGAAAAGTTTCCTGCTCGCTGATTGGTTAGACAAGATAATTCTAACAAATCAGATCGCAGGAAACTTTTCCGAGCTAAAAGGGCACTGCTGCGAGTCAGTGCAAATTTGCTTCATTAAAAAAAATTAGTATAGGTATGTCCATGTCATTTATAATAGCAAACATTACAACAAAGTATATTTTGTAAAGTGGAGAAGTATTACCTCCTAAATCATAATAAGGAACTACTTAACTATAATCTATTGATTTCTTTCCCATCATTATGCCCACATGAAGGGGTTGGTAGCCTGATAATTGCCATTTTATATTTTCCTTTCAATCTTGCCTTTGTTTCTGTAGTTAACCATAACGCCCTGTGATATAAATTTTGTAACTCAAGTTCTTTTAGACTCCATATTTGATTTCTTTCTTAGCTGGTTATCTGATAGCATCTAGAGATGCCTAACTAAGTCTGATATTCCAAAGAGTAATCAAGTTACTATTAGGTTTTACTAGATATATGAAGAGATATGGTGATTTATGAAATTTGGCCCTATAGCTCTACGCTGGGACCTGTGGGGACGATATATGCAAAAGTGAACATTTAGTCAGGGCAAAATACAGTTTAACCCCCCAAAAATTGTAACAAAAGGTTTCTCAACTGATTTTGGTAGGTTTTAATGTACTTGTTAACATACTATAAGTTTACCAAACTATGACCCCCGGAAAAGTTTTTTTTTTTTTCAACATGGCGTCCAAGATGGCCGCCGAAACCTTTGAACGATCGTAACTCTATGACTATCAACTCAAATTTGATGATCTTGGTGTCTATTCCTACATTTTTTGGGGCAAAGAACACGTTAAGATCATAAAAAATAATGTTGGCCTATTATGTGTCAATGTTTTGGGGGTAGAGGTGGCATTTTCCATATATTTGATTGAATCTAACTGCATAACTAATTCGCATCTATCTCTATTTCAGATATGATTCAACAATGAGTGCAAGCACAGTCAGTCAATCTTCTTGTATAATCTGTAAGGAGATTGAGGATTTCAGTGATAAGTGGGTTGCAATTCAGTGGAAGGGGCCAAAAGGAATAAATGATGCCAGTGTAAAGCGGAAATCCGATCTTGTAGTTGAAGCTGGTATGAAAGTGCATAAAAGCTGTCGTCAAGTTTGGTAAACTTTTAGTATGTTAACAAGTACATCAAAAGCTACCAGAATCAGTTGAGAAACCTTTTGTTACAATTTTTTTTGGGGGGTTGAGGGGGTATTTTCCATATATTGACCCTACTAATTAGGGTTATCCCATCCTTGGTCAAGATTTCTTTGGATCCTGGTAAGCTTCTTGATTTAGGCTTCCTTTGGACCCCTTGATTTAAACCTGAGGAGGCAACCCTTGAATTCATATCAGCTGTTGGGGCATAAACTGTTTTCGGAGGAATATGCAAAACCGTAGGAGGACATGAATGAAATTGTGGAAGAATGGCAAAGTCTTAAAGGAACTACAAGTTTATCACCATTTGTTTTGTCTATACTCTAGATCAGTTTATGGAGTGGGGGGGGGATTGCTTGATTTATGAAATTTATGGCCCAAAGCCAAACGTCGGAGCCACAGGGCCATTTAGCGCATATATATCTTTTAGAATGGAATATAAGTATATGAATAAAAGTAAAACATAATTAAATTAAATATATACAACAGGATAGAATTTAAAATCACAATAAAACCAACAGGTTAAAATTTAAAATCACATTAAAACCAACATATTAAAATTTAAAATCACAATAAAACCACCAGGTTAAAATTTAAAATCACAATAAAACCACAAATCTATAACTCATGAAAAATACCAATTTCTTTTAAAAACTGTACAACCTGCTCCACTGGAGCAGTCTCACCTAAAATTTCTCCAAGGGACATATTGCTTAAACGATTTTTCCTACGTTGACATATAAAAACAGTCCAGGACACTAAAATATGTTCAACGGTTATATCTACTTGGCAAGCAGGGCAGCGAGGAGCCAGCCTATCCGCCCCACTTGCCATCAGATCCCTATGAGTATGATGTGTGTGCCCTATACGCAAAGGTGTTAAAACAATGCTAGATCTTCTGTCCACCTGTAAATGCGACCATGGTTGGACAGAAGGCCTAATTGACTTTAATTTAAAATCATTTAAATTAGATCAGTGGGCCTGCCACTTCGTCTCTACAATAAAATCTATTGCCATTAAAATCTGAAACTGGGACACCCACGCTGAAAATGTGATTAAACCTAGTTGCAGCCTTAACTGCAACGTCGGCTCGCTCATTTCCTATGATTCCAACATGGGATGGAACCCAGCAAAACTTAATCGTAAAATGCTTTCTATTCACTAAAATATAAAACCAATCTTGTATCTCTTGTACCAAATGATGGTAGGAGATTAAACTTCTTAATGCTAATAAAAGACTCAATGAGTCGGTAAAAATGGTAAAAATTGTATAAGAAAAATTATAATAAAACATTAATTTCAAAGCAGTCAAAATTGCTACCAGTTCTGCCATAAAAATAGGCGAACTTGACGAAAGCCTTTTTTTTTTTTTATTATATTTTCAGTTGTCACTACTGAGCAACCTACACCATCAGAACTCTTGGAACCATCTGTATAAATGTGATGAGCATCACCATGCTCGGAAGCATGAGATAGGAAACTAGCCCTTAACTGCTCCTCTGAGCTGTTCCTCTTACTATCCATAACCGGACAAATCTCTATCTTAGGCCTATTCCAAGGAGGATATTTTGAAGGGGTAATTTCAGCCACTGCAGAGGGAAGTAATCCCACATCAATAGCTGAGGCTTCTAGTCTTACTTCTAGTGGTTTGGGTAACCTAGTTCTAGTTGGTGCTCTATCAACGGTGTGCTTACTTTTACTTTTACTTTACGAATTTAAATTTTGGGTTGAGTTTCGAGGTAAGAACACGGAGACATATACCTCAAACCCAACTCTTCCCGACGAATAAAAAGGGGAGGAATCCCTGAATCCACATATAAACTATCTACAGGTGATGTCCTATATGCACCAGTGCAAGTTCTTAAAGCTATGTTATGAACCACATCA
Organism: Palaemon carinicauda; assembly: GCF_036898095.1. Taxonomy (NCBI): domain Eukaryota; kingdom Metazoa; phylum Arthropoda; class Malacostraca; order Decapoda; family Palaemonidae; genus Palaemon; species Palaemon carinicauda. Next base: position 60,440,181 of record NC_090747.1, on the reverse strand, counting down.
AGTTTTTCTAAAGTGGTTTTGCATGCAGATCCATATATCAGACAACCATAATCTATTTTACTTAGGCGCAATGCCTGGTATATCCCAAACAAACATGTTCTATCAGCTCCCCAGTTGAAACAGACACAACTTTAAGGATGTTAAGTCTAAGTTTCCCATTATATACCACCTCATTAATATATTGAGAGAAAGTTAATTTCTTATCAAATAAAACACCAAGGTACTTTATGCTATCTTCGTATGGTAAAATGGAATCGTTTAAAAACAACGTAGGAATCTCTTCCATTCTTCTCAGTCTACAAAAACTTATGGCTTTATTTTTTTTCTGGAGAAAATTTGAACCCTCTAGCACTGGCCCAAGATGTAGTAGCATTAATAGCAGTCTGGATTTTATGACATGCTTCAACAACTGATGATTTACTACACACTACTGCATAGTCATCAGCAAAAGCCAGACCATGCACCCCAACAGGAACTTGTTAAAGTAGATCGTTAATAGCTACATTGAAAAGCGTTGGACCAGGAACGCTTCCCTGAGGCAATCCTCCTCCTTGAGAATAAGTTGATGAAATAAGCAAGCCAATTCTCCCTTTTAAAAACCTATCTGACAACAAATCTTGAATACAATAAAACATATTACCCACAATACCCCAATCAACGAGTTGCTTAAGGATACCCCCTCGCCAGTAGTATCGTAGGCATTTTCTAGATAAAAAAAACACTGCAATGGTCTGGTTTTGCATGCCAAAGGCATTCTGGACTTCTTGAGTGAGGAACATCAAAGGGTCATTGGTATTTCTATTTTTCCTAAAACCAAACTGTCTGTTTGATAAAAGATTCTTTGATTCCAAATACCACACTAGTATAATATTGACCATTCTCTCATAAATCTTGCTAACACAACTAGTAAGAGCAATTGGCCTATAATTTTTTGGGAGGTACGAATCCTTTAATGGTTTTATAATAGGAACTATTATCGATATTTTCCAGGACTTAGGGGATGTTTAAGTCCAAAAACTATTTAAAATATCTAAAAGAAATTGTTTTATACTTTTTGGTAGATTAAAAATCATTAAAAATCATCTTCCCCAGGAGATGTTGGGGAAGACAATGAAATTGAATTATCCAATTCTTCCATGGCAAAAGGAAGATTGTAAGACTAAATTTGTACTAACAGGAGGAACAACCGTAGTACTTTTTCTAATATCCCTGAATGCTGCAGGATAGTGTAGGGCACTAGATATATTCGAAAAATGCCTACCAAACTCTTCGGCTACTTCTCCAGGATCAGATATAAAGAGACTATCAATTTTCAATATAGGCAAGGGAGATGGACAGAATTTTCCTCGCAACTTTCGGATTCTATTCCAGACTAATGAGAGAGGGGAATTATATTTCAATTCGCTTATGTATTTAATAAATGATTCTCTCCTTGCCTGCTTAAAAGTTTTCTTTTGATTAGCAAGAGCTCTTCTGTATGTTATTTTATTGGCTAAACAAGGGTCTCTACGATATCTCTTGTAGCAAGTTCTCACTATCTTTTGCATCAAAGCACAGGCATCATTCCACCAAGGAACTACAGGACGTTGAGGTTTACCTGAAGTTTGAGGCATGGAGAGCTTGGCCCCATACAACAATATGCTCACTAAATACTTGTTTGCTTGTATTGAACTCTGGAATTAATTTTTCTTTCGATAAATTTCAGTGGATTTATTAAATAATCCCCGGTCAGCTTCCTCCACCTTCCATTTAGGTAAAAATGGAGATGGTATATTTTTTTACAAAGTGAATGGGCCAACGATCACTGCCATGATCATTTTGGTCTACTGTCCATTGGTAATCTAACCTCAAAGATGAAGAGCAAATAGTGAGGTCTATGGCTGAATCAGAACTGTGGTAAACCTCACGTCTTGTAGGGGAACCATCATTCATTAAAGTGATGTCATTCGTGTCAAGCAGTTGTTCTACTATCAAACCCCATCGATCCCAACGTTGTTCTTCCCATAGGGTGTGTTTGGCATTAAAGTCCCCCATCAATATGAAGGGTCGAGGAAGTTGGTTTATTAAGAACTGCAAGTCATTTAATTCTAGCTGACGAGGATTACCATGTGCATCCTGAAGTCTATTTTCTAATGTTGGATCAAGGTAAAGTGAACAAATAGTGATGCATTTGTCAGTCAAGATTTGAATTGCACAAGCCTGCAACACAGAATTCAGGTGAACAACTCAGTGATTAAGAGAATAGCGAATTATTATGCCTGTGCCTCCCTGAGCATGAGCACCTATTAGGGGTGGAGACCTATAAAATGAAAAATTATAACCTAAACTGGGGATAAGATCTTCCAATTTAGTCTCCTGTATACAGATTGCAAATATATTATGTTCATTAAACAGAACCCGAACTTGCTCTCTATTTGAATTAAATCCACGGGTGTTCCATTGCATGAGACACATCATTTGGATTTCTTAAACGATTTTTTTTTTCTAATTTGGGAATCTTAGACCTAGAGAGAGATGGCTTGCCGGCCATACTTTCAATACTTATTGATTTAGATAGTGCAAACAATTTTTTTGATGCTGGGCCTTAAGTTGCCCTTTGTTTTATTTTTAATACTTCTATCCTGATCCTGAAAACGTTAAGGTGAAGGGGGAGGAAGGGCCCCCTCTTGTTTAACAGATTGTGCCTCCATTTCCTCACCGTCATTGGATCGATAAACTGTTAAGACAGGTAACGGTACAATTTAGTATGATGAGTTCTCAATATCTGGCATTAAGAACTCATCATGATCTTTAATTGATCGTCACAAATGAGAACCTCACTAGAAGGGGGTTTGTGAGCCCCAACGGAGGGGGAAGAAGCAGCCCCACCAGAGCGGGCAGAAGAAGCCCCACCAGAGGGGGCAGGAGGAGCCCCACCCGAGGGGGGCGATGAAGCCCCACCAGAGTGTGGCGATGAAGCCCCACCAGAGTGTGGCGATGAAGCCCCACCAGAGAGGGGTAATGGAGCCCCAACAGAGAGGGGTGATGGAGCTTCACCAAAGGGGGGCGATGGAGCCCCACCAGAGTGGGGCGATGAAGCCCCACCAGTGGGGGGAGGAGGAGCCCCACCAGTGGGGGGAGGAAGAGCCCCGTCAGAGGATGCCGGGGGATCCCCACCAAGGGGGGGCCAGAGGAGCCACAACAAGGGGGGCCAGAGGAGCCACAACAAGGGGGGCCAGAGGAGCCACAACAAGGGGGGCCAGAGGAGCCACAACAAGGGGGGCCAGAGGAGCCCGACTAGAGAAGTCAACAGAACTCTTCACTGCATCTGTATAAGATTTCTTCACTAATAGCTTCTTTGTATGTCCAACACTGATGTGTTCTGTAATAGATTTCAGCAATGCCTCTTGCTCTTTCTTCAATACAGGGCATTCTTTACCACGGGCCCGATGGTCACCCTTGCAGTTCACACACACTACAGGTATTGAACACTCCCCATGCTCAGGTTGGGCACACGATCCACAGATCTTATTCCTAGTACAAATACGGGAGGAGTGCCCAAAACCAAAACAATTAAAACACTGAAGCACTCTCTGTCTATATGGACGAACTCTAACAATTTCACCGTCAAAACCAATGTCTGGAGGCAAATATAGAATTCACAAATTTCAAAATAATCATTGATGAATGGGGCACTTTAAATACCTTCCAAATCGCATCTGGACATTTCCAAAATCTCGCTCTCATCCAGCTCATATATATCTTTATTAAAGATAACCCCTTTTGCATACCTAAAGTTGTAGTGAGGTTTTATTTGTTTTATTATTCCATCAGGATCAAGCCTAAGATTGAGAAGCATTACTGCTTGTCCGTCTGTTTTGGTATCACCAGAAAACTTACGTCCTAAATGAGATATTTCTGGTCTGTTTACATTAGCAATTTTTTAGTTTACTAACCTCTTCACCTTGAAGAGGTTGCCTCTCTCGCTTTGTGCGGTAATAATTAACCACTTAGGTGGATTTGGTGATCTAGATATTTTAGTTACTTTAGGATCTTCAGGTTTATTATGAAGTCTCTAGAAATCTAGATACCTAGGTACCTCTTCTTCCCTTGAAAGCTTAACATTCATAGTAACTGAATTAAATTCCTTGTATGCTCTATGGGCTTCTGTCACTTTATCAAAGATAATCCAGTTTTCAAAGAATTTATTATTATTGCCAAGTCTATTCCTGATTTCTTTTATTAGTCCAAATTTTGAAAACTCCTTGTGAATATGATAAAAACTCCAGTCCAAAGGCACTGGTTTAACTAACAGGATTAGTGTTTTTATAAGTTCCTCATATGGTTTCATAGTAACAATGGAGCTCTTAGAATTATTTATTGCCAAAATCGGAGAGGAAGCGGATTGGTCGTCAACGGGTTTTGGTGGGGTCGCCATAAAGACGAGAAGACTCATTTCATTTGGATATTCCCCCCACCCCAGGGAACCACACTTAGAGGACGGGGTCATCCCTCAAATTAGAGCTGCCCTAGGGGCAATATCCAGATATACACCCCGCTCTCAGCACTTCATGACAGCCGTCAATGTCAGACCCAGCACTGAGGGAAAGGTTTGACATAAAACTTTCCCCTCGCTCGGGCAAGCCAGGTACTATAGTTCTTTTGAGATTGCATGCCATCCATCCCACCAGCGCCAAATCCAAAGAGGTAGCCAAATGATAGTCAAACACAAGCCAAAATCACCAACAAGTTCATGCCAAAGAGTTGGAGAGTGGAGAAAAAAATGAAAAAACAAAAGGAAAAGAGAAAGTGCTGACTAAATTAGTTGGATCAACAGCTTGGTACCAAGGACCAGTCGGAAATCTATTCCCACCGAACATTGGAACCCAGGTGCTGATCCCTAAGCCCCCCATCCTCATCAAGGCTTCAGCATCTGGGGGTCCAACACCTGGAGGCAAACCTTCGGGTAGCACTCTCTACTTCCCCTCAAAGAGCTGTAGCTCAAATTGAAGGTTGACATTGAGTGTTGCCTGAGAATTAAGCTGAAGCTTGTTCTCTGGGTTACCTCCGAAGGGGTAAGGGAGTTCTATTTGGCCACTGCTCTGGAGAGAACCGATCCTGGGCACAGGAAAGACCGCTGTTAGTGCGATGGCCAGGAAATGGCCGCAGGCGCAGACGGAGAAAGTGAAGACTAGGCAGGAACAGATACTACCCCATGAACAGGAATGTTTCCAGCACTGAGGAAAACAAAAAGGAATGAAAGAAAAGTCCCCCCTCGGAAGGATGACCTAATCCGCTGACAAAATAGGTATCCCCGATAGGTACAGGAACCTGCAAACTATGCACTCCCTCTGCTGGCCGCCATAAAGGATGAAGGAGTACGGCGTCATTAGTGCTGTAGAAAGGTAAATTAAAACAGTTCTATCCAAACTTAATTAGCTGAAGAAAAAACACTTGGGAGAACAGTCTAACCTGCAGACAGGAAAGGTGTTCCCCGAGGCACAAGAAACAGACTTAAAACCATGTACTCCCTCTCCTGACTGCAACCTAGAGCGAGGGAGAGTGGCGTTGTCAGCGAAGAGGAGCAAGACTGAAGTCCAGTTTTAGGTGGGCCACAAGCGGTTTGCTCTCCGAAGAAATAGCAGGGAGCAAGCGGTGTCAACATCCAAATGGAGGAGTAGTATTCACGTAACAACGACTCCTCAAAGGCAGAGGAGCGGGGGTGGCCACCAGCCTAGTGGTTGTCCAGTTTCAAGGGGAAAGAGGCCAAAAGAGAAGGTTTTTCAGCCCTTGAGAAAACCCACGCTATGCTAACACGAAAACAGACATACTCACACTGTAATGATAAAAGAACGTTTATATATATAAAAACAGATTTAAATATACAGTATATAAAACATTACATGAATGTTTAAATATATATATAAAACATTACATGAATTTTTAAATACATATGAAACTCCAGTAAGAAGTAAGAAAAAGTCATAGGCTAGAAAAAGTTGGTAGGAGAGGGATGAACATCTAATCTCCTGAAGCCAAAAGTAAAAAGTGACGATACAGCACAGGTGTGTGCGTGAGCAGGGTAGCTGGCTACCCACCAACCCACCCCTGCTAACTAGCGGGTGGATGGTTATACCTTGCTAAAAGTCTTATGGCTAGACTCCCAGCTTTGCTGAAAATAATATCCCCTATAAATTGAGGGAGTTTGTATTAGCGTCGGAGCAATCAAGAACTAGTCCACCTATCAATTGTCAACGCAGTGCAAGAAGATAATGCTACTGTAATTTGACAAATTCGTAGGTAATTTGTATTTTTCCTAACTATACAAACCTTGGCTATTTAACATGGGTTATTACTTTCGGCGTAGCTGAAATGACGAGCCATTAGAATTTAACAAGTGTTTACTACCCCACCGCTAGTTAGTGGGGGGTAGGGAGGGTAGCCTGCTAACCCCCCCCCTCACACACACCTGTGATGAGCTCACTTTGCTTAGAGGTAGGACTTCACGGGGGATAGGGCTGGCGGGCAAGTTTGATTAAATAGCTAAGGTTTGTATAGTTAGGAAAAATACAAATCATTTGTTCCGTAACTGAAATACAAACCACGCTATTTAATATGGGCGAATCACCCCTTAGGAAGGGTGGTAAGTCCCAGCCAGTACTGGCTTTTGGCTTTGCCCGGGGACTCAGTATCTGAGTGTGTCAGCACTCAACAATAAGGAGTCCCTACACCTCGCTAGAACCTTGCTGCGCAAGGGCTGCGGCCTACGTAAGCTGTGTGTGAAGGTCTGAAGTGTGACTAGTCCTAGGAAGTTGACCTGTAGTCCCTTAGAAGGAAACTTAGGCTAGGACTCTCCCAATACCACCTCGGTCAGGGTATGGGGACGTGACATTATTATCTAAATACTCGGAACACAAGGAAACATGGTTTACCTGCAGTGGTTTGAGGTCAGCTGTGCAGAGAACCCAGGATGCTGCTTTCCCCTAGAGAGGGGAGGATGAAGAAAAGAGTAAGGGCCAGACAAATCTTTTCATTCATGCAGACTAAGACCAGGTAACAATGCCCTCAACCTTCTGTTACTTGTCCACTAAGGAGCTTGAGGTTTTAAACCAGCTGTTGTGCAGCCACCACAGGGCCGATAGAAAACGTATTGAGCCTCCTGTGGGTCACGTCGTGCAGGTAGTGGGCTGTGAAGGTCGTCTGATGCTTCTACACCCCAGCTTGAAGGACCTGCGCCACTGAAAAATTTCTCTTGAAGGCCAGATGTGCTCTAGGGTGACATGACGGAGGAGGGTCTGGATTCAGGGACAGATAGATCACCCTACGAATCCATGCCGAGATGGTGTTCTTGGTGACCCTCCTCTTAATCCTCCCAGTGCTAACAATGTTTGCACCTGGGGACGGACTGTAGCCGTTCTTCTGATATATAGCCTCAGACTCCTTACTGGGCGCAGTAGGAGAAGGTCTGGGACATCTGTTACAGAACGGAGACTCAAATCCAGAAAGAGTCGAACCAAGCGCCCAGACCCCATGATTTTGAGTCTTAGCACCAAACCCAGGGACGAGTTTAAACGTTACCCTCCCTCCATACCCTTGCATGGGCTATGTCATATGAGACCATGAATTTCACTGACTCGCTTGGCCGAAGCCAAAGCTAGTAAGAACACCGTCTCCCAAGTTAGGTGGCGAACTGAAGCTTGCGTAATGGTTCATAGTGAGGTCTCTTAAGAGACCTGAGAACCTGAACCACGTTCCATGGAGGAGGTCTCACATCCAACTGAGGGCAGGTAAGTTCATAAGCTCTTATGAGTAGGGAAAGTTCCAGCGAGGAAGAAAAGTTAAATTCTTTGAACCTAAGGCTAGGCGCTTGCGTGCGTAAGAAGATCGTCAGCGCTTGCGCGCATAAGAAGATCGTCAGCACTTGCGCGTGTAAGAAGATCGGCGAGCGCGCACGTTCTACGCGCTTTGGTGAGTGTGCGCATGTGAAGCGTGCACGCGCTAGGTTGAAGGGTCATCTGGCAAGACGATCAGGAACTGGGATATGTCCTTAAAAAAGGGCGGGCATCCCCCGATGAGGACCGTAAGCAGTTCTGCTTTAGAGTCCAGGACCGAAGTCCTTCGTTGCAGCGCAAGGTCGCGCTGGTAGATCGGTAGGTCAGCTGGCAGGACGATCAGGAACCGGGATGTGCCCTTTGGAAGGGCCAGTATCCACCGATGGGACCGTAAAGATCCGTGCTAGAGTCCAGGACTGAAGTCCAAAGGACCACGTTGCAGCACAAGGTAGAGGTCACTGGAAGTTCTGCTTGATCCTCCGAGGCGGAGTCTCTATGAGGGATCTATCCCGCGAACGAGAGAGGTGCCCTTCGTAGAAGAGACTTGAAGACACACGTGGTGAATCCCTTTGGGGACATTGGATCAGCAAGCTGAACTTATCAGGAGCGATCCTCCGAAGGAGTCGTCTCTATGAGTGGCCTCTCTCGCGAACGAGAGGTGATACTTCGTAGAAGAGACCTGAAGACACTTTCGGTGACGTTCCGTAGGACCGTTGGATCAGCAAGCTGACCTATCATAAATGATCCTCCGCAGAGGAGTCTCTATGAGTGGCCTCTCTCGCGAACGAGAGAGGTGACATTTCGTAGAAGAAACCTTTAGACACTCATGGTGATGCCCCTTAGGGCCGTTGGATCAGCAAGCTGACCTTATCAGGAACGATCCTCCGAAGAGGAGTCTCTATGAGTGGCCTCTCTCGCGAACGAGAGAGGTGAACACTTCATAGAAGAGACTTGCCAAGACTGTGCTCCACCCCTGAAGGAAGAGAAACTCAGCAAGGGGGGAGAAAAGTCTGGCCAAAGGGCAGCAGCAGTAGTCGAAGGCGATGAATTTATTAAGGTATAAAAAGTTCTCCCTCTGAAGGGAGAAAACCTCACACCTGGGGAGGAAACCTCCCTCGGAAGGGAAGTTGTCCAACCCCTGGAGGCGAACCTCCTTTAGCGTTCTAAGGTGATCTGAAGTGCTGGCAGGTTTTCACGGGAGTACTTCTAAGAGAAGGGATAACGCCCATGACGACGTCCTCTGAGGGACGGCAGCGACAGCAGATTCCCTAGTCATGAACAGGACAGTTCGGCAGAGACAGCAGGCTCTGCTTCATTGGCACTCTTTAGTCGAACGAAGAAGAACTGCATAGTTAACTGGGAAAATAAAATTAAATAATTATTTTAACAGAAATTTCACCAGGGAGCAACTCCAAAGAGAAACCCCAAGGGAATAACATAAAATAAGAATTAAGTATGCGCCCTCCTTCGCCAGATGACATCCACGGGAGAAGGGGGGCGGAGAGCTGTAATAAAAACAATTATAATTATTATAATTATCTAAATCATCTAAGAATATACACTAAAAGTGAGAACCACTGACCCGCCGAAGGGAAGTGTTCCCCATGGAGAAGCTGAAAAGTTAAAACAATTAGATTTCACTAAAAAATGATATTTTGATTATAAAATAAATTTTTTGAATATACTTACCCGGTGAATATATAATAGCTGACGTCTTGGACGGCTCGACAAACACAAAAACTCGCGAGCGATCGCCGTGAAGGTTGCGGGTGTGCCCACCAGCGCCGACTATCGGTCAGATACCGCATATACATGTAAACAGCCTCAGTTCTTCTCATTCCGCTGGGTCTCTATCGGGGAGGAAGGGAGGGCCTTTAATTTATATATTCACCGGGTAAGTATATTCAAAAATTTATTTTATAATGAAAATATCATTTTTAAATATTAAACTTAGCCGGTGAATATATAATAGCCGGTGAATATATAATAGCTGATTCACACCCATGGTGGTGGGTAGAGACTAGTATTAATACAATAACGGCGTATATGCTTAGAGTTTTTGACAGTTATATCATAACAAAACTCAAATAAATATAGGTACCTCGTAAGGAAGCTGACTCTGACGATTACTCTGCCTTGTTAGTCCGCTTTCCTCACGAAGCCCAGCCATCCTCTCAGGATGCTGAAAGACTCCCAGGAGCTGTTATATCCAGGGCGGCAACCCATACAACAGGACCTCATCAAAACCCTTAATCTGGGCGCTCTCAAGAAATGATATTTGACCACCCGCCAAATCAAAAAGGATGCGAAAAGCTTCTTAGCCTTCCGTACAACCCAAAACAAGATTAAAAACATTTCAAGAGAAAGATTAAAAAGATATTGGAATTAAGGGAATGTAGTGGTAGAACCCTCACCCACTACTGCACTCGCTGCAACGAATGGACCCAGTGTGTAGCAGTCCTCATAAAGAGTCTGGACGTCTTTTAAGTAAAATGAAGCGAATACCGACTTGCTTCTCCAAAAGGTCGCGTCCATAATACTTCGCAGAGATCTGTTTTGCTTAAAGGCCACGGAAGTTGCTATAGCTCTTACTTCGTGCGTCTTGACCTTAAGCAAGCAACGGTCTTTTTCACTCAAGTGAGAATGAGCCTCTCGGATTAAAAATCTAATAAAATACGACAAAGCATTTTTAGACATAGGCAATGATGGCTTCTTAACTGAGCACCACAAGGTCTCAGATCCACCTCGTAAGGATTTGGTACGAGCTAAATAAAACTTAAGAGCTCTAACTGGACACAGTACTCTTTCAAGCTCGTTGCCTACGATCTCTGACAGGCAAGGTATATCAAACGACTTAGGCCAAGGACGAGAAGGCAGTTCATTTTTGGCCAAGAAACCAAGCTGAAGTGAACATGTGGCTTTATCTGTAGAAAAGCTGATGTACCTACTGAAGGCATGGATCTCACTGACCCTTTTAGCCGAAGCCAAGCACACTAAGAAAAGCGTCTCGAGGGTGAGATCCTTCAGGGAGGCTGAATGTAATGGCTCAAACCTGTCGGACATTAGGAACCTTAGGACCACGTCTAAGTTTCATCCAGGAGTTGCCATACGACGCTCCTTAGAGGTCTCGAAAGACTTAAGGAGATCTTGGAGATCTTTATTATTGGAAAGATCTAAGCCTCTATGTCTGAATACAGAAGCCAACATGCTCCTGTAGCCCTTAATAGTGGGCGCTGAGAGGGAGCGAACATTTCTCAGATGTAGGAGAAAGTCTGCGATTTGGGCTACAGAGGTACTGGAAGAGGAAATGGATGATGACTTGCACCAGTCTCTAAAGACTTCCCACTTCGACTGGTATACCTTGATGGTAGAAGCTCTCCTAGCTCTCGCAATCGCTCTGGCTGCCTCCTTCGAAAAACCTCGAGCTCTTGAGAGTCTTTCGATAGTCTGAAGGCAGTCAGAGAGGAAGACTCCTTGGAACGTCTACCAGCCATTGAAGTACCTCTGTGAACCACTCTCTCGCGGGCCAGAGGGGAGCAACCAACGTCAACCTTGTCCCTTCGTGAGACGGCTTGTTGACGATCTTGAACGGTGGGAATGCGTACGCGTCCAGGTAAGACCAGTCCAGTAGAAACGCATCTATGTGGGTCGCCTCTGGATCTGGGACTGGCGAGCAATAGGTCGGGAGCCTTTTGGTCAACGAGGTGGCAAAGAGGTCTATGGAGGGTTGACCCCAAGTCACCCAAAGACTCTTGCACACGTCCTTGTGGAGGGTCCATTCTGTGTGGATCACCTGACCTCTCCGACTGAGACAGTCTGCCAAGACGTTCAAGTCCCCCTGGATGAATCTTGTCAACAGGGAGATGCCTCGATTTTTTGACCAGATGAGGAGGTCCCTTGCGATGACGAACAGTGTGTGGGAGTGAGTGCCTCCTTGCTTGGAGATGTACGCCAATGCTGTGGTGTTGTCTGAATTGACCTCTACCACTTTGTTTCGAAGAATGCTCTCGAAACTCACCAAGGCCAAGTGAACCGCTAACAGCTCCTTGCCGTTGATGTGCATGCTCTTCTGATCCGACGTCCAAAGACCCGAACATTCCCGACCGTCCAGAGTCGCTCCCCAACCCAAATCCGACGCGTCTGAGAACAACACGTGGTTTGGGTTCTTGACTGCCAGGGACAGACCCTCTCGCAGACTTATGTTGCTGTCCCACCAGTTCAGGCATGCTTTTACTGGCTCGGAGACTGGGATTGACAGGGCTTCTAAAGTCTTGCTCTTGTTCCAGTGTGAGTCTAGATGGAACTGGAGAGGGCGAAGGTGAAGTCTCCCTAGTGAGACAAACTGCTCCAGGGATGACAGAGTCCCTAAGAGGCTCATCTGAGCAACGGTCTTTTTTCAGCATGAGGCGGACTTTGAGCAGGGCTTGCTCTATCCGGGTGGCAGACGGAAAAGCCCGAAAAACTAGACTGCGAATCTCCATCCCCAAATAGAGAATCGTCTGGGATGGAATCAGTTGAGACTTTTCTAAGTTCACCAACAGTCCCAACTCCTTTGTCAGACCCAACGTCCAGTGAAGGTCCTGCAGACAGCGATGACGGGACGATGCTCTGAGAAGCCAGTCGTCCAAGTACAGGGAGGCTCGAATTCCCGATAAATGAAGGAATTTTGCCACATTCCTCATGAGCCTCGTAAACACGAGAGGAGCAGGGCTGAGGCCGAAGCACAGTGCTCGAAACTGGTACACCACATTCCTGTAAACAAACCTCAGGTACGGTTGAGAATCTGGGTGAATAGGAATGTGGAAGTACGCATCCTGCAGGTCGAGAGACCATCCAGTCTCCCTCTCTGACCGCTGCTAGGACGGACTTCGTGGTCTCCATCGTAAATTTTGTTTTTGTAACAAAAACGTTGAGCGCACTGACATCCAACACTGGCCTCCAACCTCCCGTATGCTTTGGGACTAGGAAGAGACGGTTGTAAAATCCCGGTGATTGAAGGTCCGAGACTTTCACCACCGCTCCCTTCTCTAGCAACAGAGACACCTGCTGATGTAGAGCTTGTCTTCTTGACTCCTCTCGATACCTGGGAGAGAGGTCTAGAGGAACTGTTACTAGAGGAGGTCTGCGTACAAAAGGTATTTTGTACCCCTCCTTGAGCAACAACACAGACTCTTGGTCTGCACCCCTCTTCTCCCAGGCCTGCCAGAAGCTGTTCAGTCTGGCCCCTACCGCTGTCTGAGGACGTGGGCAGTCAGACTCTGCCACGGGAGGACTTGGATCCTCTCCTCTTGCCTCTCTTTCCGTCAGCACGAGTGCCTCCCCTGCTGGGGGCTCTGCCACGAAAGGGCGGGATAAACCTAGTCGCTGGAGTATCGATTCTGGGCCTCACAACATAAGACGAAGAAGGAGCTCCCTTGCGAGCAGAAGTAGCCATCAGGTCATGTGTATCCTTCTGTACAAGCGAAGCCGCAATGTCCTTGATCAGCTGTTGAGGAAACAAGGCAGCCAATAAGGGGGCAAAGAGAAGCTCTGACCTTTGACAGGGAGTAACTCCTGCTGAAAGGAAAGAGCAAAGGGTTTCCCTCTTCTTCAGGACTCCAGACGTAAAGGTGGCGGCGAGCTCATTAGAGCCATCGCGGATGGCTTTGTCCATACAAGACATAATAAGCACGGAAACATCCTGGTCGGCAGACGAGATCTTCCTGCTTAATGCTCCTAGAGACCAATCTAAAAAGTTAAAAACTTCGAAGGCCCTGTAAACCCCTTTAAGGAGATGGTCAAGGTCCGAGGAGGACCAACAAACTTTAGAGCGTCTCATGGCCAGGCGACGAGGAGAGTCTACGAGGCTTGAGAAGTCACCATGGGCAGAGGCAGGGACTCCCAAGCCGAGAACTTCTCCCGTGTCATACCAGACGCTCGCTCTAGAAGCTAGTTTAAAAGGAGGGAAGGCAAAGGCCGTCTTTCCCAAACTCCTCCTGGTAACCAACCAGTCGCCTAGCAAACGTAAAGCCCTCTTAGAAGAGCGAGAGAGCACTAGCTTAGTAAAAGAAGGCTTCGCAGCAGCTATGCCTAGCGCAAACTCTGACGGAGGCGAACGAGGAGCAGAAGTAACAAAATGGTCTGGGAAAAGATCCTTAAAAATCTTCCTGATTTTCTTAAAGTCCATAGAAGGTTGCGCAGCCTTAGGCTCTTCAACGTCTGATAAAACATCCAAAGGATTATCAGTAGGCGGAGGATCAGCAACATCCTCATCTGAAGGAACCTCGTCCGACAATTGATGAGTCTCAAGCAAGGGAGAGACCTGCCGCGGTGGCAATGCTTGACAAGCAAAGTCTACACGCAAAGGAGCAGCAGTAGCAGTCAAGGAAGCTACGTCATGTAACTGCTGAAAGGACTGACCAGCAACAACAACAGGAGCGGGAGGACGCTCGACGTCAAGTAGAGACTGCCTTGACTGCCTAGATTGAGCAGTCAAAACAACCCTTGACTGCGGTGCTCGACGCTCAACGTCAAAACAAGGCAACTGAGCTGGTTGGCGAACGTCCTGAACGTCAACACGAGACTGTGGCAGCGGCTGAACGTCAACACGAGACTGCGGCAGCGGCTGAAAGTCAACACGGGACTGCATCGAGTGAGGCTCCAAGTCACGTGACTGACGTGACAAACTACCGACATCACGTTTCGTAACGTCAAAAGGACGAGTAAAGGCTCGTTTGGGCGGCTGACGGCCAGGATCTCGATCAGCGTAACGGCGAGGATCATCGTGAACCTGCTCAACGGTATACTCCTCCATAAGGGAGGCAAGCTTATTCTGCATATCCTGCAGGACAACCCATTTAGGATCAACGGGAGTCGGTACGGGCCGAGACGATGGTAACGTCTGTGACGGCAAAACATTGCCTTTACTGAGACTCTCGGAGCCCGTGTTAAGCTTTCGTTTAATCGGCGAACAGTCTTCCGACGACTGCAAAGGGTCAGAGCTGTCCCAATGGCTACAGCCAGGACGCTGGACCTGTCCTGAAGGGACTGACTTCCGCTTTAAGGGTCTAGAAACTTTGCTCCAAGGTTTCTTACGCGAGAAGCCTTCGGATGACGAGGAGAAAACAGCCTCGCTCGTCTTATGGTAGGGGCGATCTTGACGAGACACGCCCGATACCATAGAGGGAACGTCTGTTCGTTGGTTAAAGCCTCTCGTCCCCTTAAGTCCTACGACATTACTTCTCCCTGGTGCAGGGGAGCCTGAAAGAGGTCTCGGACTAGGAGAACGACAAGCACGAACAGACGAACCCTCGGTCGCAACACTAAAAACACTTTGCGCACTAATCACTTTATCCCCACGATTTTCTGATTTGGCACTCTGACACTTTAACACATTCACATCTGCCATGAGTTGATTACGGTCCGATGCTAAGGACTCAACTCTCTCACCCAAAGCTTGAATGGCAAGCAACATATCCCGCATGGATGGAACATGAGTGCTAGTAGAGGGTTCAGGAACAACTACTACAGGGGAAGGATTAGGTTCAGGGGCATGGGAGGAGGAAAAATCCAACGACCTAGAGGAGCTTCTCCTCACCCTATCTCTCTCAAGCTTACGAGAATATTTATCTAACTCTAGCCAGTCGAATTCCGAAAGTACCACGCACTCATCACACCGATCTCCTAATTGGCAGGTTTTACCCCGGCAATTAGAACACACGGTATGTGGGTCGAGAGAGGCCTTGGGAAGACGTTTGTTACAATCCCTAGCATTACATTTACGAAATTTAGGTCCAGGGATAGGAGAAGGGTCAGCCATTTTGAAAAGTCAAAGAAAATCCAAAAACAATCCAAAGTCATCAACAATAAACGCTATCCAAAAAAGGGTTCAAGAGTTTTAATTGAAGAGAAAAACACCTGTCACTGCGAAAGCTCAAAACCAAAAAGAAGTACTTCACCAAGAATGACGAAAAAACTCCAGGTTAACAGAGAGCGGAGTCAACTTGTCGACAAGACCGACAGAGAAGAACTGAGGCTGTTCACATGTATATGCGGTATCTGACCGATAGTCGGCGCTGGTGGGCACACCCGCAACCTTCACGGCGATCGCTCGCGAGTTTTTGTGTTTCTGTCGAGCCGTCCGAGACGTCGGCTATTATATAATCACCGGCTAAGTTTAATATTTAAAATAATTGAGACAAACAACGGAAATAGCAACCTAACCCGCAACGGGAAAGGAGCTATCGTAATAGTATGTAGTTGTAGTAAGGGGTGAACGACCTCGAGTAGAGAGAGACCGTAGTCAATCTAAAAAAAAGGCCACATTCCCTTCGCTGAGGATCCAAGTTTCCCGTAGGAAAAGAGGCAAAGCGAAGATAAAAGATGAAGAGAGTCCAGGCGATGACGGTTCCCCTGCGGCGGCCGAGTTAACTGAAATAAGCCGAAGGGAAGAACGAAGAACCAGAGGGAGAGGTCGTTCCCCTCGAAGTGGAACTGTGATGGCCTTGCACTACGCAAGTGTCGTCGTACATCACACACACAGCACAAACACTGAAAAGAAAACTTACTACATTTCTATACAGAAATATATACATAAACAAAGAATGTTTATATATATATTCCAAGCATAAGAAAAAGTAAAAAAGACAAAAGCATTAATATGGCTGTTAAGAGGCGAGGGTGAGAGCGGATACATCCACCTACCACCCGAGCCGAGAGCAAAGTGAGCTCATCATAGGTGTGTGTGAGGGGGGGGGGGGTGGTAAGCAGGCTACCCTCCCTACCCCCCAGCTAACTAGCGGTGGGGTAGTAAACCCTCGTTAAAATTCTAATGGCTGGTCATTTAGCTACGCCGAAAGTAATAACCCATATTAAATAGCGGGGTTTGTATTTCAGTTACGGAACAACTACAAGTAAATTCTATCTTGAGTAACTAATTATGAATCAAATTATAATTTAAATGAAATCTTAGGACACAATCCATAAACATACCCGTCTTAATGCAATTCATTGATAATCTATAATCATCATAATCCATAAAAGGGCTAATCAATTTTGATTTACTTAAAGTCAATTTGACCTCAGTCTACATACAAACCATGATTTTCTGATACTATTTAAACCCAATAAACAATGCTCTTTATTAACCTTACCTTTAAAATTCCAGCTAATACAGCTAGCTTTTCTTTATAGTCTATGCTTTTATTGAACTGCAGCAAAATTGTAAACCTTTAATTTTCAATCTCCCATAGCTCAATGATCAAGATGTACCTGGGATAAAAAAAAAAAAAACCGTGAAAATATTAAAAAAATTCTCCCATCATTTTGTATAATCATAACGTAATTGATTATGGTCTACAGTATTTGCTTTATAATTACCTAATTGGACCTTTCAAAAGACAATGTTAACCATTTACTGGTATTAGTGGAGGCACTATCATATGTTTACAGTTTCAAGAATACGTGAATTTACTTATTGACATTTTTCAATGAACGATACTAATAATTAGTCATCTACTTCCTCTCATTATTAACCAAATACCTACAGATTCTATTATTTTTAGTACAATAACATCACTGCAGTGTGTCTACCACATATGATCCCCATCATCATGAGTGACACAGAGAGACTTCCCGCATGAAGTTTAACGACCGGGTGTCTCATTCTGTGTATTACATTAACTTTACAGATAGGGGACAATGTGAAGCACAGCTAAAAGAGAAGAGCATGGCCAAGTAGTATCTCTTTACGTACCTACCAAAAGAGCTACCAGAGCTAGGGATGGGAAAGGTAGGAACGTTCCACCTATCCTTGAATGGAGATGGTATTCAAATCCTTTCCTACTGCAAGTATGTCAGAAGCATTTGAATAAGTAGCCTCATGCTCTGGTTAGTTAAGCCTTGGGGAAACAGTCATAGGGTTACATTTGTTACTCCCTTCCTTAGGAGGTGAATGGATTCCAAGTGAAGTGTATTTCTTATCCAAACCAGGCATACGGTGATGCGTCAGTGTGGGACTGCTTACCAGCAACCTGTGTAACAGCCATAGTGGACAAAGCAGGATTTTCTTCTGCTTGATGAGCCCCAAGGATACCCATGGTTGGGAAAGCTCCATTGCTCACTCTTGTTAGAGGTGAGCAATTCTTCAAAGTCAAGGACTCTCCTCCCATGTCACTGTGGGAATGGGGACCATGGGTGTAACACCTTTCTTTCACCTAATCAACTGTGGTGATGCTCAGAACTGAATCCGATCAGTACAGTAGTCATCATACTGGGTTTACGATCAGCTTGAGCAGATCCAATGATGCAGTTAGTGGGAGTTCAGATACTCCCTCATGGAGAGAGGAAGTGGCTTCCTTAGGGCCAGTGTGTTCCATGCATGCCACACTAAAAGCAATGAAGGACGTTTCATAAGCTCACCCTCACCTGGCCTACGGTACTGTTGCCTGGCCAATACACCCTACGGCCTAAATAATATACAACCTAAATTAAAACATTTATACGAAAAAGGTATAATAAAAATCTAGAAACATATTCAAAGTTAATATGTCCTAGCCACCATTAGTCATAGAGAAAAATGCCAAGTAGCCAGAACTCGTCGTCTATTTCTTAACCACAGTAGTTCTTTCCGCATTTGTGTCATTTTATATGCAAGTTATTTTTCTTTTGCCTCTTTAAATCTAGAACAAAATACACCTAAACAGTAAGAAATCTACCATTTCTTATAGGCAAGTCCAGCTTTGACAAGATATTTAGCTATTATACAGTTACAAGTGTTAAGTTGTGAATCTTTGATAATTGTGTCTCAGGTAAAGTTTTGATGAGCCAAGCTGTATAATTCTTTATACATTGATGATTTGATGTTATCTACTGCATTGTATGCCATGTTGGGATATATCCTCATAATTTGATTCTATAAGAAGCATTGTAAGTCACATTAGATGGGGAGGGGCATCTTAAGTCTGGCTAGGTAAGGATCCAACATACTAGGTTAGGTTAAGGTTAGTATACATTCCAATAAATTTCTAAGCCTTTCAAAATTGGGAATATGGTGTAATTATAGGTGTTTAGAATATTTTTGATAATGATTCTGGGGAAAATCCATAGTTTTTGAGTTAAGGTGGGTCGACTACCATAGCTGAAATGCTATGGTTTGGCGCTAGATACCGTCATCAATTATGTTCGAAACTTAAAATGTATACCAGTCTAATTGTACGTTATTTAAATTATCTACATTAAAATTTATTGTTTCCACTAGTCATTTTCATAAAAAAAGACCCCGTAATAAAAAATGTCAACGTAATCAACATACAGTAATAACAATGAAACAGTCAAAAATTTAGTTTGCTAAGACTTCCGGATGCATAGAAAACGTGACTTTCCATCCCATTTTCTATGGAATTATTCGTAATAGAGTTCAATGCATTACAAATATTTCCTTAATTGCTATAACGTTTTATTGGCTTTCGCTCGTGATTAAACATTATCTCATTGCTCTTATGTTTTGGCAAGTGGGACATGTTTCGCTACGTTAGCTAGCTACGTGGGCTAGGATCCAAGCGTTATCAATTACACAAATTTACAATTTAATTACCTCGGTTATTATTACCCAGTGATTGATGGTTATGAGAGATAAATGAATGCACTAGTAATGATTTATTGAAATCAACTAGTTAGAATACTTTGGGGAAAACTGTGGAAATCTAAAATAAAACCCACATTCCTATAAGGTACGGAAAGGCAGTGACTTGTTTAAACATACGAGGCAGTCCTTTATATAATAGGTAGCATTGTGTAGTAATGCTTTAAAAAGGTGGTTTTAAATTTACGTCGGGAACATGATTGGTTGTAATATAAAACGCTGTAGGCTAGATTACGGAAGGCCATGTAAGGATGCACCCACCTAACTTGATAGAATTTGCATTTTCTTAGGTCTTGGTAGATGGAAAAAGTTCAGGCTAGCTAGGTGGGAGAGGAGTTCAGGTTAGCTAGGTGCAAGAGGAGCTAGGCTAACTAAGTGGGAGGGGTATTTTTTTCCAAGGATTACTTGTAGAATAAACAAAACCGGGAAAATTAGGTGGTCACGATCACCCAAGCTACCTGAATTCTAGGATTTACAAAACCACACGAATAATATTTGACAAAATATATAAATAAATTGGATAATGGCTAAAAAAAAAAATCGCATTTTACCCATTTCTAATAGTTGTGTCAAATGAAAAATGACAAGATGTCAATTGATATTATGCAGTCTGTGATATTTAAGGTTAATCAAGATGATCTATAACTAAAAAATGTAGCATTGAGACGGCCTGTGAATTTTTTTTTCGGTTATAGGTACCTTACAATTAATCGTTAATTTGTTCTATGATTCAAAATAGAAATACAATTTCCCATTGATGAAAGAGAAAAGCACATTGAAAAAATCCCCTAAATCAGAGGCCTCAAGCTCCTCACTTATCCTTCCCCATAGCTGACTAGACTGGGTAAAGTCTATTCGGGGTGCAGATATCTATGGTTATCTTATGATATATATATATATATATATATATATATATATATATATATATATATATATATATATATATATATATTTGTATACTCTCTACATTCCTCCCAGCCTAACAAGGGACTCAAGCTGAACTCGGTTGAGTCCCTTGTTAGGCTGGGAGGAACGTAGAGAGTAGAAGTCCCCTTTTTTGTTTTTTGTTTTTGTTTCATTTGTTGATGTTGGCTACCCCCCAAAATTGGGGGAAGTGCCTTGGTATATGTATGTATGTATGTATCTTAGGATACATCCCTGATTACACACGATATCTTAGGATAGTCGTTCTGGGGGCTAGAACCCCGTGATACCCGACGGCAATTCTCTTGTAATATCACTCAGAAATATTATACAGTAGGAAGCTGCCGAAAATAAATTTTTCCTACGTCAAAATCCGTTATAAAGTTACGTAGCCTATAAACGCCGATATTCAACATACAATAGACTAATACTTGTGCAGTACACAGGATTTTAACCTACCAAATTATGCCATTGGTAAAATGTCTTGGCCCATGACTGCCATTTCAAAATGGGAGTAGGCCTACCAATAGGCTTTTAAAATTGATATTCATTATACATTACACTAGGAATTATGCAGTACATACGATTTAGACCTACGAAATTACACCATTGGTAAAATGCCTTGGCCTATGACTGCTGATTCAAAATGGCAGTATGCCTACCAACTAGGCAAATTACATGCATATCAATAATCTATTCGAATATAACTTTGAAGATACTTCAATATACCTAACCTGAAATCTAAATTAGAGGTACAAACCTTTGGAAAAAAAATGTAGAACGTTTATTCACACAAAAAGTAGGAAAACAAGGATAACTATTCCTGCTTTTGTCTTCTTCCAACTAAAGCCGTTAGTGTAATGTCACACCCTAATGCGGAACAATACATTTCCCAGGAATATTACTGGAACCTGGATTTTTTTATCTTATTGAATTATTCAATCGTGTCTTTTTTTTAAATATCATTATATAAAAGTAGAACAAAACATACTATATTAAATGCATGGTTAATTACGTTGGTTTTGAAATAAGAGGGTAAATATAAAAAAGGAACTACTTTTCTGACTTTTTTTTCGTTTTTATTATTGCATTGACACCCACATGAAGAATACACATATTATTATTATTATTATTATTATTGTTATTATTATTATTATTATTATTATTATTATTATTATTATTATTATTAGCTAAGATACAACCCTAGTTGGAAAAGCAGGATGCTAGAAGCCCAAGGGCTCCAACAGGGATAAATAGGCCAGTGAGGAAAGTTAATAAGGAAATAGATAAACTACAAGAAAAGCATTTATATATGTATATATATATATATATATATATATATATATATATATATATATATATATATATATATATATATATATATATATATATATATATATATACGAACAAATCACAGGGAAACGTGATTCTCAGATGCAAAAGGAACACAGAGAAAATGAAATAGAAAATATAAGTTTAAGCCCAGACTAGTTCCGTGTTACTTTTTCATCTCCCTGTGATCCTTTTGCATACGTAAAATTATATTTTCACCTGTCCACTGAAGGTTAAAATACTGCAAATACCTTTCAATAAATATGCTAAGCAGTATTAATCTATTTCCTGTCTCTTCTACAATATATCTTAGAATATGTACAGGTGACAATCCACTTTGTTTCAGGAAAATTGTATAAACACACCTCTCTCTCTCTCTCTCTCTCTCTCTCTCTCTCTCTCTCTCTCTCTCTCTCTCTCTCTCTCTCTCTCTCTCTCTCTCTCTCTGGAAATATATAGGTTAGTATTCGGTTTCCAAAGTCACAGAAATAAAAAAAATGATGCAATATATAATGATATAAACATTACATGAAGTTACTTGCAACCTTTTGATATAGGAGTATGAATGGTTTGGGACACACTTATACTTACAAACATCATCATCATCATCATCATCAGCCGTTATTAGTCCACTGTAGAACACACACGGGCCTTAGATATGTTCTTCAGCCTTCTTCTGTTCATGGCATTTCTATATTATATATATATATATATATATATATATATATATATATATATATATATATATATATATATATATATATATATACATATATATACAGTACATATAAGTATATATTTAATATATATATATATATACATATATACTGTATGTATATATATATATAAATATATATATATATATATATATATATATATATATATATATATATAAAATATATATATATATATATATATATATATATATATATATATATATATATATATACTTTATGTATATATATTTAAATATATATATATATATATATATATATATATATATATATATATATATATAGAGAGAGAGAGAGAGAGAGAGAGAGAGAGAGAGAGAGAGAGAGAGAGAGAGAGAGAGAGAGAGAGAGAGAGAGAGACCCTTCTCTCAAATCCAAAATTATCACATAAAATACCCTTAATATAGTTTACCAAATGTGCACACATGAGCAAGACGTGAATGGCAAGAAATAATCTCATCTGTGTATTTTAATGGGCAAATTTGAGGCTTATGGTCTTTTTAATGATCGTCTGTGACGCTTTACGCATCTTTTAGCATAATTACACTATACAAATTGTAAATATCTAAACGAGCAGATAAAGAAATAAGAACATGTATGTGACAAGTGTGGTAGGTGGTACACTAGCAGTACCGATCAAACTCTGACGAATCCCTCGTCAGGCTGGGAGGAGGTAAGAGAAGAAAAGTTCCCTTTTGTTATTTTTTTTTTATGTTGGCTACCTCCAAAAATTAGGGGATGTGCCTTGGTAGACAGATAGACTAAATCGTACATAAGATAATTGATAATCTATTTCAAGGGATATCATAGAAAATGGTAGAATTATTGTATATGGGAAACTAAAATAAATAGCTTTACATGGATTTTTTTTAAAAGAGAAAATAAACAAATAGTTACCCAGGTTAGTGACTGGTTGCATACGGGACTGGACGCACTTGTGCGAGTATTTAAAATGAAATAAAAGAAAAAAAATGTTAATAAAAAAAGTATTTGAAACATGAAATATGACAGGTTGCTTTAATGAGACGTAGGAAATGATTACACACACACACATAAATGCATGCATATGTATATATCCTACATATATTAATCTTATCATTATGATAATTATTATCACTATTATTATCTTTATCATTCCCAGAGAAAATACCTTCCAAAACAATCCTTCACAAAATGAAATACATGCATATGAAAAAATCAAAACCTGAAACAGAGGTCGAGATAAAATAAAAGAAATATGTAGCAGGGAAACTATATAAACACATCTTGTTTATAGAAAACAGAAGCCTACAAGTTCCCATAAAGTGCTATAACTCATTCAGAGATTCCAATCTACTTTCTAATTAGTTAAAAACCAATTAAGCTTCACGATTGGATTCTCTCCCTCATGCTCATTTAGCGACCGGCCTCGAAGGACTTCATCAAGATTCTCAAGGATCTATTATGGCTGAACAAGCCTTGGATAGCACAGGGTGAATCAGTCTTGGATAGCACTGGGTGAACCAGCCTCAGACATCGCTGGCTGAACCAGCCTCAGCTAGCGCTGGCCGAACCAGCCTGAGCTAGCGCTGGCCGAACCAGGCTCAGACATCGCTGGCCAAACTAGCCCCAGACATCGCTGGCCAAACCAGCCTCAACTAGCGTTGGCCGAACCAGGCTCAGCTAGCGCTGGCCGAACCAGCCTCAGCTAGCGCTGGACGAACCAGCCTCAGCTAGCGCTGGACGAACCAGCCTGAGCTAGCGCTGGCCGAACCAGCCTCAGCTAGCGCTGGCCGAACCAGCCTCAGCTAGCGCTGGCCGAACCAGCCTCAGCTAGCGCTGGCCGAACCAGCCTCAGCTAGCGCTGGCCGAACCAGCCTCAGCTAGCGCTGGCCGAACCAGCCTCAGCTAGCGCTGGCCGAACCAGCCTCAGCTAGCGCTGGCCGAACCAGCCTCAGCTAGCGCTGGAGGAACCAGCCTCAGCTAGCGCTGGCCGAACCAGCCTCAGCTAGCGCTGGCTGAACCAGCCTTGGCTAGCACTGGCCGAACCAGCCTCAGTTAGTGCTGGCCGAACCAGCCTCAGCTAGCGCTAGCCGAACCAGCCTTAGATAGCGCTGGCTGAACCAGCCTTGGCCAGCACTGGCCGAACCAGCCTCAGCTAGTGCTGGCCGAACCAGCCTCAGCTAGCGCTAGCCGAACCAGCCTTAGATAGCGCTGGCTGAACCAGCCTTAGCTAGGGCCAGCTGAACCAGCCTTGGCTAGCACCGGCCAAACCATCCTAGGCTAGGGCATGTTGTACTAGCCTTGGCTAGCGTATGCTGTACCAGCCACAGATAGTGCCGGGTGAACCAGCCTTGGCTAGCACATACTGAACCAGCCTCTGAAAGTGCATGCTGAACTAGCCTTGGATAGGAGTGGGTGAACCAGGTTCAATGTAATTTGAAAATAAACCAATATTTCCTGTTAAAATCAGGTTTAACAGAAATTTTAACACAAGGGAAAAATACACCAAAGATTAATCATTCAAAATGAAGACTTCTAAATAATTTACAATTAGAATAAAAGAAAAATATATATAAGTGGAACGTTTCATGTAAACCTGGAACTAAATCCAGAATTTTTTTTTTTATTTGTGATACTCAAAACTTATGGGTATTTCTTAAATGCAAAATCTAGATTCAACTTATATTGTAGAAATTCAAAACTTTGATCTAAGTTTAACAAAGACAGATTGGTGAAACTGAAGACTTATAGTTATGTCTAACATGGACAAAATTTGTGAAACTCGAGACAAAGTCTAACATGGACAAAATTGGTGAAACTAAAAACTAAAGAGTCAAGTCTAACCAAGCCAAATTTGTGGAACCTAAGACTTAGAGTTCAGTCTAACAAAGACAAATTGGTGGAACTAAAGACTTAAGTTCAGTCTAACAAAGACGAATTGTTTAAACGTGACTCTCCTATCTTAAAACTTCATGAAAAAAGTAAAACCTCTTATATTGCTAAACTTAAAAAAGTTAAAACACCTATACACACAAACTTGAAACTAAATCCAACGAATATTCATCGGTCTAAGCAAACTTATATATGATAACATACCAAGATTGGAACTTCAAGAATTAGTTGCTGCCAAATCGGATGGGGAAACCCCGTAGACTTTCGCATCCCAAAGTGATTTTCGACTAACTCCGGGAAACTGGAATCGCTGCCAGGCGGGGTATGGCGACGGGAAGCTGGCGCCTGGAATGACGCCAACGGGAATCAAAGATGAATTCCATTCGCTAAAAGATAGTT
>NC_090747.1:60377974-60407974 GCF_036898095.1 Palaemon carinicauda | reverse complement strand
TGAATGAAGTTTTCAAAAAGGGCTTTTTGGGTGGTGAGTCTTCAAGATAAGAGGGGGAAGTACGGTTTGAAATCGCCTTTACCGAGTTCATTCAGACATATTTGAAGAACGTGAGTTATCCGGTACAAAAGATAGATTGTTTTTTATTCTGTCTCCCTTTTTACAGTGACTGAAAAGTTTGCAGTCTGAAATTGTTCATACTGAAGTCCATCAGAGGCACTAGACTGTTAATCAGACTGTTAATTAATCTGATAGCAAGTCTTGGTAGAAGTGTCTTCCTTGAAGAAAAGGAATTGATGAATTTTAAAACTTATGATTTGAGGAAGGTTATGAGCTGCAGTGTCTCCCTCACCCACTTCTAAGTTCTGTGTAAACAACAGAAATCCAGTCAGTGTCTGTTCTGTCATTCGTCTGAAGAACCAGTTCTCCTCTGGGATTCAGGGAAACCAAGAATCTGAGACTGCCTGTCAGTAAGGTATTCAGAAGTAACTGACAGAAAGATCTAAAAAAGGAGCGATTGTTTTAAAAATTTAATTCAGTGACCTCAAAAAGGTGTTGTGATTTGAAACTACCACTTTTAAACTAGTTTTGACTGGAAAAAAAAATCTATTTCAGTGTCCTTGGGAACATTAAGCTACAGTTTATAACTACTTTTCCAGAAGTGATTAAAAACAAGGCCTCCTTGAGGAAGTATGTCATTATGTTCCTAAAATAGACAATAAGAATATATATATATATATATATATATATATATATATATATATATATATATATATATATATATATATATATATATATATATATATATATATATATATATATATATATATATATATATATATATATATATATATATATATATATATAAATAAAACAGTTGTTCTTGTGATTTTATAATGAAATTTACACAGAGAAATTGTGATTTACAAGGACTGAAGGAACTTGTGTATGTTTATGGTCGAAATTCTATACCAGAAAGAGCATCATGATCTAACATTCCCGTTTGTGCCAGAAAGTATAATTTCCAAACTTTTTTTTTTGTGTTAAATTTATGATCTAATAGATTTTGAACAGTCAATTCTGTCTGTCATAGAGCCCTTGAAATATTGTCTTCCATTTACTGTTAAAATTACAGTATTTTCAGTTAGGTAGACTTCACAAATATAATTTTTGGAGTTTTCAGAAGAAAGGCCATTTGAATGGCCACTTTTTGAACGGAAAATCACAGTTTTGCGAATTTGAAGATTAGCTGTCCCCCAGCGAATGGGACTGCTCTACTTCAAACGATTTTTAACAGAATTTATACTGCACATCGATTACTTCACTCGCAATTTAACATTAATTTCAACCTTATATGAATCTTGCATCGGGTTTAAAGGTTTAAAGGCCGCTCATGAATTGCAGGGACAAGGGACAGTGACATTGCCTTATCGAGTACGACAATGCCCTAGTGACTGACCATATATACATATGATCAGCGCCCAAGCCCCCTCTCCACCCAAGCTAGGACAAAGGAGGGCCAGGGAATGGCTGCTGATGACTCAGCAGATAGACCTATAGGCTCCCCTAAACCGCTCCACCCCCCCCCCCCCTTCTTAGCTCATAAGGATAGTGAGATGGCAGTGACTAAAGAAACTAACGAGTTTGAGCGGGGCTCGAACCTCAGTCTGGCGTTCACCAGACAGGGGCGTTACCACATCGGCCCACAACCCTTATATGTATAAATGGATAAATTACCAATAGATCTTAGAACTATAAATACGATCGAAAGGCGTCCTCTACATCAGTGTAAGAAAGTATTGCATTTAAAGTCAGTCCCATCTCTTACAGTCAAGAGAATATTATTACATTCTAATACTTTTTTTCATAACTGGTAGAACCTATAGAAATTGAATTTAATTACTTCTTGAGACTAAATATAAAAAAATTGGTAAAAATTTGCCTTAAAAAAACGGTAAAAATCCTGGAATAAATGTTGCCAGATACTTACCGTTTTAAAAACGAATGTATTGACGTTAAGGAGTGATATTACGGTCACCAATCTGTAAAGGATAATAATAGAGTAGGGTAAAATCTACAGTCGCCTGTTTTTTACTGAAATACGGCTGAGAATTTCTGATTAAAATCATGTTTTTTAAGTTTACAATTATTGCAAAATTAAATAGACATTTTACTCAGTTCAAGACATTATTAGAAAAAAGCTAAATTTTGTTTCATGTCATGTGTTTAAAATAAAATCTTATTGTGTTTTCAATTTGTGTCAAACAATATTACCCTATATTTTAAAAATTTCTGTGTTAATTATGCCACAATTACCACAATATTAAAGAAAAAATTGTCTTTTTCATGAGTAATATGGTAAGAACAACTCAAAACTCTCTTTTCTAGTTTCAAATGAGTCACTTTATGCAAAAATATTTTGGAATGTGAGAAAATTACGCTGGATAATATAAAAGAGAAAAATCTAGTCTAAATAATATTTTTTCAACAACAGAGGTGAAGCAACTTAAAACTATTTCTTATGTCAGAGAGAGAGAGAGAGAGAGAGAGAGAGAGGAGAGAGAGAGAGAGAGAGAGAGAGAGAGAGAGAGAGAGAGAGAGAATAATTATCATTTCAGAGTAGAAAAAAACTACTGTCATTTTGGATACATAGAGAAAACCAGTATTAGTAAAACTGTGAGTATTCTAATCTTTTAAGAGAGAGAGAGAGAGAGAGAGAGAGAGAGAGAGAGAGAGAGAGAGAGAGAGAGAGAGAGAGAGAGAGAGAGAGAGAGAGAGAGAGAGAGCATCGTAAACCTCAACTGTTTTTTCTCTATTCTTACATAAAAAAACATTGAAACTGAAATTCATCTTCAGGTACCAACCCACCATGGACGACTTCGAGTCGAAGAAGTTAGGAGTGGTCGACTGGGTATTATTCTCCTCCTTACTCGTGGTATCTCTGGGCATTGGCATCTACAGTGCCCTCAGAGGCAGGGGTAACAGCTCTACTCAGGAGTACCTCCTGGGAGGTCGCCAGATGTCTCCTATTCCCGTCGCAGTCTCTCTTCTGGGGGGTGTCATATCTGCCATTTCGATTCTGGGTGAGAAAAAAATTGTTTTTATAATTCACCTGGAAACTATGAAATTTTATATACTTTGTTTTATATATTATGGATAATTAACTAAAAAGTATGACGTTTTATATACTTTATTTTATATATTATTTAGGGATTTATTACCTCCACCAACGAAGTTGGTAGGAGGTTATGTTTTCGTATATGTGAGTTTGTAATTTGTGTGTGTGTGTTTGTTTGCGAACAGCTTCCTGGCCACAATTTTAATCGTAGAGTAATGAAACTTGCAGGGATTAACTGTAAAGTAAATAGCTGGAAATGGTTAAATTTTGGAAGTTCAAGGTCAAAGGTTAGGGTCACGGTCAAGCAAAATGTCCAATTCACGTAATCAGCCATATGTTTGAACATCGTTGTCACAGACACTTCTAAATTTGTTAATATTTGAGTTTATGAAAATCTACGCCAATTAATACTTAAAGTCAAAGGTCAAGGTCGAGCTAAAGGTCGAGAAAGACCAGCGGTGGAGGTCTGCACTCGACTGAGTGCCCCTCTGGTTTTACATATTTAGAGATTTATTTAACATAAAATTTAAGACCTTTTTTACCTCAATTTACTGGCTATTTACTTATTTAGTTCAAATAAATACATATCTATTTTAACATCTTCAATCTATTTCCATACATTTTTCTTGTTACTCTATACAAGAAACAATTTTCCTTTGCTTATTTGCTATTCTTTACCTTCCTCATTTATTTTTTATTGTAAGTTCCTATCTTTCTATAAGGCTCTGATATCCATTATGTTTATAAAGATCTAATATCCATTGAGTTTATAAGCATCTAATATCCAATTAGTTTATAAAGATCTAATATCCATTAAGTTTATGAGCATCTAATATCCATTGAGTTTATAAAGATCTGATATCCATTGAGTTTATAAAGATCTGATATCCATTATGTTTATAAAGATCTAATATCCATTATGTTTATAAAGATCTAATATCCATTATGTTTATAAAGATCTAATATCCATTGAGTTTATAAAGATCTAATATCCATTAAGTTTATAAGCATCTAATATCCATTAAGTTTATAAAGATCTAATATCCATTGAGTTTATAAAGATCTGATATCCATTGAGTTTATAAAGATCTGATATCCATTGAGTTTATAAAGATCAAATATCCATTATGTTTATAAAGATCTAATATCCATTATGTTTATAAAGATCTAATATCCATTGAGTTTATAAAGATCTGATATCCATTGAGTTTATAAAGATCTGATATCCATTATGTTTATAAAGATCAAATATCCATTATATTTATAAAGATCTAATATCCATTATGTTTATAAAGATCTAATATCCATTGAGTTTATAAAGATCTGATATCCATTGAGTTTATAAAGATCTGATATCCATTATGTTTATAAAGATCTAATATCCATTGAGTTTATAAAGATCTAATATCCATTGAGTTTATAAAGATCTAATAACCATTGAGTTTATAAAGATCTAATATCCATTAAGTTTATAAAGATCTAATATCCATTGAGTTTATAAAGATCTAATATCCATTATGTTTATAAAGATCTAATATTCATTGAGTTTATAAAGATCTGATATCCATTGAGTTTATAAAGATCTGATATCCATTATGTTTATAAAGATCTAATATCCATTGAGTTTATAAAGATCTAATATCCTTCCAAACTCTCCCAACTTATTCCAAGTTTTAATCACAATTGATTTATATTCTTACCCAATTACTTAACTAACATACAGGGCGATGCCTTGATTTGATCAAACTTTTAATCTATTTGAAGCTTTGCTTAGTTCAAATGTTCACTTATGTTCAGACTTTGTTCGACTGCCTTAACTCGGTAAATCTTCCCCTTTCATTGTTCTCTGGTGTGATATCAAACTTATCTTCCTTCGTCTTAATTCCACAACTTTACAAGACTTAAAATTCTAACTTAATTAATTAATTAGAAATGTACCTGTCTCGCAATCAGTGAGTCAGGAGTTCGAGCCAGGCTCAGGACCAATAGTTCGAGTGGTGTCTGAAACTTCATAGTCATTGTGAGTCATCAGCAGCCATTGGCTGCCCTCCCCTGGTCCTAGCTTAGGTACTGATCATATGTACAATTGGTTAATTTCTCAGTGCTCTTTTGAGTGAGCTAGGGATGAAGACTACATGTCAATCTGCTGAGTCATCAGCAGCCATTAGCTGACCTTTCCTGGTCTTAGCATAGGTTTAAAAGGTTTAAAGGCTGCTCTTGAATAGAAGAGGCAAGGGACAGTGACAATGCCCTAGCAAGCAGGACAATGCCCTAGAGACTGTATATATATATATATACATATGATCAGCATCCAAGCTCCCTCTCCACTCAAGCTACAACCAGGGAGGCCCAGGCAATGGCTACTGATGACTCAGCAGATGGATCTTTAAGCTCCCCAAATAACCCTATCCTTATCTCACAAGAATGTTGAGGTTATAGACACAAGAAACTATCGACCTTGAGCGGGACTCGAGCATTAGTCAGGCGATCACCAGGCGTGTGTTTAAATGCCCAGTTTGACACTGTCATGCCCCTTGCCTCTCATAAGCCTTTAAGGCTCATAATAGATGTATTATTTTCAGGATTAGCGACCGAAATGTACTTCTATGGCACGCAGTTGATTCTCAGCTTATTGGGTTGCGTCTACGGAACGTTTACTGTCCAGCTGCTCATTCTGCCAATTCTGTATCCGCTGAAAATCGTTTCTGCTAACGAGGTGAGGGAACGTTTAAGTGAACGTTTATTTGAAGAAATGCTTATTGAAGGAAAACGTTTATTTAAGTGAACGTTTATTTGAAGAAATGCTTATTGAAGGAAAACGTTTATTTAAGGGAACGTTTATTTGAAGAAATGCTTATTGAAGGAAAACGTTTATTTAAGTGAACGTTTATTTGAATAAATGCTTATTGAAGGAAAACGTTTATTTAAGGGAACGTTTATTTAAGGAAACTTTTATTTAAGGAAAAGTTTAAGTAAACGTTTATTCAAAGAAACATTTATTCAAGGAAAAGTTTATTTAAGGGAATGTTTATTTAAGGATACGTTTATTTGAAGAAATGTTTATTTAAGGAAATGTTTATTTGAAGAAACGTTTATTTAAGGAAATGTTAATTTAAGGAAACGTTTATTTAAGTAAACGTTTATTTAACGAAACTTTTAAGGAAAAGTTTATTCAAAGAAACGCTTGTATAAGGGAATGTTGATTTAAGGAAACGTTTATTTAAGGAAAAGTTTGTTCAAGAAACGTTTATTTAAGGAAACTTTTATTTCAGGAAAAGTTTATTTAAGTAAACGTTTATTCAAAGAAACGTTTATTTAAGGGAATGTTTATTTAAGGAAACGTTTATTTAAGGGAAAGTTTATTTAAGGAAACGTTTAATTAAAGGAGCGTTTACACAAGGAAACTTTTATTTAAGGGAACGTTTAAGAAAACGTTTATGTAAAGAAACGTTTATTTAAAGAAACGTTTATTTAAATAAACGTTTATTTAAATAAACGTTTATTCAAGAAACGTTTATTTAAAGAAACGTTTATCCAAGGGAACGTTTATTTCAGAAACGTTTATTTAAAGATATGTTTATTTAAAGAATAGGTTAATTATTTAAGGAAACTTTTATTTCAGGAAAAGTTTATTTAAGTAAACGTTTATTCAAAGAAACGTTTATTTAAGGGAATGTTTATTTAAGGAAACGTTTATTTAAGGGAAAGTTTATTTAAGGAAACGTTTAATTAAAGGAGCGTTTACACAAGGAAACTTTTATTTAAGGGAACGTTTAAGAAAACGTTTATGTAAAGAAACGTTTATTTAAAGAAACGTTTATTTAAATAAACGTTTATTCAAGAAACGTTTATTTAATGAAACGTTTATCCAAGGGAACGTTTATTTCAGAAACGTTTATTTAAAGATATGTTTATTTAAAGAATAGGTTAATTATTTAAGGAAACTTTTATTTCAGGAAAAGTTTATTTAAGTAAACGTTTATTCAAAGAAACGTTTATTTAAGGGAATGTTTATTTAAGGAAACGTTTATTTAAGGGAAAGTTTATTTAAGGAAACGTTTAATTAAAGGAGCGTTTACACAAGGAAACTTTTATTTAAGGGAACGTTTAAGAAAACGTTTATGTAAAGAAACGTTTATTTAAAGAAACGTTTATTTAAATAAACGTTTATTCAAGAAACGTTTATTTAAAGAAACGTTTATCCAAGGGAACGTTTATTTCAGAAACGTTTATTTAAAGATATGTTTATTTAAAGAATAGGTTAATTATTTAAGGAAACTTTTATTTCAGGAAAAGTTTATTTAAGTAAACGTTTATTCAAAGAAACGTTTATTGAAGGGAATGTTTATTTAAGGAAACGTTTATTTAAGGGAAAGTTTATTTAAGGAAACGTTTAATTAAAGGAGCGTTTACACAAGGAAACTTTTATTTAAGGGAACGTTTAAGAAAACGTTTATGTAAAGAAACGTTTATTTAAAGAAACGTTTATTTAAATAAACGTTTATTCAAGAAACGTTTATTTAAAGAAACGTTTATCCAAGGGAACGTTTATTTCAGAAACGTTTATTTAAAGATATGTTTATTTAAAGAATAGGTTAATTAAGGAACGTATATTTAAGGAAACGTTTATTAAGAAACGTTTATTTGAAAAGCTTTTATTTAAGTAACTTAAGAAACTTATTCAAAGAAACTTTTATTTAAGAAAAGCTTATTTAAGGAAACGTTTACAAACGTTTACTTGAAGTATGAATTTTTTTATATAAGATTTGATAGAAATTATATCAAAACTTGTCAAAAGCGAAAAAGAGAGAGAGATTTTAATCAATGTAAATTTTGACACCCGGAAAAGGTTATTTGATTATAATATCTTTAGAAATATATCAAAATTAATAAAAATAAGTTAGAATAGATGTATTATTAAATTCTAGTTAACTGGAAAGACGAAAACTCTGATCACCATAATTAAAAAAAAAAAAAAAAAAAAAAAAAAAAACGGAATTTAGATTAATTACGAAAAATACATATTTTCTCTAAATTAAAAAAAGAACTTTTACTTCAAATGTAATTTTAGAGAAATACAAATTCTGTCTCTTTCTATATGATAATCCTTTCATTCAAAGAAATTGTATCTTATCTAATGATCGGAAGCAGAAACACTTTTTATTTATGTTTTGTATGGTCCTGTACATGTATTTATTCATGATGTATTAGCAGGTATACACACACACACCTATCTATACATACATAATATACATATATATATATATATATATATATATATATATATATATATATATATATATATACATAATATATATACATACATACATAATATATATATATATATATATATACATAATATATCTACATACATACATAATATATATATATATATATATATATATATATATATATATATATATATATATATATATATACATATATATACATAATATATATATATATATATATATATATATATATATATATATACATAATATATCTACATACATACATAATATATATATATATATATATATATATATATATATATATATATATATATATATATATATATATATATATATATACATATATATACATAATATATATATATATATATATATATATATATATATATATATATATATACATAATATATATATATATATATATATATATATATATATATATATATATATATATATATATATATATATGTATATATATACACACACACAAACACACATAGCCAAGACAAATATCTCACACACAAATCCCATATCTACTATAACATCCCAACACCACTTTAAAATCTCTCGAATATCTCCCTACAGTACATCAACCTTCGCTTTGGGTCAGAGCGCCTGAGGAAGTTCGCTACACTCTGTTCGGTCTTCATGAACTTCACTCACATGGGATTGTACCTCTACGCTCCCTCTCTCACTCTCTCTACGGTCACAAACCTCTCCACTTATTCCTCCATCTGCATCATGGGGATAATTTGTACTTTTTACATTACTGTCGTAAGTGTAGAGTTTAGGTGTTTGGTTTCTGGGTGTTTGGAGTTTTTTAGTTAAAGTTTATTTTGTTGATTTGAGTTTTAGGTAAATTTTTTTTTCATGTGTTTGGGTATATATGATTGATATAGTTTTTTTTGTTATGATTGAAAAAAAAAATGTGAATATATTTGATAGATATAATATTGTTGGTATTATTATGGGTTTATTTTTATTAGCATTTCTTGAATTATACTTTTTAAACTGATTTTTAGTGTGGTAGAAGAATTTTTCTTGTGTTTGTCTATATAATTGATATTTTTTTTTTATAATTTCCAAACAAAAATTGTGTATATATTTGATAGATACAATAATTTCTATTATTAAAACTTATTTTTTCGTGAGCATTTACTTCTTGAATTCTACTTGTAGAGGGAAAATATTTTATGTTTGTGTGTATATGAATCATAATTTTTTTGTTATAGTTTAAAAAATAAATATTTATATATTTGATATTCGAACGAATTAACCCCAAGGCCAGCTGGTTTCGAGTAATAAGCTGCCGTGGTGGAGATCTGCACTTGTGAATGATATTCCAGTTCTATATATATATACTGTATATATTTTTTATTTCATTTTAAGGGTGGAGTAAAAGCAGTTGTTTACACGGACGTGATCCAAACGATTATGATGTTCCTTGGTGTACTCGTGGCTGTAGTCGTCTGCATTGTTGATCTCGGTGGGGTTGCCAACGTTTACCAGATTAACAAGGAAGGTGGAAGATTAGAATTCTTCAAGTAAGTACTATATACTTATATCTAAGAATTTTAAAACTTATATAACATGCTTTAAATATTATATAAAAAGTAGGATATTTCTAAAATTATTTTTGCTGGGTTTTGAAAACTATATAGCAAAGACTGATAAATTTTCAGATCGCTCAGTTGCCAGTTCGTACTTTACTTCTTATTTCATGAATTTTAAATGATTAATTTATTGTCTTCAAGAAGTTGATTGTGTTTTCGTTGCCAAATATTTTTAAAGATTGAAGAATTAAATCTTATTTGTAGTTTTATATTCATAATTTTCATTACCTTTTCTTGCAAAATAAATTGAGTTTATTTGTCTGGTGTTGTTGGCAATGATTGATTCCTATGAGTTGCAAACGTTTGCTAGAAAATATTTTGAACTTTAGGTAGTTGTAAGTGTAAAAAATGTTCAATTTATAAGTTATATATTTATAAAAGAACAGAAAATGTAGAGGTATATTTTGTCAAAATAATAATAATGATAATAATAATAATAATAATAATAATAATAATAATAATAATAATAATAATAATAATAATAATAATAATAATTTACTGTGACAACAATACCATCAAGAATATATTCAAATTCTAAAAAAGAAAGAAAAAAAAAACAAAGAACAATGAAAATAATAATAATAATAATGTATTTTTATAGATACATATATAAACGTACATAGAAGAACTAATAATAACCTTTTACTTCTACCTAATATGATGCAAATTACTCATAAAATATGATTTATTTTGCAGCATGAGCACAGACCCCTTGGTTCGTCACACCTTCTGGTCAGTGCAGGTTCAAGGCTTCTATAATATGGTTGCCTGGATTGGACTTAATCAAACTACCTACCAGAGGTTTGCCTCAGTCTCGACTCTGACATTGTCTAAAAGGTAACGATTATCACACATCCGCCAACGAAATTATGTTTTAACCACTGTTTGTGTGTTTGTTTGTTTGCGAACAGCATCCTGGCCACAATTTAAACCTTAGAGTAATTAAACTTTCACGGATAAACTGTTATGTAAAATGCTGGAAAGGATTAGATTTTGGAAGGTCAGGGTCAAAGGTCAAGGTCTAAGGTCGAGAAATGTCCAATTCACGTAAAAAGCCATAAGTTTGGACATCATTGTCACAGAGACTTCAAACTTGGTTCATATTTGAGTGTATGAAAATCCATGCCAATTAA
Organism: Palaemon carinicauda; assembly: GCF_036898095.1. Classification (NCBI taxonomy): domain Eukaryota; kingdom Metazoa; phylum Arthropoda; class Malacostraca; order Decapoda; family Palaemonidae; genus Palaemon; species Palaemon carinicauda. Next base: position 60,396,858 of record NC_090747.1, on the reverse strand, counting down.
TACATGTTAAGGTCAAAGGTCAAGGTCAAGGTTGAGCAAAAGGTCAAGAAGTAAGCTGGTCAAGAAGTAAGCTGGTCAAGAAGTAAGCTGCCATGGAGGAGGTCTGCGCTCTACTGAGTGCCCCTCTAGTTGTTGTTTTCATAATTGATGTGGTTCTTATTATAAATTATCAGCCATCTCTTTATTATAAATTTTATTCAAATGATAATTATTACTGTTATTTAAATGATTATTTCTATTACTATTATATCTTATGTACAGTTAGACACAGGAATCTCTGGTACAACTTGCTCCAAAGACATGCACCCTTTCACTCCCTTACTTCACAGCAAATAACCAAACAGATAGTGTAAGGAGAGCTGGCTAGAGGTAGTGGGCAGGGCTAAACACTGGAACTCGCTGCGCAGCAATGGTGTAGCTGGGTGTAGTTCCTCCGAGCAGGGTGTAACAGGAATTCCTGTGTCCAGCTGTACATGGGGCTCTTCCATTTCTTTATTATTATTATCATTATTATTATTATTATCATTTTTACTTGCTTATCTACAACCCTAATTGTAAAAACAGGATGCTATAAGCCCAAGGGCTCCAACATGGAAAATAACCCAGTAAGGAGAGGAATTAAGGACATAAACTACAAGAGATGTTTCAGAATAATAACATTAAAATAAATGTTACATATATAAACTGAAAAAACTTCAAAATAACAAGAGGCTGAGAGATGAGATAGAATAATGTGCCCAAGTGTACCCTCAAGCAAGAGAACTCTACCCTAAGACTGCAGAAGACAATGGTACAGAGGCTATGGCACTACCCAAGACTAAAAAACAATTTTTTGATTTTGGAGTTCAGATATATTCTCTTCGGTTAGATATTGGTGGATACTCAACAAGTGTATTCTAACAGTAGAAAATTGATTGAAATATTAATCTCTTACCACGGAAGAGTTCTACATACCCTAGGACTACTCTAAGCTATCTTTATTCTATTTAGAGTACTCAGTTTCCTTAGTAGTTTATGAAGCTGGCTTTAAGGCCCTTCCACACGGAGGGCAAATGTAGGGTGGGCACTGATTTGCCCGTAATCATTTCGCTTTGAAACAGTGTTACCAGATCAAACAGTCCAAGGAAGTCAGTAGGCTCAAAGAGGCGAACGTATGACATGGGCCAAACACAGGGAAAGAGCAGAATGCAGTCAAGAGTTGCGTCTGACCATAGTCAGGGGCTCATCCAGTGCTCCAACAATGGGCACGGGCACTTTGATTGTTTGCCCGCTGTTTCCTCGTCTATGACATCATCCACACTCGTGATCGTCTCGTGATTGTTACCCATACAAGGAAATTGGTAACAGTGTCTGCCCGCCGTGCATTTGTCCCTCCTGTGGAAGGGCGTTTAGGCTGGTCGACGGTAAATTGAAATGGATAGTATACTACCAGAAGATGTAGAAATGTATAACTATGGTGCCACAATGTCCTCCTGAATTATGCCAGAAATGTAAACTATCTTCGTTCTATATAGCCTAGTCAGTGTTCTTAGTAGTTTATGGAGCTAGCCCTAGTCTGGTCGACTGTAAGTGTGAATGGATAGTATACTACCAGAAGATGTAGAAATGTATAACTATGGTGCCACAATGTCCTCCTGAATTATGCCAGAAATGTAAACTATCTTCGTTCTATATAGCCTAGTCAGTGTTCTTAGTAGTTTATGGAGCTAGCCCTAGTCTGGTCGACTGTAAGTGTGAATGGATAGTATACTACCAGAAGATGTAGAAATGTATAACTATGGTGCCACAATGTCCTCCTGAATTATGCCAGAAATGTAAACTATCTTCGTTCTATATAGCCTAGTCAGTGTTCTTAGTAGTTTATGGAGCTAGCCCTAGTCTGGTCGACTGTAAGTGTGAATGGATAGTATACTACCAGAAGATGTAGAAATGTATAACTATGGTGCCACAATGTCTTACTGAATTATGCCAGAAATGTAAGCTATCTTCACTCTATATAGCCTAGTCAGTCCTCTTAGTAGTTTATGAAGCTAGCCCTAGGCTGGTCGACCGCAAGTGAGAATGGATAGTACACTACCTGAAGACACAGTAAAGCATAACTATAGTGCCACAATCTCTTACTGAACTATGCCAGAGCTGTTTCATTCTTTTTGCAGCAACAATAAGAAACCTTGTTAACAGCTTTGTGAAGACAAGCACATAAATGTTAATTTAAGGTTTTATATTAATGAAATATTACTTGATATTTGACTTTTCGCCATTATATTGGTACCTGTGTGTTTAATTCTTCGTCTTATTCTTCTTTTTCTCTTTTTAATCTTGAAAATATCAGTTGCCAGAACTACCATCTTCAAACTATTTACCCTTTAACTCTTCATTCTCCAATATTTCTTAGCAGACAATCTTACGAAACTGATCAACCCTCATTTCTTCTCCAGGCTTTGCACATTCTTCCTGGTGGGTCTCCACGCCCTTTGGCTCACCTTCTTCTTCTCGGGAGTCGTGGCCTATGCCACGTACAGCGACTGTGACCCTTGGACTTCTGGAAGAATCGAGAAACCGGATCAGATTCTGCCTTATCTGGTGCTCGATAAGCTCTCACATCTGACTGGCATGGCTGGACTCTTCGTAGCAGCTGTGTATGGGGGAGTGCTCAGGTGAGTTTTGAGGTCAAAAGGTGTGCTCATGTGATTTTTGCATGTCGAACGTGTGCTTAGGTAAGTTTTGGAGGTCGGAAGGTGTGCTCAAATGAGTTTTGGAGGTCGGAAGGTGTGCTCAAATGAGTTTTGGAGGTCGAAAGGTGTGCTCAAATGAGTTTTGGAGGTCGGAAGGTGTGCTCAAATGAGTTTTGGAGGTCGGAAGGTGTGCTCAAATGAGTTTTGGAGGTCGAAAGGTGTGCTCAAATGAGTTTTGGAGGTCGGAAGGTGTGCTCAAATGAGTTTTGGAGGCCAAAAGGTGTGCTCAAATGAGTTTTGGAGGTCGGAAGGTGTGCTCAAATGAGTTTTGGAGGTCGGAAGGTGTGCTCAAATGAGTTTTGGAGGTCAAAAGGTGTGCTAAAATGAGTTTTGGAGGTCGAAAGGTGTGCTCAAATGAGTTTTGGAGGTCGGAAGGTGTGCTCAAATGAGTTTTGGAGGTCGAAAGGTGTGCTCAAATGAGTTTTGGAGGTCGAAAGGTGTGCTCAAATGAGTTTTGGAGGTCGGAAGGTGTGCTCAAATGAGTTTTGGAGGTCGGAAGGTGTGCTCAAATGAGTTTTGGAGGTCGGAAGGTGTGCTCAAATGAGTTTTGGAGGTCGAAAGGTGTGCTCAAATGAGTTTTGGAGGTCGAAAGGTGTGCTCAAATGAGTTTTGGAGGTCGAAAGGTGTGCTCAAATGAGTTTTGGAGGTCGGAAGGTGTGCTCAAATGAGTTTTGGAGGTCGAAAGGTGTGCTCAAATGAGTTTTGGAGGTCGAAAGGTGTGCTCAAATGAGTTTTGGAGGTCGAAAGGTGTGCTCAAATGAGTTTTGGAGGTCGAAAGGTGTGCTCAAATGAGTTTTGGAGGTCGAAAGGTGTGCTCAAATGAGTTTTGGAGGTCGAAAGGTGTGCTCAAATGAGTTTTGGAGGTCGGAAGGTGTGCTCAAATGAGTTTTGGAGGTCGAAAGGTGTGCTCAAATGAGTTTTGGAGGTCGAAAGGTGTGCTCAAATGAGTTTTGGAGGTCGAAAGGTGTGCTCAAATGAGTTTTGGAGGTCGGAAGGTGTGCTTAAATGAGTTTTGGAGGTCGAAAGGTGTGCTCAGTTATTTTCTAGTGTCTTATGATAACGTTTTCTGTAAACTTCTTGTGTCTTATGAAAAAGTTTTCTGTTACTCTCTAGATAAATTTCAAATTACTTTCTAATGTCATATGATAACATTTTCTGATAAATTTTAGTGTCACAAAACGCCTTCAGTTACCCATAAGCAACAGAAAACGGTGCCACTGAGCAAAAATATACACTTTTCTTCCCTATCTGTGTTAAGTGACCATCTGTTCTTCTCTCCTTTCTTCAGCTCCTTGTCTTCCTCTGGGAATTCTGTGGCTTGCCTCCTGTGGGAGGACATCCTGAAGGACCTGAAGATCTTCAAGGATATTACGGATGTCAATGCCACAAGAGTCATCAAAATGGTTTGTTAGTATTATCAAACTAGTTGTATAATTCTTCTGCAATTATCACAGTCTTTCGCGAGTGCATGTGGTTTTGTAGCCAGTGATTCTAGCCTTCTGGAAGCTTTATGAACATTGTAGAGGTTGTCTAGGAAAAGAACTGCCAGTGATTCTAGCTTTCTGGAAGTGTTATTATTATACAGGCTGCCTGGGTAAAGAACTGCCAGTGATTCTGCATTTGTCAGTCTTTTGCTAGTTTGCTATTATACAAAATATTTCTATTGTTAGCTACTATCAATAGCTTGATAGCTTTCTTTTTTATTAGGCATTAAGAATAAGTATTCCATTGGTTAATTCTCATCTTGTCGTAGTTCACCCATAACTAATAGATAGTAATTGTTATTAAAATGAGGGGGATATGTGGTGTCACAAAAAAGATAAGATCCGGAATGAATTGATCAGGTGACCAGTCAAAGTATTAGAGGTTTCATATATATATATATATATATATATATATATATATATATATATATATATGTATATGCTTATATATGTGTGTAATGTATATATATATATATATATATATATATATATATATATGTATATAATATATATATATATAATATATATATATATATATATATATATATATATATATATATATATATATATATATATATATATATATGTATATATATATGCATATATATATATATATATATATATATATATATATATATATATATATATATATATATATATATATAAACTTCCATCCTTGGAGTTAAAACCTGCATTGCCATAAAAATCGTTTGATGATAGAATACTTCATTAAACATGAAATTGTAATCACCAAATCACATAATTTAGTTAATTCCAAAATTTGTCAAACTATTAATGATAAATCGAGTTTGACCAGTGGAGTTTTGTACATTAATTGGTCCTATCAGTATTCCATAATGGTTTGATATACATCAAAATGATTTGTTTATCAAAAAAAGCTTGGCCATTATTATTATTATCATGAATTAGTGTAATGAAATTCTGCCAGAACACAAACTAAGACTTAAAGATGAGTAGGATAACTGCTTATAGGAGGAAATATACAAATAGGAATGGAATGAATAAATAAAAGAAAAAAACAGACAAAGCACTGCAGCTGTATAGAACCTTATGTTCTGCCTACAGTGTGCTAAGCAATTTTCCTTGTGGATGGTATACCCTTCCTGTAGTGAAAATAGTTTGATATCATATTAATATATTTCAGCTTTGTACTTTGTGATTTTTCATGAAAAACATTTACAATGTTTATTATTATTATTATTATTATTATTATTATTATTATTATTATTATTATTAGCTAAGCTGCAACACTACTTGGAAAAGCAGGATGCTATAAGCCCACGGGCTACAACAGGGGAAAAATAGCCTAGAGAGGAAATAAATAGGGAAATAAATACTCCAAATTATTAATGAACATCTGAAATAAAATATTCTAAGAACAATAAGCCCTATTTCACACTAGGACACTATTTGCCCCCCACAGTTTCCAACGGACACTTTCATACTAGGCCACTGCAGGGTCCCAACCAGGAAACTATCATTTCAATGTCTCGCTCCTACTAATTACTGCACTGCAGAGATTCTGGGTAAAATAAGCTCCACCCCATGATGACGTCATAGCCAATAATGTCTCCCGCGTTAACAGCGATCACAATACATCCCCTTAAAGTTATACGTTTTTATAGTTTGAAATTTGTAAAGGGATGTATTGTGACCGCTGCTAATTTAGGAGACAACATGATTGGTTAGGGTGTCATCAGTGGGTGGAGCTTATGCCAGCGAGACCACGTGATTGGCTATGATGTCATCAGGATGTGGGGCTTATTCTAGGGAGACAACGTGATTGGCTATGATGTCACAGGGGGTGGAGCCTATTTCAGGGAGACAACAAGATTGGCTATGACATCATTAAGGGGTGGGCCTTATTTTGCCCAGAATCTTTGCTGCAACTATAGAGGCAGAACCAGTAGTTGTCACTACTCACTGTAAAGCATTGTTTTGATTGGAAGGTTTCCTATTTAACCACCAGTATGCACCTCCGCCACATACTGGCCAGCCTCTCATGCTCACTGACACCCACGCCTGCTTGATGGAAGGAGTACCGTGGAGGAGCCCTCCATTGGACGCTGTTCTTCAAATTGAAAAGGAGCTGTGGGTCTATGAGACATTAGTTGCAGGGTACAGGCTTGATTGAGGTAACCGGTGGCGGACACCTGTGGCGAACACTAGTATCCAAGTGTGAAAGAAAGCATAGACACTATAAACGTTATCACCACACACTTATTGTAACAAGTGTATAGAACAGAACCAATAGTCCTAATATATTATAAAATGCTAAAAACTGTTGACCCTTTTGTCACAAATTGCTGATCACGCTGTTACCGGTATCAGCGACGACACAAACTCCTCTCTATCTGAGCTGTTTTCTTTAATGTTGAAATTCATTGAATTTTTTCCAGCTGCAGCCGCTGGTCTCATTGGTATTGGAGTGGGCCTCCTGGCTGGGTATCTGGGCAACATAATGCAAGTTTCCTCGAGTGTCGGGAACGCCTTCACCGGTTCTGTAACGGGCATTTTCATCTCTGGCATGTGTGCACCATGGGTGAATCTGAAGGTACGTGGGTACTTGTGAGGTGAGTCTTTATAATCATTTTCTTCAGTAAATAATGTATTCATAGAGCCTATCTTCCGGAAAATCCTTCTTTTATTCGATGGAAGACTGGGCGAGACTTAAACAGGCTTATGTCCAATTGTTCATAGGCTTTTTTTTACTACCTAACAGCAACTCAGTGGTATAGCATAGGGAGCAAAGGGGGAAAGGTCACTTATCAAATGGCCCCTGCCCCCCACACCTGGGCCTCCAAAGCAGGGTCATACAATAGATTTGTAAGTATATATTGAAATTCTTAGAAGGTATACAGTAAAACTGCACTTAAAAGTGATTGAATTTCTTAGTGGCCCTCCCCTGTGGGTAATTGGGCTTTGCTCGCCTCTCACCAGGGCAAGGGAAAGGGGGTTGTCTTCATTAACTCCTTCCTCTGGAACCAAAACCTCTAGCTACACCCAAAAAACCATAGATCAATAGATTTTTTCTTTCCCTTCACATTATATAGATCTCACAATGCTTCTCTCGTCACAGACTCTAGTAATTCTGCTGACTTGAAAAGCTTTTCCTTTATTGGGCTGAAATGGTTTAGACTAACTGCAATCTCTGGTATAGTGCTGATTATGATCAGGCTTCACTGGCTAGTTAATTAGACAATGTTTTCCTTACTTGGGCATAAACTACCCAGTTGTCCAAAATACGCATTGTCTAACACCATTGGTTTGACCCTCATAGCTACACATCTCACACATCTTTTCTGATATTCTGACAGTTGTCTGCTCTCCTCCTATCACAATCACTTGTATTTTATATCCCGAAGATGGACCTGTGGTTTTTGTAGCCAGTGATTTTACCTTGCTGGAAGCATTATCAACATTATAGAGGTTGTCTAAGGAAAGAGCTGCCAGTGATTTAAGCCTTCTGAAATCATTGTAAACGTTGCAGAGGAAGTGGAGCGAGCACAAATGGTGTTGTAGACAGTGATTTCATCCTTCTGGAACCTTTAATTAGCTTGATAACTAAACACGCTTGCTATGTGTGTATTGCTCTGCCTGCCATGTTAGAAATTATGGCGAAACTTGTAATTTTCCAACTACATTCTAATGACTTTTTTTGTTTCTCCTGTTTAGAAGTTATAGATAACTAAATGTAGAGTTCACAAACTTTTACTATACGCTAAAACAATATTTTAAATATAAATTACTTTTCGTAGAGTAAGATATTACTTTGTCTTTTTCTTCATTATCTTATTAGCTAGTTTCTTCACATTTGATACTTGATGCATTTTAGTAGGAAAAGGCTATATAAACAATCATTGGGATGATACTAATTATAACTATAACAACAACTTTAATATGATGCATTGCTAAACTCCAAACTTATAACCCTCAGGGCGCATATGCCGGGTACATCACAGCACTGCTCTTCAACTTGTGGCTTGTGATTGGCCAGTTCGTGATAGGCCAGGGAGACCCAGAGAAGCTCCCGTTGTCAACAGAAAACTGCCCTGATCAAAATCTGCATCTTCTTCTCAACTCGACTCTGGATTCTTTGACCAACACTACGGAGCCATCTCTTCCATCCGTACTTTTGGGACCAACTGTCTTCGTAGATGATATCTCGCGAAATCCTGATTTAGAGACTGACCTAAGGTGACTTAGTTACACATAGTTTTCTGCATTACTGTTATTACCAGTGTACGCGACCCGTCAAAATGATGGATAAATATTTCGATAGATATGCACACACAAGCATACACACAGATTCAATCCTTCCTAACCCCTCCCACGGTCCTCTAGGGGTATCCCCTCTCACCAGGGTATGACTACTCCCTCTCCCCCTACCCATGGGAAGGGGAGAGACTAAGTAGTTATATGTCAGGTAATGCCACCAAGTGTGACCAGAAGGATATATATATATATATATATATATATATATATATATATATATATATATATATATATATATATATATATATATATATATATATAGAGAGAGAGAGAGAGAGAGAGAGAGAGAGAGAGAGAGAGAGAGAGAGAGAGAGAGAGAGAGAGAGAGAGAGAGCTTAACCTGACCTTTCAATTACAAAATAGCTTAACCTGACCTTTCAATTACAAGATAGCTTGACCTGATTTTCTAGTTACACAGTAACTTGATATAAATTACCAATTACAAAATAGCTTAACATGATCTACCAATGACAAAATAGCTTAACCCGAACTTCCAGCTACAAACTAAATTAATCTGACCCCCTAATTACAAACTAACTTAACCTGATCTTCCAATTACAAACTATCTTAACCTGATCTTCCAATTACAAAATAGCTTAACCTGATCTTCCAATTACAAAATAACTCAACCAAACCTCCCAATTACAAAACAACTCAACCAAACCTCCCAATTACTAAATAACTCGACCAAACCTTCCAATTACAAAGTAGGTGAACCAACCCTTCCAGTTAAAAAATAACTCGATCAAACATCCCAATTACAAAAATAAATCAACCAATCCTTCCAATTACAAAATAACTCAACCAATCCTCCCAATTACAAAACAATTCAACCAAACCTCCCAATTACAAAATAAGTCAACCAATCCTCCCAATTACAAAATAAATCAACCAATCCTCCCAGTTACAAAATAACTCAACCAAACCTCCCAATTACAAAATAACCAAGCCATCCAATTTCAACCTACCTTAACGTAGCTCAACTAGAGCATTACAATTACCATTAAATACACGAACATCCCAATTACATAAACCAATTTAAATCTTCTTCTTTTCGCAGGTCAGATGGACGGAATATCTACCACCTCAGTTACTGCTACACTGGCATTCTTGGAATCATTATTAACTTCGTCGTGAGCAGTATTGTTTCTCTCATTACTGGTAATTAGCTTTCATGTTTATTGAATCTGGCGTTACAGATGGTATGGTCAATGAAATAGGTATATTGGGGGATATAGATTTGGTGGGAATTTGATTAGTAAATGGAACAGGAAGAGAGAGAGAGAGAGAGAGAGAGAGAGAGAGAGAGGAGAGAGAGAGAGCATTATTTTTTGTTGATCTGAAAACACTAGAGAGAGAGAGAGAGAGAGAGAGAGAGCATTATTTTTTGTTGATCTGAAACACTAGAGAGAGAGAGAGAGAGAGAGAGAGAGAGAGAGAGCATTATTTTTTGTTGATCTGAAACACGAGAGAGAGAGAGAGAGAGAGAGAGAGAGAGAGAGAGAGAGAGAATTACATTATTTTTTTATCTGGAACAAGAGAGAGAGAGAGAGAGAGAGAGAGAGAGAGAGAGAGAATTACATTATTTTTTTATCTGGAACAAGAGAGAGAGAGAGAGAGAGAGAGAGAGAGAGAGAGAGAGAGAATTACATTATTTTTTTATCTGGAACAAGAGAGAGAGAGAGAGAGAGAGAGAGAGAGAGAGAGACCTTTATTTTTTGTTGATCTGAAACAATGGGATGAGAGAGAGAGAGAGAGAGAGAGAGAGAGAGAGACCTTTATTTTTTGTTGATCTGAAACAATGGGATGAGAGAGAGAGAGAGAGAGAGAGAGAGAGACTGCATTAATTTTTTGTTGATCTGAAACACTGGAGAGAGAGAGAGAGAGAGAGAGAGAGAGAGAGAGCATTATTTTTTGTTGATCTGAAACACTGGAGAGAGAGAGAGAGAGAGAGAGAGAGAGAGAGAGATAGAATTACATTATTTTTTGTTGATCTGGAACAATGGAGAGAGAGAGAGAGAGAGAGAGAGAGAGAGAGAATCTTTACTCTTAACTAGTAAAAGCGAAAATCCTTTAATAAACTAATCGGAATGATAACAAAATATATATTATTCATTCAATCATATTTTCAGATCTTACGTGATAATGAAGTCAGTGGCAGATAAGTATTAGAGCTATATGTGGCAGTTTAATCACTGCTATAATAAAGATACAGATGTTGATGATAGTAGTAATGGTAGTATTGATAGTAGTAGATAGTGGATAGTAGCAGAGCTATTTATTGTGGATAGTATTTTGTCTAGAAGTATTTTTTTTTATTTATTTGGGGTGGGTTATTTTTTGGCCGAACATAAAGTGAACTTCTATGTGCAGTTAACGATATTATAAGATAAATAAGTAGAAACATGGAAGATAGGTATAATATATATATATATATATATATATATATATATATAAATATATATATTCTGTATATATATAATATGTATATATATATAATATGTATATAATATATACATAATATATATGATATATGTATATATATAATACATATGTATATATATATATATATATATTATATATATATACACATATATATATACATATATTATATATAATATATATATACACATATATATTCATATATTATATACACACACACACACATATATATATATATATATACATATATATGTATACATGTATATATATTATACATATATATATATATATATCTATATATATATGGATATATATTATACATATATATATATATATATATAATATATCTATACATATATATATATATATATATATACATATATATATATATATATATATTTATATATATACATATATTATATATATATATATATATATATACATATATACATATATTATATATATTATATACATACATATATTATATATACATATTTATTATGTATATATATTATATTATATATATATTATATATATACATATTATATATATACATAATGTATACATACATATATATATATATATGTATATATATGTATATATTAGTATGTATCTATACATATACACAAGCACATATATATGAATATATATATATATATATATATATACTGTATGTACAAATTATTCTAATAGTTCATATAAATGAAGACACATTTACAAAAAGAAAAACAAATAGAAGATGAGCAAAAAAACTACAATAAATTGCATAAAACAAAGTCCACAATTTATTACAGGTCGTTATCTCCAGATAAGGTGGACGCTCGCTTGATCAGTCCTCGCTGTTTGAGATTCTATAAGCGCATTTGGAAGGCGTTCGATATCGCTGGAACTCAACGCGGAACAAAGATGGATTTGCAAGAGAAGGTCGATATTCCTATGATTGACAAGCGGGGAAACGACTGTATGGGAAATATAGAATAACTTGCTGGCTATATGATTGTTTTTATGTAAGGAATAAAATACAGGACGAAGAATTGTTTAAAGGTTTAAAACCTAGTCTAGCCTAGCCTAGCTTTACCTAACTTAAACAGCAGTTTATATATCGGTTAATAAAGAGGGACGGAGAAGGGTTTAAAACATAGCCTAGCCTAGCGTAACCTAACCTAACTTAAACAACAGTTTATATATCTGTTAATAAAGCGCAACGAAAAAGGGTTTAAAACATAGCTTAGTCTAGCCTAGCCTAGTGTAGCTTAACCTAACCTAACCCAAACAAAGCAGTTTATATATATATATGTCAATAAAACCGGACAAAGAAGAGTTTAAAACATAGCCTAGCCTAGCGTAGCCTACCCTAACCTAACCTAACTTAAACAAAACAGTTTATATATATATATATTATCACTGAATGGGAAAAATTAACAGTTATAATGACTTGGAAGGCATTGAAACTTAGTTGATTAGACAAGAGGTCGGCTTCTCTATAACATAATGCAAAGTAAAGCATATTGATAAACAAAATGGTTGGTATTCTGAAGGTTACTAAGAGGGGAACGGCCATACTGACAATGAATAGCGACCATACAAACAGATGGAATGAATTATTCTGTATATTTATGAATAATACTCAGATATGTCTTAAATTGTAATTGGCTTTTTTTTTTCTCCTATCCTATGGTCATTCTATTTAATTGAAAATAATTATGCCTATTTTTCAATTACTGACAAATGTCTGTTACAAACCAGGTGAACAGAAATTTTCTTAATTTATCAAACAATGTACTATAGTGATGAACGTTAAATGGTAAGAGTTATTTCATATACATAATATCTTTTTAGTTATATAAAATGGGTATATGATATTTATTGTACAGGAATATCATATGGAGGAGAAAGATCTCACAGTGGAGGACATAGAAGACAGTAGAAATTAGAAACGGCTTTCAAGAAATACTGCATAGCGGGAAAAGCTTTAGTTGACTATAATGTGATATTTCTTGTACAAAACCTTTTTAACACACAGAATTGAAACGGATTTTAACATAGGAAAAATCTATTTCTGGGTGAGATACATGTCGTCCTGATGGAAGGTCCTTCCGGCAGCTTCCTACTGTATGATATTTCTACGAGCAATATTACATTAGAAGTACCGTCAGGTATCACAGGGGTTCAAAACGTGTAGTCACTAGTCTCAGATATGTATGTATATATAAATTGGCTTATTATACAAACACAAAACTTGCACACCTTTTAATATGCTCAAAACTACAGGTGAAGAATAGAGGCGTGTCTGTGAGGCATTTCTAAAGTGAGACTGACTATTTGAACCTGCTCCAGAGTGGTGAACCTGTTGTTAATAATCATGTTCTAGACCATACATTCGCTAGAGCATTTCTTTGACGTTGGCTTGACTTGGTTCTTATCTCTCTTCTTATGGCCACCTATGGCCACTGCAAAGATTCCGGGAGAAATAAGTCCCGCCCCCCGATGACGTCATAGCCAATGACGTTGTCTCCCACGTTAGCAGCAGTCAGCATACATCCCCTTATAAATTTCCAACTTTACATACATATATTTACAGAATTAGCTATGACGTCATAAGGGGGTGTGGCTTATTTTGCCTGAAATCTCTACGGTGCTTATAGTCCTTGATGACTAGTTTTGATTTGTCCTCATAAAATATCTTTTTACAGCTGTTCCTGAGGCATACGTATTATGTGACCAAATCCGCTTAGTTAAGGTTAAGAAAGCATAGGTTTTACACTTAGTGAGTGGAATGTATTTTTTTCCATGTGAAACCTGTGATTTTCTGGAAAAAGGAAATAGGAAAATGTTCCAGGTATCTGAGATGTGCTATAGAGGAGACTTGAGATACACACTGGGTTATACACTTGGACTTTGGTTCAATCTGAGGAGTTTGTACTGGAAGACACTAATCCTCACTTAACCATAGTTGATCTCAATCGTTGAACTCAATGCTATACCAAGGTAAGGACGATGCCCTAGCGACTAACCATACATATATATGATCAGCGACCAATCCCCTCTCCACCCAAGCTAGGACCAAGGGGGGCCAGGCAATAGCTGGTTGAAGAAATTTGAAGTATAGCATGACATTCTGTTGTGTATCATTAGCCTGTTCTGATACTGTTTAACTTCTTGTACAATGAATTCCATTTTTTCTTGCAATTATCTTTAAGACAAGTGCTTGGTATATTGAAGACATGGCGTTTATTATTATTATTATTATTATTATTATTATTATTATTATTATTATTATTTATTATTTATTATTATTATTATTTATTATTATTATTATCATTATTATTATTATTATTATTATTATTATTATTATTATCATTGTCAATATTATTACTATTATTATTATTACAATTATCGTCCTTATTATTATCATTATTTATCTATCTATATTATTATTATTTATTTGTCCTTAACACATATTCACACACTCTCTCTCTCTCTCTCTCTCTCTCTCGTCTCTCTCTCTCTCTCTCATTAATTTATATCTATAAATGAAAAAATCAAAATAATAGATAAAATAATAAAAAATAAAGCCAATGAACTGAATCACGCATCCATCAAATTCTGTCTTTCCTTCTAATTGATTAGGGACTCTGACAGGTCCCCCCCCTGGCCCGAACCCCCCTCCCCCCCCTTCCACGACGCAATGCTACCATGATTAATGGTAAGGACAGAGCCTCCTATGGAATGATAAATCTCCGGCTCTCAAAAGTCCTTCGATCAATCAATCAGGAGATCAATTTTGGAGAAAAAGTGTCGGATGCGAGATGATGTCGTTTGGGGAATTTTCATTAATTTGTTATTTTTTTTCCGAGTCATAAGGAAACCTAGCGTACGCGGCCCGTCAAAAATGACATAAATATTTAGATAGATATACATACACACGCACGCACATAGATATGCGAGAGATTATCATTTCGAAGTGTACCTCTTAGGGGACCCCATATCACCAGGGTATGACTACTCCCCCCCTTTCCTTGGCCGAGGGATTGGGAGAGACCAAGTAGTTATACGTATGGCAATGCCACTTTGAATGACCGGAAAGAAATTATATATATAATATATATATATATATGTATATATATAATTTTTTTATATATATATACATATATATATATATATATATGTTTATATGTGTAAATATATAAATATATAAATATGCATATACATATATATATATATATATATATACATACATTATTAATATATATATATTATATATATGTATATATTTAAGTATATATATATATATATATTTATGTATATATGTGTGTAAATATATATACATATATATATATATAAATATGCATATACATATATATATACACACACACACATATATATATATATATATATGTATATATTTAAGTATATATATATATATATATACATATACATATATATATATATACATATACATATACATATATATACATATATATATATATATATATATGATATATATATAAATATATATAAATATATTTATATATATATATATATATAATTATGTATATATGTGTGTAAATTATATATATATATATATTATAATATGTATATGTATATGTATATGTATATGTATATTATATATATATATATATATATATTTACACATACAAACATATATATATATATATACAAAAAAAATTATATATATATTTATACATACTATATATATATATATATATGTTTATATGTGTAAATATATATATTATATATATACATATATCATATATATATATATATTATAATAAATTATATGTATATACATATACATATACATATATATAGTATATATTTATATATGTATATTATATATATATAAATATATATATACATATATATATATATATATATATGTATATGTATATATAATATATATATATATAATATATATATAATTACAGTGGTAGATTACTATAAACCTCCCTGACTCGCAATCCTAGGGTAGAGAGTTCGAGGACTCTCGCAGCCCCAAAAAATTGAAAACTATTCCAATAACCTCATCGTTGGGTTGTTAAGAGTATTACGTGGATGGCTAAGCGGCCATTGCATGGCACTCCCAGGTGCTAGCTTGTTGGGATAGGAGTTTTGAGAACAGAAGCAGATCATTAGTGAATTGAAAACTATAAAGAAAATTGACTCTCTCTCTCTCTCTCTCTCTCTCTCTCTCTCTCTATATATATATATATAAATATATATAATGCATACATACATACATTCTCTCTCTCTCTCACACTCTCCCTCTCTCTCACACATACACACAATGCATGTAACAACTTTAATCGTAGAGTAATGGAAACTTGCAGGGATTTACTTTTATGTAAAAACCTAGAAATAAATAAATTTCGTTAGGTCAAGGTCAAAGGTCAAGGTCACGGTCAAGCAAAATATCCAATTCACATAATCAGCCATAAGTTTGGACATTGTTATCACACAGACTTTAAACTTGGTTCATATTTGAGTGTAAGAAAATCCACACCAATTAATACATGTTCAGGTCAAAGGTCAAGGTCAAGCAAAAGGGTCGAGAAACAACCTGCCACGGCGGAGGTCTGCGCTCTACCGTGTAGCACCTCTAGTTCACATAGAATTTAAATGTATATGATAATGACTAAATTAAAAATGAATCAATATTTCTCTCATTTCCTCATGGCCACTCAAACCTCCCTCGTCACTAGGCGAATTAAAACCTCATCGCTTTCCTCATTATCACACTGCCCTAAATCTCTTCCCTTGCTGGAAGTTTCAAACTTCATTAACCCAATAACGAATCTGGTTAGGCAGATTTTTAGATTTTGGACAGGCAGGAGGGAGTGTGAGTTGGGAATGAAGTTGAAAAATGTGAGGAGGGGGGATGATGTAGAGGAAAATAAAAAAAAAATGTCTAAAATGTCTAAAATGTCTAAAGTGTCTAAAATGTCTAAAGTGTCTAAAATGTCTAAAGATGATGCAGAGGAAAATGCCTAAAATGTCTAAAGATGATGTAGAGGAAAATGTCTAAAATGTCTAAAGTGTCTAAAATGTCTAAAATGAAGAGAAGAGGGATGGAAATATGTCAGGGAAAGAAGTCTAATTTCGTAAAAAAAGGTGAAGAAGAAGAGGATGATGTAGAGGAAAATGAAAAAAATGTCTAAATTATCTAAAATGTCTAAAATGAAGGGATAGAGGGATGGAAATATGTAGAGGAAAGAAGAGTAATTTCGTAAGGGAAAGTTGAAGAAGAAGGGGATGATGTAGAGAAAAATGAAAAAAATGTCTAAAGTGTCTAAAATGTCTAAAGTGTCTAAAATGTCTAAAGTGTCTAAAATGTCTAAAATGTCTGAAATGAAGGGAAGAGGGATGACAATATGTAGAGGAAATAAAAACTTATTTCGTAAGAAAATGTGAAGGAGGGGATGATGTATAGGGAAATAGAAAAAAAATGTCTAAAAGGAATGGAAGAGGGGAATGATATAGATAGAAATGGAAAAATGTTGAAAATGAGGCAAAGAAGAGAGGAAATATGTAGAGAATAGAAGACGAATGATATAAAGAAAATGAAGAATATAAGGAAAATGAAGAAAAGAGACGGATACATTAGAAAAGAGAGACAACTTTTCAGGAGGAGGAAAATGAGAATAAAGTATCTAAGGGTTGTGGTAGCCTATGTGGTAAGGTCCCTGACTAGTAAACGCCAGACTAGGGTTCGATTCCTGCTCAAACTCGTTGTTAGTTCCTTTGGTCATTGCAACCTCACCTTCCTTGTGAGCTAAGGATGTTGGTTTGGGGGAGCCAATAGGTCTACCTGCCGAGTCATCAGCAGCCATTGCCTGGCCTTCCTTGGTCCTAGCATGGATCATATGTATATATGGTCAGTCTCTAGGGCATTGTCCTGCTTGATAGGGCAATGTCACTGTCCCTTGCCTCTGCCATTCATGAACATTTAAAACCTTTAAACCTTTAAATGAGGAAGAGATGAAAGGAGAATTAGAATAGAGAGAAAGTTGAGGAGATGGTGAAAGAGAGAAAGAAGAAGGCGAATAAGGAACATATATAGGATACGATAATGGAAAGATGAAGAAGAGGGGAATAGGGAGAAGTAATAAGGAGTGGATGAATAATGAAAGGAAGGATTCGTAGATAAAAAAAGACAAAGATTGAAACCAAGATAGGAAAAGGAAAATACAAAAACAGTAAGAAATAAAAGGATGAAACAAAGATGCAATTGATGAATAAGAGGAAAGGAGAAAGTGGTAAAAGGAATAAGAAGAAATAATCAAAACAATAACAAATAAAAAGTAACAAATACAGGATGAAGATATTGAATGTCGAAGACTGTCCTTTAGAATTACTTGAAATTCTCAGAGTAATTCAGATTATAAACTAGAGGGACACTCAGTAGAGCGCAGACCTCCGCCGCGGCAGCTTATATCACGACCTTTTGCTTGAGCTTGACCTTTGACCTTAACATGTATTAATTGGCGTGGATTTTCATACACTCAAATACGAACCAAGTTTGAGGTCTCTGTGACAACAAGGTCCCAAACTTATGGCTGATTACGTGAATTGGACATTATGCCTGACCGTGACCCTTGACTATGACCTTGACCTTTGACCTTAACATGAATTAATTGGCGTGGATTTTCATACACTCAAATACGAACAAAGTTTGAAGTCCTCTGTGACAACGAGGTCCAAACTTATGGCTGATTACGTGAATTGGACCATTATGCTTGACCGTGACCTTGACCTTTGACCTTGACCTTCCAAAATTTCATCATTTCCAGCTTTTTATATAAAAGTTAATCCATGCAAGTTTCATTACTCTAGGATTATAATTATGGCCAGGAAACTGTTCATAAACAAACAAACACAAAAACACACAAACCGGGGGGTAAAACAT